>NW_024510544.1:80564-409946 GCF_017590135.1 Pyrgilauda ruficollis | reverse complement strand
AGCGGCGCGGCGGCGGCGCTGGGCCGGCTGGCGGCGGCGGGCAAGCGGCTGTGCTACGTGACCAACAACAGCGGGCGGACGCGCGCGGCCTACACCGAGAAGCTGCGGCGCCTCGGCTTCCCGCCCGCCGAGCCCCGGCACATCTTCAGCTCGGCCTTCTGCGCCGCCCGCTACCTGCGGCAGGCGCTGCCGCCCGGCGCCGCCGCCTACGTGCTGGGCAGCGCCGCGCTCGCCGCCGAGCTGGAGGCCGTGGGCATCCCGCACCTCGGGCCCGGGCCCGCCGCCCTGCCCGGCCCCGCGCCCGCCGACTGGCTGCAGGCGCCGCTGGACCCCGCCGTGCGCGCCGTGCTGGTGGGCTTCGACGAGCACTTCAGCTACGCCAAGCTGTGCCAGGCGCTGCGGTACCTGCTGCGCGGCGGCCCCGACTGCCTCCTGGTCGGCACCAACCGCGACCACCGGCTGCCGCTCGAGGGCGGCGCCGGCATCCCCGGTGCGCGGGGCGGCGGGCTGGAGCGGGTGGTGCCGGGGATGGGGGGGTCTCCGTGCTCGGCTCGGCACGTCTCGGTGTTGATAAAGCACAAGTTGCCTCTCAGTCTCGGGAAGTGCCTTTTGCCCTGGGGAGTGGCAGAGCCCTGGAGCAGCTGCCCGGGGAGGTCGTGGAGTCTCTGGAGATGTTCCAAACCCGCCTTGGCACGTTCCTGTGTCACCTAATCCAGGTGGCCCTGCCTTGTAGGGGGGTTGGACTGGATCATCTCCAGAGGTCCCCCAGCTCCAGCTCTCCTGGGATTCTTTGAGGCAGCCTGGGCATCCCAGAGCCTTTCCTCCACAGCACCCTGAAAGAGAGAGAATCCTTATTGATCCTTTATTTGCAAAGAGGAGTTCCCTTTTGCTACTGCGGGATGGAATTCCCACCTCCTGGCAGGCTTTAAGCGCCACCTCTCCTGGGACCCACGCATCCCTCTGCCTGTAAAGCTGAGGTGTCCATTCCCAGTGTCCTGAGCGGGTTTGTCCTGGCTCCTGTGGGCACGTGTCCCTAATCCCTCTGCCTGTGCCCACAGGGACAGGGTGCCTGGTGAAGGCCATGGAGATGCCCTCTGTCCCTAATCCCTCTCTCTGTTCCCGCAGGGACGGGGTGCCTGGTGAAGGCCGTGGAGACGGCGGCGCAGCGCGAGGCGTTCATCGTGGGCAAGCCCAACCGCTTCATGTTCGACTGCGTGGCCGGGGAGTTCCAGGTGGACCCCGCGCGCACCATCATGGTGGGGGACCGGCTGGACACGGACATCCTGATGGGCAACAGCTGCGGCCTCACCACGCTGCTCACCCTGACCGGGGTGACGGCGCTGGACGAGGTGCGGGGCCACCAGGACAGCGGCTGTCCTGCCAGGCACAGCCTGGTCCCTGACTACTACGTCGACAGCATCGCCGACCTGCTCCCGGCCCTGGGGGAGTAACGGGGCCCGGGGGCAGCCCGGGCAGCAGCCCCGTGGCAGTAACGTACACGCTAGGTGCTCCCGGGGTTAGAACCCTTAGCTTGTCTCCTCGCTGTCCTCTCGGTATGGTTCTGTTTACATCTCAGTCTGAAATGCACTTTGAACAAAGGGGGCATTGCAGGGGCTGGGGCTTGCGGCTGGGTTTAGTTGTGATGCAGCGCTGCAGTGCAGCTGTAAGGCATCGCTGCAGTGCAATTGTAATGCATCAATGCAGTGCAGCTGTAAGGCATCGCTGCAGTGCAGCTGTAGTGCATCGATGCAGTGCAGTCATACTACATCGATGCAGTGCAGTTGTAATGCATCGATGCAGTGCAGTTGTAGTGCATCGCTGCAGTGCAGTTGCAATGCATCGATGCAGTGCAGTTGTAATGCATCGCTGCAGTGCAGCTGTAATGGTGGTGCTGCACGGCTCCTCTGCGCTGAGCTGGGGAGCTGGAGCTGCTTGGTCTGAGGGGAAGGATCATGTCCTGGCTCAGCCCGGTCTGTTCAGGGAAACGACTCTTGGGATGTGCAGCAGCTCTGGTTGTGGTTGGAAATCCTTGTGGAGCTGGTGTTTGCCCTGTGGGTGACTCTTTTTCCCAGCTGGGGCCCTGTTGAGGGGCACAGCCCCACGTCAGGTCACACAAATTCATCTCCTTCGTTTGACCACTGCACGTTGCACTTGTGATGCAGATTGGGATGATCCCACACAATTGCAGACCTTGGCTGCTGCACACAGTGTCTGTCCAAGGTCGAGAGTCTGTAAAGCACATGTACACACTGGCACTCCCTGAGCATAAAGTTAGAATATATTTAAATTATAAATAGAGTCTATGATAATATACCTTGTTTCCCAGGAGGGAGGATGAGAGGAATGTATTTCACTGATTTAATTCTCTAAACCGTTGCATTTGGTAATGCAGAGAGTCTCTAGCCACACAGGACTGTCCCTCATTCCTGCTGCTGCTTCCCAGAAATCCCTGGATCAATGCAGACCAAGCTCCTGCACTTCCCTCAGCATCAACGAGCCACTTGCTTTGGCTTTAGCTGCACAATCCCAGTTCCTGCTCAGTCCGTGATGGATGTAGTGCCCAGGAGAGCTGTCCACAGGGAGCCCTGTGGCTGCTGGCTGTGTGTGACAATAGCTCGTGCTTCCTTCCCATCCCTGAGGTTCAGATCTTCCGCGTGTGCCGGCAGGGGCCGGGCACGGTGGGTGGTGAGGAGTGCTGGCTTGCTCAGGGACGATTCCTTTTGATCTCCAGGTGGGATTGGGCAATGAGGGGCTCACCACAGGGTGGTTTTTGTGCTGCCCGAATCCCACAGTGAAAGCTTTTGCATTGCAGAATTAATTGAAAATTATATATGCAAATAACACGCTTTTATTGCATAGATTCCAGTATCTCCAGTTCAATTTAAGCACTGGTTTTCCTTCCTGTCCAGCTGAGGAGCTCGGGCAGTGCTGATGCCATTTCCTGCCTGGTAACTTGTCACCTTCTTTGTACAGCAATAACCCTGCAGTCCAGAGGGTCTCTGTGTTCCCAGAGCACTGGCTGAACCTCTGGAAGACTGTTTGTCATGTGGAGGTGTGGAAGAAGTGTGGATAATCTCTTCTGCAAAGTGCCAGAGGCAGAGCTGACCCTTGCTCTGGGTAACATGGAGATGGACATTGTGGGCTCACTGCAGGCCGTGTCTGGTGTAGCAGTGTGGGTTTGGATTCAGTCTCTGTTTCTGGTGGTGCTTTTTGTGTCAGGATGTGTCAGGAGAAGGCCAGCAGAGAGTCCAGCATCCCTCAGGCAGTCTGTCCCTGCCGAGGGCTCTCGCTGGCAAGGGAGCCATTGCCTGGGCTCAGGGATGCTGGAATGTGCTGGTGGCGGTGTCAATCGTGCTTCAAATCTCTGTTCTGACTTCCAAACAGTTCTTAATCCTCTACTTGAATTCCCATTAAACTCTCAAACCTGCTCTCCCCAGCGTTGTCTCACTGCGGTCTGGTCTCCGTGAGCTGTGGTGCAGCTGTGCTTTGGGAATCCTGGGGGTCAGGGATGGTTTGGGAAAGGACCCTAAAGCCCACCTAGTGCCACCCCTGCCATGGCAGGGACACCTTCCACTGCCCCAGGGTGCCCCAAGCCCTGTCCAGCCTGGCCTGGGCACTGCCAGGGATCCAGGGGCAGCCACAGCTGCTCTGGGCACCTGTGCCAGGCTTCCCCACCCTCCCAGGGAAGAATTTCTTTCCAACACCTAACCCTGTCATTCCCCTTTGCCCTGCCCATGCCCTTGGCCAAAGTCCCTCTCCTCCTTTCTTGTGGGCTCCTGTCACCCAGTTTGTCCAGCCCTGGGCTGTGTGTGATAGGAGAATGTCCAAAGCCTGCATTTTCCCTGGACACGCATCACATGAAGGAATTCTTGGCTTTCCCTTGCCTCCACACCTGGGTCATGTCTGGCTGGCAGGTCTGGAAGGTTTTGGGGGCTCCTGGACTGCTCAGGATCTGTGTGCTCAGGGAATGCTGCTCCCACAGGGAGGTTCTCAGGACAGGACACGGGTGACAGTGTGAGAGCAGTGGCGGTGACTTTGTGGCACAGTCCTTTTCCCTTTTCCCCCGAGGGTGGCACAGGTGTGTCTGTGTGTCTGTGCAGCCCAGGGACAGCGGGATCAGCACCTGGCACAGGATCACACCTGGCACAGCGGGATCACACCTGGCACAGCAGGATCACACCTGGCACAGCAGGATCACACCTGGCACAGCAGGATCACACCTGGCACAGCAGGATCACACCTGGCACAGCAGGATCACACCTGGCACAGCAGGATCACACCTGGCACAGCGGGATCAGCACCAGGAACACCAGGATCACACCTGGCACAGGATCACACCAGGCACAGCAGAATCAGCACCAGGCACAGCAGGATCACACCTGGCACAGCAGGATCAGCACCTGGTACAGCATCAGCACCAGGCACAGCAGGATCACACCTGGCACAGCAGGATCAGCACCAGGCACAGGATCACACCTGGCCCCAGCCCACCGAGTTCCCGGTGAAATGTGGGAATTGCCGCTGCCACAAAGGCAGGCTGCCACTGTCCTCTGGGCATTTGATCTCTCCAAAAGCCTCACCTGGGCCCGCGTGGGGCCGTGCCAGCCCCGGGGCACACAAAGGGCTCGATTGTGGCTGCTGCCCGTGCCGGGGCTGAGCAGGAAGGGCCGCGCCGGGCACTGACAGCAGCGCTCAGCTCCCGCTCCCTCCTCAGGTTTCCGTCCCGCGGGGCCCTTTGGCTGCGAGGGACAGGTATTTATGGCCCTCGGACACACGCCCGGGCTCCCCAGGTGTGCCTGAGCCGGGATCATGCCCAGCCTGTGCGCGGGCAGGAGGCAGAGCGGCAGCAGCCAGGAGCTCGTCTGAAGTGAGGATGGAAGGAGGGGACGGTGCCGGCCGTGCTGCCCCTGCTGTGAGTACCCCTGGGTGTCCCCTGTTCCTGCAGTGAGCATCCCTGAGTGTCCCCTGTTCCTGCAGTGAGCATCCCTGAGTGTCCCCTGTTCCTGCAGTCAGTATCCCTGAGTATCACCTGTTTCTGCAGTCAGTACCCCCTGTTCCTGCAGTGAGTATCCCTGAGTAATCCCTGTTCCTGCAGTGAGCATTCCCTGTCCCAGCAGCTCCTGGGTAGAGGCTGTCTCTGTCCTTCCTCTGCACAAGGCTGTGAGAGGACACGGAATGGCTTCCCGGTGCCAGAGGGCAGGGTTCAGTGGGCTATTAGGAAGGAATTCCTCCCTGGCAGGGTGGGCAGGCCCTGGCACAGGTGCCCAGAGCAGCTGTGGCTGCCCCTGGATCCCTGGCAGTGCCCAAGGCCAGGCTGGATGGAGCTTGGAGCAGGCTGGGACAGTGGAAGGTGTCCCTGCCATGGCAGGGGTGGCACTGGGTGGGCTTTAGGGTCCCTTCCAACCCAAACCCTTCCAGGAGTGCATGATTCTCTCACGGGCAGTGCTGCTCCGTGCTTGCCTGATCCCCCTCCGAGGGGCAGAGCTGCTGCCATTCCCACGGATCCTGGGAGGGTCCTGTTGATCCCCAGCACCCCCAGCCCAGCTCCTGCTGTCAGCTCAGGCTGGGTGTGAGCTGTGCCCTGCCAGGGCTGGGAGCTGCTGCAGTTCTTGGTCTGCACCTTTCCCACCGGAGGGAATTCCACTGGTTATTGAAAATCTGCCAGTCAGTGCAGGGCTGGAGCTCTGCTCTGCTGGAACTGATGGGATTTCAGATAGGTGCAGTTTTAACTCACTGCTTTTCTCAGGGAATAATCTGGAAGTTCCCTGTTTCCAATAAAGATCCATAACTGTCCCAAGGCTGGGTGAGCCCATCCTCGTGCAGCTGGAGCACGTGTAATCCTGGGCATGGATTGAATTCCTCTGGCCTTCAGAGGACTGAGAAACAGGTTATTTTTTAAATGTGGGCTGTGTTTGAGATTATTGAAAGCACATTTTCTGCTTTGTAAAAATCCCGTTATGTGCCATGAAGTTAAATTTAATTGCTTCAATATAAGAATTAAAGTAAATTAATAGAGCCAATAGAAATGTCACAGCACTGCCAAGCTCTTTTCCTTGGTCTCATGGAGAATAATTTAGCAAGAAAATCCAGCACAGGGAGGGGGACAGAAGCAGGATCACTCCACCCAGGGTCTGATTCCAATGCTGACTGTCCCGCTGGGGATTTCTGCTGTAAACCACAATAATTTAATTTGTTGTTCCCCGTGTCTGGAAAACTGCTGCTCCAGCCCTGCCCTGGGGGCTTTGCAGCTTTCCTGGCTGTGGCAGTGCTGGTTGCCAGGATGCTGCATCTGGAATTCCAGTGCTGTGGGATTATTCCAGGTGCTGCATCTGGAATTCCAGTGCTGTGGGATTATTCCAGGTGCTGCAATGGTTTGGCAGCTCTGCACTCCAACCAGTCTGCACAAGGGTTTGTGTCATGAGCTGGAAACTTCATTGATGAGGAAGAATTGGCAGAAGGGTCAATTTTAACTCCTGTTCCTCATTCTTTTGCCTGGCTCCCAGGACAGAAGAGCCACAGCACAGTTCCCAGCTCCCTCCAGGACCTTCTGGATCATCTTGTCCGTTGCCTTGTTGTTTTTTGTGGTTGTTGGTGTCAGTGTCGTGGGGGTTCTCAGCTTCTCCCCCAGCTCTGCCCAGGTAAGGGATCCTGATGTGGGCAGGCAGCCTCCTCCTGCCTGCAGCCCTGAGCTGTGTGGGAAGCAGCTCCCAGGAGGGATGGGAGAGCTCTGGGCTGGGCTCTGGCTGGATCAGTGTCTGCACAATGCAGGAAGGGGCAGGGAGGTGCTGGCAGGCTGCAGGCAGGGCTGGGGGTCCCCTGGCCCTTTCCTCCAGCACCTGGTGCCTTTGGGGGTGAGGATGGAGTCGTGGATCATCCTTCCCGTGGGTCAGAGCCTGCTCCTCTGCACTGCATCAGACAGGAGCAGGGGCCAGCCCAGGGCCGGCTGGGGATGTTGGTGGGAGATGCTGCACACAGGCACAGAGCAGGGGCTGCCCTCCCACTCCTCGTGCCCAGGCTGGCTCCCAGCTCCTCCGAGTGACACCCCAGGGCCAGCAGGACCCGCTGAGGAACCAGACAGCCGTGGTGGACAAGGCCAGGAGCACTGTCACCTACTACATCACCTCAGAGAGCAACGTGAGCGCCGTGGTGCTGTACGACAGCAGGAACGTGAGTGCTGGGCACCCCTGCCTCCTCAGCTGCTGTTTGCTGCCTTCCTCTGCACCTTCAGTCATGAGCTCAGAGCAGGGGAAAGGAGAATGGCCTCTTCAGGGCTTTCCTGGGGCAGGGGTGGGCATGTGCTGCCTGCTGCAAGGGGCACATCTGTCCACAGGGCTACGTGTGCTACAAGCCGCTGGAGCAGCGAGCCTGCTACCTGAGGAGGATGGACCCCTGGGACCTGCAGACCCTGCAGATGGATCTCAACACCTCTGAGCACAGCGTGAGCAGCATTCCCGGGACAGCTGGGGGATGGATTGAGCTTTGCACAGGCTCACTGAGTGTTCTCCCCTGTGTGGATTTGCAGGGGTGACTCTCCACCCCCAAGGGCTCTCCCAGCCCCAGTTCTGGGGGATTCATTGCTCACAGGAGCAGAGCTGTGCCCCCAGGCTGGGCTCTCAGCCAGCTGTGAGCAGCAGCTCCTGAGTTTATCCATACCCTGGCTCCTGTGGGAAGGAGCCTGGGGCAGGGGGATGTGGCCCATGGAGGTGAACAGCAGGGCTCCTGCAGGACCCACTCCCACTGGATTCTGTTACCTGCTCAAAAATCTGGGGGAGGAAAAACAAAGGGGGTTTGTTACCAACTGCCAGGGAAGGAAGTTGGAGGCAATCACGTACAAGGACCCTCAGAACAAAGAGTCAGTGGATGCCTGGGCAGGGGCAGATTCCATTTCCAAAGACAGAAAGCCCCATTTGTTTGTGCCCCTGCCATCTGCTATCCATTTCCCCAGCAGCTCCTGGGGGCTCCTTGGTCTCCACCTTACTCCCAGAGAAGTGTAGGAACACAGACTCCCAAAAGGGATGCAGGGAGAGGAAAGCACCTGCCCAGCCCTGAGGCTGCTAAATGGAAGTAAAACGTGGTAGTGCTGGGGTTGGCAGGGCCCACAGCCAGGAGATGAGAGCTGGCAGCCTCACCCTGGCAGCTGGGACAGGCAGCTGGCAGGAGAAACCTGCTGGGGTACAGACCCCTCCTGGGGGGTACAGACCCCTCCTGGGGGGTACAGACCCCTCCTGGGCTGCCCCGGGAGCCAGAGCAGGGCTGAGGGGGACAAAGTGCCTTGGGAGGAACCAACGGGGACGTTTCTTTCAGGCTGAGCAGCTCCAGCCCAACAACCAGACCAAGTTCTACCGGGAGTTCCTGGGCATCGTGGCCGGGGAGCAGCTGGAGCCCAGGGGGCTGGGGCAGGCAGTGCAGAGCCTGTGTGAGCACACCTCCATCTTCTGGGTGCGCAGAGGGCACGGTAAGTGGGCCACTTCCCCTGGCAGGGGGAGCAGGAGCTTTTCCAGCACCTCTAAGAGGATCAGGCTGTGCTGCACAGCAGCTGATGCATCCCAGGACAGGCTGCCAAGGCCCACGGACGGGCATGACCTCTAGTGCAAAATCAGACCATTGTTCACCACCCCTGAGTGCTGGCTGGTACCCACCCCCTGTCCTGAGCCGTGGCACTGGGATGGGCTCTGAGCTGCCCCAGCAGCACAGCACAGCACAGCCAGCACACAGAGCTGTCCCTGAGACACGCTGCTTAATCCCTGTCACCTTCATCCTCAGCCACAGCAGCCTGCTGAGCTGCCAGCCTGCTCCATCTGACTCCAGCTTGAATGAGAAAGGTCATGCCCTGAGGCTTTCCCCTTGCTCAGCTCCCCAGGGACTCCGCAGCTGCAGGACCAAGGCACCCCTGGGGACTCTGCAGCTGCAGGACCAAGGCACCCCTGGGGACTCTGCAGCTGCAGGACCAAAGCATTGCTCTCACTGCTGTCCTTGCTCCTTGGCAGGGCCGGGCAGGCAGCGCCTCATCTACCTGTGCATTGACATCTGCTTCCCCAGCAACATCTGTGTCTCCATCTGCTTCTACTACCTGCCCGAGTAAGTGCTGCAGCCACGGCCGCCCCTCTGCCCTCATACTTGAACTGCATTCCTGAAAAGCCTCTGACTTCCACGAGGAAAGGAACACCCACAACATCCCCAGAGCTTCCTGCTGACTCTGAGCTGCAGGTCAGGAGAGTTTAGAGAAGCAGCATCAGGAGAGTTTAGAGAAGCAGGAGGCCTCTGCTCAGCCCTGTCAGCACAGACACTGCAGCTCTGCTCCAGGGCTGTGCCTCGTCCCTAGGAATTAGGAGACCCAGGCCCAGAGGAATCCCAGGAAGCAGCTGGAGTTTTGGGGCTCCAGGCTCTGTTCTACACAAGGTGGTTGTTGTTACATCTGGGGGTGGTTGGCTTTAGGAGAGCAGCTCTCCAAGTCACTCTGTGAAACACTTTGAATAAAGGGATTGCAAACCAAGACAAAAGCTGCTTCTCCTCTTTGCTCAGCCTCTCCCATCACTGGCAAAGGCTGACGTTTATTTTTTTCCCACTCTGGGGTACAGGAACATCCAGAGCTGTCAGCAGCCGATGCCCCAGGGATTCCTGCAGCTGAACTGAACCCGTGTCCCTGCAGTGGGCCCGTGCCTCCTTTTCCCATTCCCTCCCTCAGGGCCACACACGTTTCAGCAATGTCCTGCCTGGAGCTGAAGGCTGGTCCCCTGTCCGAGCCCCAGCCCTCTCCACATGGAAGGGGATGGGTGCAGAGCATGTCCCAGGCTCTGGAGAGGGTCTGGCAAGGCAAGGGGAAACAAGCAGAGGTCCTGTCCTTGCCATGTGCCCGTTATCCCAGGACGCTGTCGTTGAAGGCCAGGCAGACCACGGCTTTCTGGTGGCCACTGTATTCCCTCTTGATCTCCCCTGTCTCCACACACCACAGTCTGGCCAGGTTATCAGAGGAGGCTGGAACACAGAGTGAAAAGAAGAGTGGGATGTATATTACCTTCTAAGTTTCTTTTTTTACTATTATTCTAAGAAATGCTTTGCTCTTGCTTCATTCAGCCATCCTTAGGGCTGGTGATGACCAGCAAGGCAGAGCAGCTCAGTGCACTGCTCTGCATGTGGGCTTTAGTTCTTTGGGAGAACAGTGAGTGTGGAAATTACCACAGGTGTGTTCAAGGGACTAACAGGCTGTGAGCTGTGAGGTGAACAGCACAGCTGGAGATCTCCTCTCCAGTTCCAACTGCTGCCCCACTGGTCAGCAGAACTGGCTGCTCCCACCTCACAGCCCCTGTGCCCCATGTCCCAGCCAGGGTAACTGGTCAGGCCTGGCTGCTGCAGGGCCCTGGCACAGCCAGGAGGAGCCTCACCTGTGACAATGTACTGGGAGTCCCCGGAGAAGGCGCAGTCCCACATCCAGCCCCGCGACGTCTCCCCAGGGTTGTTGCTCTTAATGCTCAGCTCTGTCATCAGAGAGAAGTTTGAAGTCCTCCAGATCTTGCACGTCTGATCTGCAGAGCAGGTGGCCAAGAGCCTGCAAGAAGGAGACATCTGAGGGCAATCTCATCAGTCACTGTCCCCCTGTGGGCCTCTGGTTACACAGACCTGGGCCAGGGCCAGTGGCAGCCTGGAGACCTGTCCCCATTGCAATCAGATCTCCTTACACCTGCACTGACTGAGCAGACTCCAGCTGAACAGACTCCGTGAAGGAGCTCACACTGCAGCAGCTGGATCCCAACTGCAGACCAGCTCTTGGCTGCAAACCTTGCTGAGCTCAGGGAGCACGAGTGGCACACCCCTGACAGCAACCCCGAGGTGTCACATCCCCTGCCTCCTGTCCCGCTCCTCCCTGGGGACCTGCAGTGCGCAGCCAGCAGCAGCCACGGCTGGAGGCACAGCTGGAGGCACAGCTGGAGGCACAGCTGGCCCCTGCCTGCCCTGGGAGGGAGGTGAGGGGCTCCACACTCACGTGGAGTCGGGGCTGAACTTGCACTGCAGGGCGTAGCGGTTGTGCGCCGGGATCTTGGTCTTGGGGATCAGCTGCGTCACCTCCTCGCCGATGCCGCCCGTCAGGTTCCACACGTAGCAGTTTCCCTGCAGAGACACAGCGGGATCTGTGCCCAGGCTGTGCCCAGGCTGGGGGATGCCCACCCAAGCCCAGCCCAGCAGGGCCTGGCAGAGCTCACCGAGCTGTTGACAGCTGCCATGTAACTGGCATCGGGGTCGATGTGCACCGAGTTCACCGACACCTCGGGCTCGGGGATCAGCTGCTCGTTGTGGTCAGTCTTCAGGTCCCAGATGTGGATGGCCCCGCTCTGGTCGCCCACGATCAGCTCTGCCTGCAGGGCACACGGCCGTGTCTCTGTGGGCACCGTGAGCAGCAGCCTGCAGCTGGCACCCACGTGGTGCCCCTGCAGCACCGCTGCAGCCCTGCAGCTCTGGGTGAAACAGCATGTGCTGTCCTCCCTCCTCTCCCCAGCCCAGGGCTGTCCCACAGCCTGGCTGTCCCACAGGGTGCCCCTGCAGCACTGCTGCAGCCCTGCAGCTCTGGGGTTAAACAGCATGTCCTGTCCTCCCTCCTCTCCCCAGCTCAGGGCTGTCCCAGCTGCATGACTCCCGTGACACTCTGCAGAAGGCTGTTTCCCTCCCCAGAAGGATTTGCTGATTTTCTACACCCCAGAGCAAACAGAGCTGTCCCAGTTCCAGGGCTGTGGCACAGCCACAGCTCCAAACAACATCCACAGCAGCCAAGTGGTTTTCAGCATGTCTGAGAGGCAGCATTAAGGGACAGGCTGGCCACTGAACAACTGAAGCACTCAAGGGTGCAGATACCAGAAAAACACAACCTGAAGTGGGTTTTTCTCTCTCTCTCCCCTTCTCAGGGGAAGGACAAGAGCCAAGGGCAGGAGTCCTGGCTCTGATCCCGTGCTCAGAGCAGAAGACAATGCTGGCATGTCTCCACTCAAACCAGGCCTTTATCGACAGCCCTGCGCTGTCCATAATTTTAGCAGAATCCCTAGAGGAGATCAGGTCATCAGGCACAGCTAATCCTGTCCCTGGGAGCAGAGGCTGGTTCTGAGCAGACAAACACCACTCAATGCATTTACCTGACTGCACAAAAGTCTCTTCTGGGCTCCTCAGCCCCTTCTCAGCAGGTGTAAATGCTGAGTCCAAAGTTTTCATGGCTTTACTCAGGCCGTGAGGAATCTCTGGATAATTGGATCAACATCTCTGCAGAGGGAACTGCAGAGCCACAGAGGGAACTGCCCAAACAAATGCTGCCACCTTTGGTCTAATTAACCACCTTCTGCTCACAAACCAACACTCTGCACCTCAGCAGCACCGTGGTCAGGGATTATTTCACATCTAAGACCTATGTTCAGTAATATCTGTTTAACATAACACACCCTCACAGCACTGGCACTACAAGAGCATTTGGACAGTGTGGTCCAAATAACTGATCTCAAATTTAGCCTGAAATTCCTGACTTGCAAAATGAAACCTTTGCCAAATGAAATGCAAGGGAACATTTCCATTACTCAGGACTTTACAGAGGTTTGCACAGCCCTGTCTGCAGGCAGAACCACAGCCCTGCAAGCCCAGCCCAGCCATTAGCACTGATTGATCCCTATTGATTTTCCTGCTCCCTTCAGCCTCTTCAAGTGCCCCCACTCTCCCTCTGCTCAGCAACAGCTGCTGAACCCACTGGGGAACTTCAACCAAGCCCCACCTGAAGGGAATCACAGCCAAAGGCCCCAGGAAGCTTTTCTTTGGCAATGCTGTCACCCTCAAGCTTCCCAGCTGCCCCCACTCTCCCAGCTTTGCTCCCATCCCATCCCCAGGGATGCTCGGGGGCAGATCCTGCTCCAAGGGTGTGTTTCCTGCCATGGGATGAGCTCAGGCAGCCCCTGTGCTGTCCCTTTGCAACAGCACCAGGTCAGCAGCACAAACACATCGTGTGAAGCCCCTAAGCCATTTCTGTGGTACCCCATCTTCTGCTGGGATACACCTCTGCAGCTCCTCAGGTTTACCCAGAGCAGCCACTGGCACAGGGTGCCAGGGTGCCCCTGCATCCCTGGCAGTGCCCAAGGCCAGGCTGGATGGGGCTGGGAGCAGCCTGGGCCGTGAGCTCGCCCTGCAGCCGGGTTGCTGCGGGCAGGGGCAGCCCCGGTGCCCACCTGAGGTCCCAGATGCGGGCCATGCAGTCCTCCCCGCCCGTGTACATCCAGCGCCCGTCCTCGTGGAACCCCACCGAGGTGATGTTCTTGCTCACGCCGTCGTAGTTGATGACGGGGTTGGGGTTGTTGGAGTTGAGGTCGTACATGCGGATGTGCTGGTACCCTGCGAGCACGGGCAGGGGCTGGGCACCGGGCAGGGGCTGGGCACCGGGCGTCCGGCCCGGTGCCCGCCGTGCCGGCGGGGCAGCAGCGCTCACCTGCGGCTGCGATCATGCTCCGGTCCGGGGTGATCTCCAGGGCGTTCACCTGCTGCGGGCTCCGTTAAGGTCGCTACGGAGCATCACGGGCCCGGCCCGGGGCCCGAACGCGGGGCCGGCCCCGAGCGGCCGGGGCGGCGGGGAAGGAAGGATACGGAGTCCTGGTGCTGCACCGTGCGGGTGCAGATGCCGCTGTGCGCCTGCCAGAACCGCACCGTGTGGTCGTAGCCGGCCGTGGCCAGGATGACCGGGTCGCTGCCCACCGTGCCCTGCGCCGCGTTCATGGTGCCGCCGCTCCCGGTGCCGCCGCGCTCGGGGGAACTCCCTAAAGCCTGCGGGGTCAGTGTCACCCCGTGGGGTGTCGGCCCGGCCCACGGGTCTCCCTCACCCCGTGTCCCCCCAGCCCCGCTCCCGGTCCCGCTCCCGGTCCGCTCACGGTGCCCGGCTCTGCGCGTGCGCGCGGCGCCTCCCGAGCGCGCAGCCGGCCCGGGCCGCGTCCGGCGGGAGCGCGCATGCGCGGGAGTGAGGGACGGACCATGGCCTCAGCGCGGGGGGAGCGACGGGCGAGACCACGGAGAGTGACGGGGGGAGAGCGCGTGCGCAGCGTGCCGCCAGGGGGCGCAGTGCTGGAAACGGGATATGGGATATGGGATTGGGATATGGGATATGGATATGGGATATGGGATATGGGATATGGGCTTGGGATATGGGATATGGGATTGGGATATGGGATATGGATATGGGATATGGGATATGGGATATGGGCTTGGGATATGGGATATGGGATTGGGATATGGGATATGGATATGGGATATGGGATATGGGATATGGGCTTGGGATATGGGATATGGGATTGGGATATGGGATATGGATATGGGATATGGGATATGGGATATGGGCTTGGGATATGGGATATGGGATTGGGATATGGGATATGGATATGGGATATGGGATATGGGATATGGGCTTGGGATATGGGATATGGGATTGGGATATGGGATATGGATATGGGATATGGGATATGGGATATGGGCTTGGGATATGGGATATGGGATTGGGATATGGGATATGGATATGGGATATGGGATATGGGATATGGGCTTGGGATATGGGATATGGGATTGGGATATGGGATATGGATATGGGATATGGGATATGGGATATGGGCTTGGGATATGGGATATGGGATTGGGATATGGGATATGGATATGGGATATGGGATATGGGATATGGGCTTGGGATATGGGATATGGGATTGGGATATGGGATATGGATATGGGATATGGGATATGGGATATGGGATATGGGATATGGGATTGGGATATGGGATATGGGACTGGGATATGGGATTGGGATATAGGACATGGAACACACACTGGGCACAGGGCACACATCAGGCACGGGACATGGGATATGGGGCACCGGCCACAGCTCTCAGTACACGGGACTGACACTGGGCACAGGACCTGGGGCACGGGACACGCACCGGGCTCGGGGCACAGAGCGCACACCGGGCATCGCTGGGCGGGGGCGGGCACCGGGCACACACCGAGCCCGACCGGGCACTGGGAACCGACACCGGGCACCAGCCCCGGGGCCGCCCCTCGTGCCGGTGCCGCGGGGTCAGGGCGGAGGGCGGCTCCGCGCTCTGCCGGTGCTCCCGCCGTGCGCGTGCGGCACCGGGGCGCTGGGCACGGTGCCCACTGTGCGCGGCGGGTGCGGGGTCCGGTGCCTCCCTCCTCGCTCGCCGCACCGGCGGGCACCGGGCCCTTTAAGAGCGGCGGCGGCGGCGGCCGTGCCCGTGCCCGTGCCCGCGCCCGCTCCCGGCGGTGCCCGCGACCGCCCCGCACCTGCCGGTAAGGGCCGGGGAGCGGGGGATGCTCGGGGCCGGGGGATGCCGGCGCCGCTGGGGGGGACCGGCGCCGGGAGGATGCGGGGATGCTCGGGGGGATGCAGGGCTCCGGTGCCGCAGGGGAGCCCGGGGAGGATGCAGGGATGCCTGGGAGGATGCAGGGATGCCCGCGGAGGACGCAGGAGTGCCCGGGGCCGCAGGGGTGCCCAGCAGAGCCCGGAGGGTGCCGTGGAGAGCGGGAGCGCCCGGGGGATATCCTTGGTGCGGGGCGTTGTGGGGTGTGCGGGGTTTGCGGGGTGTGGGTGGTGCCCCGCAGCGCAGAGGGATGGGTGGGGTGTGGAAAGGGTCCCTTGTGCCCAGGGGCTGCTCCGTGTGTGCTCCAGGACCCTGGGATGGGACAGGCACCGGTTCTGCCCAGGGGCGAGGGAACAGCCCCCTCCTGCTGCCCGGGGGCTGCAGCCCCACAGGGACCTGCAGCAGGAGTCCCCGGCTGCGGGGCTGCAGCCCCGTGACCCTGGCGAGGGGCACCTCGTCCTGGGGGTGGCACGGGCTGGCAGCACGGGCTGGTGACGGCCAGGCTGCCCGTGGAATGCTCTGGAAGCACGTGAGCGTGTGCACGTGTGTGTGAGCGTGCTCTCGAGGTGTGCAGGCTCCCCAGGGCTGCCCTGCCGGGGGTGCCGGGACACGGGGCTTTGCCCTGGAAACACCGGGAGCACCGGAGTGGGGCTGGGGGCACCCGAAACCCCTGCTGCCAGCCCATGGAACGCAGTGGCATTGCCACCCCCGGGACACTGGGCTCCCTCCCCCGCACGGCCCTGCCATCTCCAGGCTCAGGTGTGGGTTTGTTTGCTTCCATCCTCCCCTCCTCGGGGTTCTGGGAGGTAAGCGGGGAGCCGGGCTGGATGCGGGGGGCTGGCAGCAAAGCCCACGTGGCGCAGGGAGGGGGCCGGGGCTGCGGCCCCTGCTCGCCCCGCCGCCGGTGGAGCGCTGTCGGTCCGGCCGGTTGTGCGGAGCCGCGGGCTCTCCCGAGCCTCCCGCGGCAGCAGCAGATGTGACGTTGGCGAACACAGCGGGTGCTCGCGGTGAGGTGCCGGGCTGAGGGGCGGCATCCACCGGCTGAGCCCCCACGGGCTGCCCAGGGATGTCCCCGCGGCGCAGGGACGCGGCCCCTGGCTGTCCCCGGCACCCCTCGGGACTCCCCCTCCGGCCAGCGCCCACCCCTCGCCCTGGCTGTGCCCTGGGAACCTGCCCTATTTAAATAAGATAACGTGCATTAAAAACACCGAATCCTGGCGAGCTGACAGCGTCTGTCTAAATATTTATCCCTGCTCCGATCAGGCGCTGTGTTCCCATGACAGCGCCATTAGCACTTGGCAAATTTATGGCCTTCCTGGGTGCTGGGCTCCCCATGCTGCGTGCCCAGGAGCCACTGAGCCCCTCCTGTGTGCCCTCTGTGCCTTCCCGTGCGGTCAGGGGTGACCCCAGGGCTGGCAGCCCTCTCCAGCCCGGCACATCCCCGCGGGCCGTGCTGGAGCTGCCAGGAATATCCCGAGCTGGGCACGGCGCGGAGCGGGAGCCACTTTTGTCCCCCGCAGCGCAGGAGCTGCAGTGCCACGAGGGAAGGAGTGCAGGGAGCAGCCTGATCCCCAAAAACCATCTCCTGCTCCTCCTCCTGCCCCCGGGCACCGAGGGCCTGGGTACCCGCGGGCAGCGGGGGATGGAGCAGGGATGCTCCAGCTCCTG
Organism: Pyrgilauda ruficollis; assembly: GCF_017590135.1. NCBI lineage: Eukaryota > Metazoa > Chordata > Aves > Passeriformes > Passeridae > Pyrgilauda > Pyrgilauda ruficollis. Next base: position 392,904 of record NW_024510544.1, on the reverse strand, counting down.
CACCTGCGACCTGGCCTTGCTGGGGCTTCGTGCTCTGGGGACAGCCAGCACGTCCCGCTGCCCGGGGGGGTCCCGGCGCTCGGCCCTGCTCCCCGCGGAGGTTTCGGGGGGCTCAGGGCTGTGTCTGGGAAAGGGCTCGCTCGGAGCCGCGGGGCGGCTCAGCGCGGCTCTCCCCGGTGCCGCCGCTCTGGCAACGCAAACAAAACCCTCGCGATCAGCTGAGCCGCCTGGGCACCCGCCGCTGCCAAAATCTGCTTTTCGCTTCCCCAGGGTGCCGGCGCTGCGTTTAACCCTGAGCTCTGGTGTGTTTGGGTGGCAGCTCACCAGGAGCTCACCAGGAGCTCACCAGGGGCTCACCAGGGGCTCACCAGGAGCTCACCAGGAGCTCACCAGGGGCTCACCAGGAACTCACCAGCAGCGCTGGCTGCAGCAGGGGCAGTTCCATGGGGCCGGGGGGGCTGTGCTGCCCTGTCCAGTCCTCTCCGAACGCTCCAGAACTGAAGAAACCAGAGAAAGAACGGGCAGAAGTGCCTGAGTGTGGCTCCCAGGAGGATCCGTGCTGCCTCTCGCCCAGCCCCTGCGGGTGCCAAAGGGGTCCGGGCTGCCATCCTCACCCCGCCAGTGCCGTGGCCGTGCCGGTGCCATCCCCGGCACAGCCCGGTGCTGGCAGGTGCCCGGGTGGCTCCCAATCACCTCTTCCCTGCCCGCAGGGATGCACCGTGCCCTCCCCGTGATGCCGCCCCACGCAGCCGCCCTGTGACACGGCCCCTGGCTCGGGGGTGACCCGGCAGCCGTTCGGGATCCCCGGTGGGGACCGGCTCTGCAGCCACCGCCCTGTTTGCTCGGGCACCGGCCTCACCCCTGCGGGCAGAGCGAGAGGCGGAGCCGGCCGCTGGCCCCACGCTGGGGCACGCGAGGTAGGAGGGACACGGGGCACTGCCGCGCACGTCCCCGATGGGCACCAGGCTGGCCAGAGGGGTTGCCCCCATGTCGCCTTTCTCTGGGTCTCACGCTGCCCCGGGCAGGGGAGCAGGGCATGGTACGTGGGGCTGGGTGGGCTCACCTGTGCTTGGGGTCCCTCTGGAGTACCAGACCCCGTGTGTGTCCCCAGAGATCCCAGAGATGGCCTTCCAGCGGAGCCACCGGCTGAACCTGCTGCGCCTCGTCGTGCTGCTCCTCGTGGCCTTGGCTGGCATCAAGTTCCTCTTCCGTGACAGGTGAGGTGACAGCAGGACCCCAGCGGGGCCGGGTGTGTGGCACCCCCTGGGCTGTGCTTCTGTGGTGCCTGGTGCTGGGGGCAGCTGGTGCCCCCATAGCCCCACGGACACCCCCATGCCTGCCCCACTCCCTGCAGCTTTACCCTGGAGCTGCACAAGCACGTCAGCAAGGACAGCGGCTTCTGGGGGGACACAGGTGACGTCGTCCAGGACGTCATCCCCCAGAGCCAGGTTCTGGAGGTCCCTGCGGCAAAGATAATGACCCTGAAGCAAAAGCAGCAGGTCCCCAGGGATGTCAGTGCCACCGAGATGAGGCTGGTCCACCTGGACCTCAAGGGAGCCGCGCCCAGAGTCTCCTACCTGGAACAGGTGAGGATGCCCAGGGACAGGGACGAGGGGATGCACTGATGGGGCTCGGCCCCTGCTGACACCTGGACTGTGCCACCCTCACTGCTGAGCCCACCCTGCCCACCCTGCAGGTGTTCCCCGTCCTGTCCCAGCTGGGAGCCAACGGCATCCTCATCGAGTACGAGGACATGTTCCCCTTCAAGGGAGAGCTGGAAATCCTCAGGTCCCCGTACGCTTACAGGTGAGCAGGGCTGTGTGCCGAGCTGGCTGTGAGGCTCGTGGCCCCTGCACGTCCTGGTGTGCCAGGGGCTGGGTGTGACCCACCTGGCACCGTGCCCACGATAACCACGGTCAGAGTGCCAGGCTGTGCTGCTGGGCAGACCAGCAGGAGTTCCTGCCCTGACAGGTCAATGTCTGTGCCTCTCAGTAAAGTGCACACATTTGTGGGGCAACAGGGGCCATGTGGGAAGGGTGCCAGAGGAGGGGGAGGAGGGGGAAGTGCCCCCATGCTCTGCCCTCTGCCCTGGCATCCCCGCTGAGCCTGTCCCTGCCCTCCCAGCGAGGAGGACATCGAGCGGATCCAGCAGCTGGCGGAGCAACACAAGCTGGAGGTGGTTCCCCTGGTGCAGACCTTTGGCCATGTGGAGGTAGAGGGTCCCAGCCCTGCTCCCCATCCCAGATCTCAGGGGCTCCCCTGGACACCCCCTGATGGCTCCTCCCCACAGTTCATCCTCAAGCACGAGAAGTACCAGCACCTGCGGGAGGTCGAGCGCTTCCCCAACAGCTTCAACCCCCACGTCCCCGACACGCTGGCCCTGCTGAAGAGCATCCTGTCTCAGGTGGTCGAGAAGCACCGCCGCTCCACCTGGATCCACATCGGTGCAGACGAGGTGGGCAGGGGCTGTGCAGGGACCCCAGCCCTCTCCCCAGGCACTGGGGGTGCTCCCAGGGCTGCTGAGCATCTCCCTTCCCCCAAACCTTCCAGGTTTTCCATCTCGGGGAGGGGATGGACTCCAAGAACTGGATGAGCCACAACAAGGGCGACGTGGGGACCATGTACCTGAAGCACATCAAGGAGGTTCTGGGCTTCCTCACGGCGCAGTACTGGGGGCTGCGGGTGCTCATGTGGGACGACATGCTGAGGAAGATCAGCGTGGGAGCCCTGCAGGGTGAGGGACAGGGCCGGCTGTGGTGGCACCTGTGCCAGGCTCCTCAGCCGCACCCGCTCTGTGCCCACCCTGGCAGGCATCGCTCCCATGCCTTGCTCTGGGGGAACGTGGGTCTTGTGGGGGATGCGTGAGGAGCCCGAGGCTCCCTCCTGCTGCTGGCACCAACGTCCCCTCTGCTGTCCCCGCAGAGTCCGGGATAGCGAAGCACGTCTCACCCGTGGTGTGGTTCTATGCGCCCGACTTCGAGGCCGAGCAGATCGGTAAGGCGACGTGCCAGGCCCCTGGGGGCGGTGGGGGGATCCCCCCTGAGCCCCCCGCAGCCTCCTGGGGACAGTGGCACTGGTGGCTCGCGCCTGTCCCGCTGCAGTGCCGTTCCTCACCAAGTACGTGGAGAGCGGCTTCGAGGCCGTGTGGTTCGCCAGCGCCTTCAAGGGCACCACGGGGCCGGCGCAGGCCTGGACCCCGCTCAGCTACCACCTGAAAAACCACCTGAGCTGGCTGAAGGTGATGCAGGCCGTGCCACGGCTGGCCCCGCTGCGCTTGCAGGGCGTCGTGCTCACCGGCTGGCAGAGGTAAGGGGAGGTGGGACCCCCTGCCCTCCCGGTGCCCACAGAGCCGTGCTGGCACGGTGGTGCCTGTCCCTGTCCCTGTCCCACAGGTATGATCACTACTCGGTGCTCTGTGAGCTGCTGCCTGTCAGCATCCCCTCTCTGGCCATCTGCCTGCAGACCCTGGTGAACGGTGAGCCCCCAGCCCTGCCGGCATGGCCGGGCTCACCCCGCCTCCCACTGCCTGCCAGACCCCGTCCTGCTGGGCAGGGCACCGGGGCAGGTGGGAGCCAGGGGAGGAAGAGCTTCAGCTCACTCAGTTGAAGCTGGGCTGAGCCTGATGGTGAGCTGTCCCAAGCTCTTCTGTCCCTTTCCTCGCCCTCCCAGGGGGCTTCACAGAAGAGGCAAAGAGGAAGGTCCTGGACGTGCTGGGCTTGGAGAGCGTGCAGCTGGAGCAGAGCACCTGGTGCGTGGCACAGGGTCGGGCAGTTGCATCAGAAGGGATGCACTGGAGGGAGGCAGGGGCTTGGTCAACCAGATGCCCTGGTCCCAGACCTGCCAGGGTGCTGGGGTTCACCCAGCCCAGTGCACCCCACGTGCTGAGCCCTCACCTTCCCCTCCCTCTCCCCAGCGAGGGCAGGGGAGTGTTCCCCGGTGTGGAGATCTACCACTTGGTGGAGCAGGTTAATGGCCACCTGAAGGAGAGCATCCTCAAGGCACTGGAGGAGGAGAGGTAACAGGCAGGGGGAGCAGTGGCATTGGTGTCTCTGGCCATGCATTTCCATGGGAGGGGACCTGCCTGATGTGCAGCTCCCCATCCCCGGTGGCCCCTGTGCCCCCAAGTCCCTCGTGCCTCTCCAGTGCCATCAAGGGCTGGTTCAGCCCCTACCACAGGAAACGCCTGTTTGGGAACCCCCGCAACATGGAGAGCTTTGGCAGCAAGGTGCTGAAGTAGGTGGTGCTGGGCACTGGGAGGAGTCTGCATGGGGCTGGGAGGGGTCTCTCGCAGGAGGGAGCTGCACCCCTGCTCTCCCCTCTCCAGGCTCCATGAGGACTGGGAGAGCTTTGTCCGTGACCTGCGTGCCCAGCTGGAGAGGATCTACTTCCCTGACACGGTGGAGGAGTGGATGGAGGAGAACGTCAACCCCTACCTGGACCAGCTGCGGGACCTGGTGCGGGACTACCGGGCCATCATCCGCCTCAACGGCCGGCCCAAGGCCACGTAGGGGCTGCAGCCCCGGCCCCCGCTGCCCCCTGCCTTTGGGGGCCACCATCGTGTGTCTGTTTGCTGGTGACGGCGCTGCTGCCGCCGTCTGCACTGTACAGAGCCCCTGCACTCCCCCTCCGCAATAAAGTATTTTCGTAGATACTGCTGCTCGCTGGGGGGGCCACGGCTCTGCCCCCCGTGCGGGGAGAGGGAGGCTGGTGTGGATCCACCCTGTGACAGCTCCCGGGCCCCTGCTCAGGCTCGGATGGAGCCGGAGGGGTTGGCAGCCACAGGGCAGGGTGTGACAGAGCTGGTGGGGACACCCGTGTGCCTCGTGCTGGCCTCGAGGGTGGCCGTGCCCTCCCTGCACAGGATCCAGTGTGTGGCTGCTGCGTGCTGCATGTCCCAGGCGAGGCTGGCACCTGGGACAGGGCAGGGACAGAGGGATGTGCAGGGGCCCTGCCGGCTCCCACCAGCACACTCCCCAGTGTTGTGTCTGCCTTCTCTGTGACTCCCTGATCGCTGGGAGGGATGTGAGCACAGCAGAGGCTTCTTCACCTCCAAACTCTGCCTTCATCTTGTCCTTCTCCTCTGTTATTCCAGCGCCCGGGCCCCGTGTGCTCCCAGGCCCCCCCGAGCCCGGGCAGGGGCCCTGCTGTGCTGCTTTCCCATCGGAAAGGCAGCTGTGCTGGGGGGATGCATGGGGATCTCTGCGTGGGATGAGCCCTCCTGCTGCTGCTGCTGGCTCCGGTTCCCACAGTCAGATTTCCACGTGCCTGTTGCCCACAGTGCCCATCCCAAACCCGCCGTGCCCCAGGCTCTGCCCGTTCCGGGCGCTGGTTTCTCTCGGCGTGTGCAGGGCAGGAACGGGGACATTTCACTGCACATTCTTCTGCTCTGCAAAGACCAACCCGACTTGGCAAGAGCCCGAGGGAGCCGCAGGAACGCCAGGCTGGAGCTCCTCCCGCAAAGCCCGGCTCGGGCGGGGAGGAGGGACAGCGCTGGTGCCCCCCACGGCCCCACAGCGCGGTCCTGCTGGCCCGTGTCGTGCCCCGGTCACAGAGGTGCCGGTGTCCGGCGAGCCGCGGGGGCAGGAGCTGCCCCGTCCGTGTCGGTGACCGGGTGTGGGGGCCCAGCAGGAGGGAGCCGTGGGGCACAAAGGGACCTTTGTTGAGGCGCTGCGGTCGCTCTCAGGTGGTGGCAGATGTGAAGGAAGCCCCCGAGCCGTGCGGAGCCCCTGCCCCAGCCCCCAGCCCCGGGAGCCCGGCCGCGGCTCAGGGCCCCGTGCGGCGCCCGGCTGCGGGATTAGAGGGCAGATTAGACGGCGTTCCGTGCTGGCAACCCAAATGTCCTGGATTGGAAAGTGGGGGTGGGGAGAGGAGACGGACCCCGCCATCCCCGAGGGGGGGTCAGCCCTGAGATGGGGACCGGGAGGGAGCTGGGGGCTGTGCAAGGGACCCTTGGGCTCCAGCTCGGGGGGCACGGGCGGGGGGCATCGGGGGGCAGCCGCGTTCCCTCCTCCATCTTCCCGTCTGCCGCGGGGGCTCACACGGGGCTGCAGCTCCCTGTCCCCAGCCCTGCAGCCCCCGTGACCGCACCCCTCAGTGCCACTTTGGAGCAGCCTCCTGGCCCCGTGTGCCCCAGCGCCGGCTCGCTGGAGCCGGGACTGAACCAGGCTTTGAGCTAGGAACTTGTCCGGGAGGGCACAAATTTGGGCTGATTTCTCGGGAATGATGTCCGTGTTCCGCCCTGGGGGCACCGCGGGGACATCAGCGCCTTGTCCATCACTGGCCCCATTTCCTATCGGGTTCCTCAGCTTCCTCAGCCCTCGGCACAGCCGGGAACCCTGCACAACTGTAATGTCTCGGTCATTTCAGCCTTAAAAGTGAAAGGGACGAATGTCACCGGCCATTGTGTCAACAAAAGTGGAAAATGACGCGGTAATGAGCGCTTTATTTACAGAAATAAAGGAGGCTGCTCCTGCCCCGTTTCCGTTATCGGCACCGCGGGACCGGGAGCGGCGAAAGGCAGCCTGGAGCCGGGCTGGGGAGCCGGGGGTGCCCCGGGAGGGGGTCTGCTGGACCCCCCCGGGATCCTCGCCGAGCAGCCGTGTTGCCCCCGTCCCCTCCGGCCGCTGAGACCCTCCAGCTCGTTACACGCCACGGCTGCGCGGCGTCTCCCACCGGGGCGTCCCCCGGGCCCGGCACCGGGGAGGGGGATCCCCGCGCTCCGCCCGCAGCACCGGGCGGCCCCCGCCCTCTCCTCCTTCTCCTCCTCCTGCTGCTGCTCGTCCTCCTCCTCCTGCCGCGCCGCGGAGGATGCTCGGGCCGTGAGCCCGCAGCCGGCAGCCCCGGCGCGGCGCAGCCATGGGCAAGGACCAGGAGCTGGTGCAGGCGGTGAAGGCGGAGGACATCGCGGCCGTGCAGAAGCTGCTGCAGAGGCCCAAGCCCGGCAAAGCCAGTGAGTGCGGCGGCGGCGGGGCCGGGCGGGGGGCGGCGGTGCGGGGGGACACACGGAGGGGGGGCCCGCACGGGCACCGGCGTCGCAGCAGCGGGCGCGGCGGCTCGGGGCCGCATCCTAGCGCTGCTCCCGGGGCCCGGCCGCGATGCCGCCCTGCCCGCCCCGGAGCATCCCCGGCCCTTCCCCGGCTGCGGCTCCTCGCAGGCGGGCGGGGACCGTAGACGTGCCGAGGACCCCCGGCGGCGCCCCGGGAGGGGCGGGGGGCGCTGCCCGGCGTGGGTCTGTGCATGCCGGCGGGGCTCGGAGCATCCCCGGGCGCTGCGCGGGTGCGGAGCGCTGCAAAGGGGCTGCTCGCCGGTCCCAGGGCACCCCCGGCACGGTCGGGCTCCGGCCGGGCCGGCCTCGCCCCGTACCCGGGAGCAACTCCGGACCCCCCGGGAGCCGGGCCCGGTGCTCCCGAGGGTTTGGGCAGGGTTTGCGGCCGGGTGCGTCTGCGTGTGCGTGCAGCGAGTGTGCCCGGCCCGCGCGGGAGAGCGGTGGGGCTCGCTGCCCGCACACCTCTGCGTGTGTCCGCGCTGCCGCGGGTGCGTGTGCGGCTGTGTTTGGGTGCGTGGGGTGTTTGCGTGGCGGTGTGTACCCTGGCATCTGTGCGTTTGGCTGGGCTGTTGGTGTTTCTCGGTGAGGGGGTGTTTGGATGTCGCTCCGCGGGTATCTCCCGGTGCATCCCTGCGGCTGGCTGTGCTCGGCTCCGCGGGTGCGTGGCCAGGTGTGAGGCTGCGGGGGCGTGCGTGTGCCTGTGCGTGTGCGTCTCCGGGTGTACGTGTGTGTAGCTCCATGAGTATCTACTCGCTGTAGGATGTAACTGCTCCGTCGAGGCGTTCCGCCCGGGACTGAATAATTCATGGTGCTGATGCAGCCGCAGGTTTCAGGCCTGGTGCCGGGGACGAGCTGGGCGGCCGGAGACCGTCCCTGGGTATGGACAGGGACCACGGGGAGCACTCGGGTGGCTCTGGGTCACTGGACACATGGTCCCTCCGTTGCTGTGCCCACTGTCCCTCTCTGCAGGGCTGGCACTCCCCAGATGTGGGCACCCCTGGAGCTGTGCAGGACCGGTGAGGTGTCCGCTGTCCCTGGTCATGCAGGGCTGTTTCTGGCCAAGCAGGGCCAGCGTGGTGCCCCATGTCCTGGTGCTGAGCAGGGTTGGCATGGCACTCCTCATGTCCCTGCTCTGGTGTTGCATCCACTGTGTCCACGGTGCCACATGAGGCCAGCATGTGTTTCCTTGTGCCATGCAGGGCTGGCATGGTGTCCCCCACGTCCCCAGTGCCATCATTGCTGTCACTGCTGAGGGACTGTGCAGGGCAAGAAGAACCTCCAGCTGAGAGCCTGCTTCATCCCAACCCACCCCAGACACTGCTGCTGCCGTGGCCTCTTGGGGCAGTGTGTGGGCATGGGGACAACGCCTGGCCTGTGCCCAACATTGTCCCCACACACCCCTCTCCAGTCCCTGCTGGCCTGGGCACACAGCTGGCGTTGCTGTGGCAACAACCAGAGGTGCTTGAGTGCCAGCACCTTCTCCTGCATCCCTGTCCTTCCCAGTGCTCTGCTGCCTCTCCCAGGGCTGAGCCCTCTGGACACCAGGCACGATGGCCACGGGGCCAGCAGAGCTCCCTGTGCCAGGGTCACAGGTTAGGGACAAGGGACACCCAGTGGGGCTGAGCCTGCTGTTGGGATGGACACTCACCCCGTTCCCTTGCTGGGCAGCCCAGTGCCTGGACCCACCAGTGCCAGTTCTGGGCTCGTCTGGGGGCATTTCCCCACCAGACCCCACTCTCCCCTGGGGCAGCGGGTGCCACGAGTGCCGTGGGTGCCATGCTCCCAGCCTGGGGTGCTCAAGTACCTCTGGCCATGGCAGTGGGGCTGGAGTGGTGCCTGGAGTGTGAGAGCACCGAGCAGGGCTGTCCCCACGCCGTGGTGTCCCCACGTCCCCTCCAAGTTCCGGTCCCACGCACGCCTGCGGCGCTCCCCGCGCACCAGCAAGATTTGTAACTTAGCTCTGTTATCTGGATAATATCCTATTCATGTGGGGTTTAATAAACGAGATTTTAAAAATCCTTGTGTGAATTAGTGCGGGTTGCTATGGTGACAGGGGGCCCCGTTTGGTGTGAGTGTGGGTTCGGGCCCGGGCCGGCCGCAGCGCGCACCGCGCCTGCTTCCCGGGCATCCATAATTGATGAGGTTGTCTGAAAGTTGCGCAAATCAGATGCAGGGATTTGGCAGCGAACTGTTTCCCTCCCTGTCCCCTCCTTCTCGGTGCTACCTCGAAGAAATGTGGTGACTTGGCGTTTTCCCCTCGGCTCCAGCGCCGTGGGATGGGATGGGACCACGGGGTGTCTCCGGGAGCACCCGTGCCCCCTGTGCCATCCCTGTCCTGGGCACCTGGGGCTTCGGGCGGTGGGAGATGAGCTGTGCCACGCTGTGCCACGCAGAGGATCCACAGTTCCGTGGCTGTGGAGGGTTGGAGCGAGCTGGCTCCTTCCCTGTGGGGCCGGTGCTGCCAGGGCTCATCCACGTTGGGAACGGCTCCTGTGCGGTGCTGCCGGTGCTGAGTGTGGGACCTCCAGCCAAGGGTTGGATCCTCTGCTCCGGTTTCTCCTCCTGCCAGGCTGGGGGGCTCTGTAAAGCACCTCCACACATGGCAGCTTCGTGTGGCCAAGGAGATGTCCCAGCACGTGGCCCTGCAGTGCCAGGACAAGCACCCGGCATGGCAGGAACTGGCCGTGTGGGTGGAATCCAGGGCTGTGTCCTGTGGGACTGTGCTGCCCTCCCCATGCCTGGTCCTCAGTGCCATCCTGGTCCCCCAGGTTGCCATTAGGACTCGTGTCCTGGTGTGCTGTTGGTGTTGGGGCCACCCGGGGCTGGGTTAGCCACGCTGCCTGGCTGGGATCAGGGCTGGGCACAGAGCTCTGCATCCCCTGTGTCCTGCCATGTCAGGGTAGCCCTGGGTAAGCCAGCCCAGCCTGGTCCCACTGCCTGGGGTGCTGGTGCTGAGGCCTGGGCAGCTCTCAGTGTGTCCCCACTCTGAGCAGGAGAGCCCTGCTCCTGCACTGCCACCTGTGCCACCTGTGCAGGGCTCTGCATCCTGCCCTGCGTGTCACTGGCAGCAGCTCTGGCACCTCAGGGCTTGTCCCATCGGTCCCAGCCCTGCTGCCATGTGCAGGGAGCAGGTCCTGCCTGCCTAGGAAGGACCCTCAAAGCTCAGCGGTCCTGCTGTCCCGGGGGAGCCATCCTGGGATGTGAGTGGAGCTGCACTGGCTGGGCGGGGATGTTTCTTCACCGGTGCTCCAGGATTTGGGGACAGTGGGAAGCAGAGCCAGAGCGCCTGGGGACATGGGCTCTGGGCAGGGCCTTGCCAGCTGCATCCTGCCCTCCGGTGTGTCCTCCTGCACAGTGGCCAGTTAATTCTGGGTTTTCTTGCCTGCAGTTGATTGCATTCATAATCTGCTCTGATAACAGTATTTAATAAAACCGGGCTAATATGGCGCAGTTAGGAAATGTCTTTGACATTTTACAATTCAATTTCCATGCAGTAAAAGGCAGGGCAGATGCAAATCCAATTGTGGTGCAGTGCCCAGGGCACACGTGGCCGGCAGCTGCCGGAGCTGCCCGGTTCCCCCGGCCCTCTGGGAGAGCAGGAGCCTTCCCTGGGAGGCAGCCACCCACCCACCTCCTGCTGCTGCTCCCTGGACACTGGGCAGAACCTCCCTGCTGACAGAGAAACCCAGGCACAGATGAGCAGATGATGCTCACTGGAGTGCTGGAGTCCCTGGATGCTGCTGCCTCTGGAGCCGTCCAGAGGTGCTGGGGAGGACATCGGGACTGGGGGAAGAACATCGGGACTGGAGGAAGCACATCTGGACTGGGGGAAGCACATCTGGACTGGGGGAAGGGGCTGCAGGGCCAATCCTGTGGCAGCTTGGCCAAAGAGGTGCTGGGCCCGTGCATCCCCCATGGCATGGCCAGGCGCTGCTCCCACGCCTCCCCCCTTGCCCTTGGCAGGGATGGAGGGGCGGGATGCCAAGGGGATGGGCTGGGACGCGCGGGTGATGCCAGCACGGGGAGATGCCGGTGCATCCCAGGCGTGCCCCCGGCACGGGCTGTGCTCTGGGCTCTGCTGACAGGCAGGTTCCTGTCAGGGCCCAGCGGCTCCGGCTGCTGCCCGACTCCTCCACGTGTCAGCGGGTCCCTCATAAACTTCTTGGGGTTTCCAGCCCGCGTGCGAAGCCTCGCTCCTGGCAGGACTTGGCAGGTGGGCGAGAGCTGCTGTGTGCCAAGTTTCCTTCCAGGGGGGCACGACTGCTCAGCCTGGGGTGACTTCTCATTATTTCACATTTCTTGTCTCTGTGGCTGGGCCGAGCTGTGCGTGCAAACCCTCCCTGCCCCCTACCCCCAGCACAGCCCCCGTGCCCGGGCTGGCCGCAGGGTCCCTGCCCGGCAGGGGTGCTCTGGGGACCCGGGACACTTGGCCACTGCCATCGAGGAGCAGCGGGCCGCGGGCCGGCGGCTCCGTTCCCAGCTCCCTCACTGGCCTGGATTTCCTCTCAGCAGTCCCAAATTCACCTGGCTGGACACCAAGCAGCCCTTTGGCAGCCCCTCGTGCGGGGCTCTCCCACGGCTCTTTGCTGCACGAGGGCCTTGCTGCCCCTGTGCTGGGGGGACGTGGCAGGGCCAGGCTGCACCCAAGGGTGACAGTGCTGGCACTGGGCAGGTCTGAGTGCTGTGCCCTGAGCTTCTTTCCACAGCCGTCCGTCCCAGTCGCTGCCAGCCCATGGTGGTTTCCAGTAGCCAGGCTGGCGTCTGGCTCCTCTCCTCCTCTCTGCACTCCGTTTAACCCTTCCTTCCCCTTTCCAGCTGCTGGGAATGGCTGTGATCAGTCCCCTGCCCATCTCGGTGTGCCCAGGTGCCCCCAGCCCCTTCCCCCTCCCCAGGTGTCTGCAGTGGCTGCAGTAGCAGTGCCTGGGGATGCCAGTCCATGGTGGTGTGCCAGGGCCCGAGGGGTCCCAAAGCAGTGCTGGGTGCACAGTGAACACATTCCTGGGCTCATGGCAAGTGGGAGCTGTGGCAGTGCTGGTGGGGTGAGTGCTGGAGGGGAGGGTCCAGCTTTTGGGTGATACCTGAGGTTGTTTCCCACTGGTCTGTCTGTCCTGCTGCTGGTGCTGGCTGGTGTGTGCTGGGAATGGTGCTCAGCCCTGTTGGGAGAATGCTGAAGAATAAATTTGCTGATATTTAGTGACTGGTGCTGGTCCTGCTGGGCCAGGCTCCCGTTCCAGTGAGGGAGAGGCATTGGGAAGCAAAACTCAGGAGTGCCTGCACGGACACTGCTGTTCTCTCACTGTTTTGTGTCCTGCTCCTGGCCAAGTTGCTGCAAGGCTGGGCCATGCCCAGCAGGTCACCGAGCCAGTGTGCAGCACTGGTGTCACCCCTGCCCTGGCTCACCATCCCGTCCCACATCTGGGGGGACTCGCCCTCCTGGCTCTCCTCTTCCCAGCGGGACGGGGCCAGTGCAGCCCACCTGGCACAGCAGTGATGCCCCCCGCGGGCTGGCTCATCCTGCCGGGCTGAGAGGGATCTTTAAGCTCTAATGAAATGTTAATAGTATTTTCCAACTCAATACGGGAGTAGAAAATGAGGTGTTTAATGCTGGGCTCTGCAGCGACAGGAGCAATCAGCCTGAGAAATGGGAAGCTGGGATGCAGAGCTGGCCTGGCCTCGGCCTGACAGCCCCGTGCTGCCGGGACTGCTGCGGTGATGGATGGGAGCCGGTGCTGGCCGAGCCATCCGGTGGGGCAGCCCCGTGCTGCGAGGCCGTGGGAGAGCACCTGGCCGGGAGTGGCAGCTCTGCCCTGCTCTCCTTGGGTGTCCCCACCAAGGTCACCGCCGGCGCCTGGAGAGCGCCGAGCAGCCGGAGGTGGCTGCGGGGCCGGGATGCCCCGGGGCGCAGCAGGAGGAGAGGAGCCCCGCGCTGCGCCCTGCCGTGGTCTGTGTCAGATGGGGATGGTGCCCAAGCAGCCACCACAGGCTCTGCTTCTCGGCGCTCGGGTGGCTGGGTGCCCCTCTGCATCCCTGTGCATCCAACACTGGGCACACGTGCATCCTGTGCATTCCCCGGCCCCTGTGCATCCTGTGCATGCCCCAGCCCCTGTGCATCCTGTGCATTCCCCAGCCCCTGTCCATCCTGTGTGTGCCCCAGCCCCTGTCCATCCTGTGCGTGTCTCAGCTCCTGTGCATCCTGTGCATGCCCCAGCTCCTGTGCGTGCCCCAGCCCCTGTCCATCCTGTGCGTCCCCCAGCTCCTGTCCATCCTGTGCAACCCCCAGCTCCTGTCCATCCTGTGTGTGCCCCAGCCCCTGTCCATCCTGCGCGTGCCCCTGTGCATCCATGTGAACGCGTGTGCATCGTGTGCCCGTGTGCCTCTGCCCAGGACACGGGGATGGCTCCTGCCAGCCCTGCACCTCCCCTGCAGCGCTGCCAGCCCACCGGGAGCAGTGTGAGCTGATCTGGGCTGCCTGCACACAGATGTGCACACGTGTGCACACACCCAGAGCACACCAGGAGCTGATCTGGGCTGCCTGCACACAGATGTGCACACGTGTGCACACAGAGCAAACCCGAAGCTGGTCTGGGCTGCCTGCACACACATGTGCACACGTGTGCACACAGAGCACACCAGGAGCTGGTCTGGGCTGCCTGCACACACATGTGCACACGTGTGCACACGCTCAGGGCACACCAGGAGCTGGTCTGGGCTGCCTGCACACACATGTGCACACGTGTGCACACGCTCAGGGCACACCAGGAGCTCCCGCCTCTTCCCAGCGCCGCCGCAGCGTGCCGGGTTCATGGGAGGGCAGTGATCACCGCCGTGTCTTGGTTAATGACGCTTTAAGATGCACAAAGCTCCAGGTCCCGCCCTGCAGCCAGCGTGGACAGGGTCCGTCCTCCCAGGGATCTGCCGCGCAGAGGGGATGAGGAGGGGGAGGAGCTGGGGAGGATGAGGATGGGGATGAGGATGAGGATGGGGATGAGGATGGGGATGGGCCAGGATGGTCTCTGCCCCAGGGTGGAGGTGAGTAGTGCGTATCCAGCTCTCCCTGCTGCCGTGTCCCAGGGAGATGCAGTGCCAGCCGTGCTGGGATGGAAGGCCGGGCAGACACAGGTGACAGCGGCCCTGAGCAGCCAGGTTCCCATCCCTGCCGTGCCAGCCTCGCTGTGCCAGCAGCGGCTCCTTCCAGCCGGGGTGATTACCGACAATTACCTGTTTGCCACAGGCTGGCAATTAGGGCTCCCTGTAAGCGACACCAACATTCATTTCCGCGGAGACGAGAGTGGGCGTGCGGCTGGCACCGGGCACGGCGGGCGGCTGCCACGCTCGGTGCCGGTCCCGCGGAGCTGAGCACACCCCTCGTGTCCCACCCGTGGGGCACAGGCAGCACATCCCTGCGCTCTGCAAGCTCCTGCCCGTCCGTGCTGCCGCTTCCCCGCGTTCCTGGGTGCCCTGGGCCGAGTCACCAGGGAGCTCCTGCTCAGCAGAGCCCCGTGTGGTGCTCGGGGGGCTGGGGAGGCTGGCACTGCCCCAAAGGGGTCCCGCTGATGCAGCGTGGCTTGGCCTGGCTCCACGGTACCACACGGCAAAGGTCAGGTGAGGATATGGCTTGGGAATACAGGGAGGGAGCGGGAATCTCCACAGGAGCTGCTGGGGGTGCTGGGTCCCCCGGACAGCTCCAGCCCCGGTGGGTCGGCTCTGCCCCGTGTCCCTTGTCCCTGCCTGCCCCGGCAGCCCACAGGCTCAGCCCCGCGCCATCCCAAGGGACTGAAAAGTTTCCTTTTCGTAAAAATAAAAGCATCACAGTGGAGCCCCTGCTGCCTCTTGAAAGCTGCATTTAAGCTGCTTCCTGCAGCCCCAGGGGACAGCGCTGCGCGGTGACTCAGGCTGCCAGAGCCCAGCCAGCCTCCAGTGCGGATTTCGCCCCTCCCTGGAGAAGGGTCTGCCAGGGACAGGCATCCGGAGCACCTGTACCTGTGCTGGGCACATGGGCAGCATCCCCCAAAAGTGCCTTGGGATGTGGGGAATGGCGCTGGGCAGCGGGGCACACGGCTGTGGGTGTGCAGCTGTGGTGGGCAGCTGTTATCCAGCTGTGGTGGACACTGGGAGACCCAGCTGTGGTGAGAGGTGTATGTCCAGCTGTGATGGGCAGTGGACATCCAGCTGTGATGGACACCAGCTGTGATCCAGCTGTGGTGAGCGATGTCTGTCCAGCTGTGGTGGGCAGCAGCTATCCAGCTGTGCTGAGTACTGCTTGCAATGGCTCCATCCCATCCCAGGCACCTCTTAGCCCCAGGCAATCCCTTTCCCTGTACAACGAGCTTCCCGGTGCATTATTTATACAGTCCAGATCGATGGGAAGATGATAACGGCTTCATTAGCATCTGAGCATCGCCGGCCCCAGCGCCTGACACGACCTTGGCTGCAGGAGTACAAGCTTTTCCCTGTCAGGAGCAGCTCCCCGGTGTCACCGTCATCACCAGACCCAGCCAGGGCTGCCGTGGCTGCCCCGGTGGGGTCCCCCCCATGGCACATGCCGCCGTGGGGACCCCATCCTCGCAGTGAGGATAAGACACCCCCATGCCAGTGCTCCTCGTGCAGTGCCCGTTGTTTGCGTGGCGCTCGTTAGCAGGGATATAATTAAGAGCAGCTATTTTGGATGCTTCCTTCATCCGGCAGCTCCCAGCGATGCCGCTGCAGGATCCTCCCCCCTGTCTCTGAAACAGGCGCTTGCCTTGAATGTCTTCCCTGTGGATATTGGCTGCTTGTGGGGTCCTGTTGTGTTTGTGGGGGGCACACGCAGGGGTCCGGCTGCCCACGTGAGCTGGGGAGTGGGGAAGCAGCAGGGATGGGGCTGGAGGGGAGTGGGGTCACCGCAGAGGGGAGAGGGAAGGGATGG
Organism: Pyrgilauda ruficollis; assembly: GCF_017590135.1. Lineage (NCBI taxonomy): Eukaryota > Metazoa > Chordata > Aves > Passeriformes > Passeridae > Pyrgilauda > Pyrgilauda ruficollis. The sequence continues at coordinate 376,954 of NW_024510544.1, read as the reverse complement.
AGAGGAGGGTTTGGGGGGTTCTCCCGGCTGATCCGCTGCCGCCATGCTGGGGAGGGGGCAGCAATGCTTTCCCCTCATTAAGTAGATGTTGATTTAGCGGAGGCTGGAGCCATCTGCTTGGAGCTGCTGCCTGCTGCCTGCCGTGGGGAGCTGGGTGAGGATGTGCTTCGTCAGCGGGGGCTTGGCCGGGAGCCCCCACGCTCGGGCCGGGCATCGATCGCTGCTGGCACCGCGCTGGCTGCAGACGCAGGGGCTGGCGCATGGGCACGTGAGGGGGTGCTGGGAAGGGAGAGGAGCCCCCTGAGGAGTCCCACCATGTGGGGCCGTGGCCTTGGACATGGGGCAGCCTGGCACAGGGGTTTCACTGCAGCATTGGGGTGTCCAGAGCTGTGCTTGGCCACTGGGGTCCCACCATGGCATACACTGGTCACCTGGGCACTCCATACAGCGTGTTCTGGGATACCTGGAGCAGTGACTGGCACAGTGCTCTCCCCGTGGCATGTACTGGGATTCCTGCTTGGGCATGGGGTCTCCTCATGACCATGCATTGCAGTGCCCAGAGCTGTGGCTGGCACGGGGGGCTCCTCATGGCTGTGCATCGCAGTGCCCAGAGCTGTGGCTGGCACGGGGGTCTCCTCATGGCCATGCATTGCAGTGCCCAGAGCTGTGGTTGGCACAGCGGTCTCCTCATGGCTATGCATCACAGTGCCAGAGCTGTGGCTGGCACGGGGGTCTTCTCATGGCCGTGCATTGCAGTGCCCAGAGCTGTGCTTGGCACAGGGGTCTCCTCATGGCTGTGCATCGCAGTGCCCAGAGCTGTGGCTGGCACAGGGGTCTCCATGTGGCCGTGCATTGCAGTGCCCAAAGCTGTGGCTGGCACGGGGGTCTCCATGTGGCCATGTATCGCAGTGCCCAGAGCTGTGCTTGGCACAGGGGTCTCCTCATGGCTATGCATCACAGTGCCAGAGCTGTGGCTGGCACGGGGGTCTCCTCATGGCGTGCTCCAGGACACCCAAAGCAGCTGCCAGGCACAGTGCCAGGAGGCACGGTGACACATGGCTGGACCCTGGGGTGGGCAGAGCGGGCTCCCCGTGCACAGCCCCTGCACGTGCCAGCGGCTCGTGCGTCGCCCGCGCCGCGGTGCCCGCCGGGGCCGTGGCTGCCGCAGGGCCGGGGGAGCCGGGGCCGGCGAGGAGCTCGCTGCACGCGGAGCGCGGGGCTCAAGCCAAGCGTGATTTAGCTCCTGCAGTCGCTGTGTTCGAGTGAAGCATTTCTGGTGTCGGTGGCAGGGCCGCTCCCCCGGCGGGGCTCACGCCGGCAGGCGCCGTTTGTGGCTGGCGTCGATGGCAGACCTGCGGCTCCCGGGGCACACCGCAGCCACGGGGGATAGCTGCACCCCGTGGTGCCAGGGCCTGTGTGTGCCCCCCTTTCCTGGGGCTGCCATCGTGGGGTGCAAACTGATCTGAGAATGGTGGAGAGCTGGGCCATGAGACGTCAGTGATCTCACATGGCACAACCTGAGCAGCCCATGAGCAGCCAAGAGGGGACATTGGGGTGTCCCAAGGATGGTGGTGGGGCTCAGGCTGTCTGAGCAAAGATGTGCCACCCCTGCAGCAGCACCTTCCTGATGGCACCTGGGTGGAGAGGGCAGGATGGTGACTGCAGGTGCTCGGTGGTCCCTGCCACCCCTCCAGTGACCCCAGCAGAGAGGACAGCCAGGGACACAGGGGGTGCTCCTTGGCAGTGTGGCCATGAAGGAGCTCTGCCCTCCTCCCCACCGTGCCCATCTCCTTTTGTAGCCGGTATTTTTAATTGGAAGCACTCATCTCCCTTCTCTCTCCCTTGTTAGTGGAAGAATGTTCCTTGTCATTAATTCCCAGCCATTAATGAGCTCTCCTGGCTCTTGTTACCCCCAGACAGGCTGCAAATCTCACTGTGGACCTGGTGACCAAGGCACCCATCCTCCTCTCCTGCTCTGGGAACCAGGGTTTTTCTGAGACCCCAGCTGGGCTCCGTGCTCCAGCTGCCTTCGGCATGCTGACGGCCACTTCCAGAGCTTTAAGGAAAGTCAAACCACTGCATGGCTGGAAGTCACTGACTAAGCACTTGGCACGGGCAGTGATGGAAGTGCTAAACAGATTTTGGCAGCCGCAGCCTCTCCTGCAGGTGCAGGGAGGAAAAATTTGCCTCTACGGTGCGTTGGGGCGAGGGTGGTTCGGTGATGCCGAGGGTGGCACGTGCCTGGGCATCACCAACGGTGCCAGCACCGCACCCCGCTGCCCGGGCATTGCCCCATGCCAGCCCCTCGCTGGGATCAAGCCGTGGGAAAGGCCAGGCACCGCAGAGCTGCTGACAGCCGTCCCTCAGTCCGTCTGTCCGTAGGTCCGTCTGCAAGGAGCCATTAGCGGGAGCGGGGCCCGTCTCGGGGCCGGAGGTTGGAGCCAGTGCCGGGCACGGTGCCGCTCCTGCGCCCACGGCTCCTTTTGTCCGCTGGCCTTTGCATCCCTGGGGGCAGCTCGGCCCCTTCTCCTGGGAGCTGGCTCTTGGCGCGGGGCGGCAGCGGAAGCGGCGCTGGGCTCCTCTCCACCGCGGCTCAATGGCACCTTTGTTGGGGATGCTGGCGGCAGCACGGGGCTGCCGGGGACTGGGTCAGCCCTGGTGTCACAGGGGCTCTGCCCACCAGTAATGTGCAGCTCTACCCAGGGGAGCATGGGTGTGCTATGGCAGGGATGGGATGTGGGGGCTTCTGTGGCATTCCTATCCCTCCCTACGCCCTGGGGACACCGTGGTGTCCCTGTCCCTCTCCAGGCGCCCTGCAGTGCTCCTTCTCATCCCACATGAGGCACCTCAGCTGGGAGGAGAGCCTGGGGACCTGGTGGCTGGAGGGTGGTTGCTGTGGCTGATAGAACCCGTCCTCTGCAGCTGTCACCTGTCACAGCGGGCTGTGTCAGCATTAGCAAACGTCCTGCAGCTCAGACAGCCTGGGGTGCAGGAGGGAGCCAGCTCTGGGTGCCAGAGCCTCTGTCCTGGCCACTCCTGGGTCCATCTGTGCTGCGTGGCCTGGGCAGGGCTGGCTCAGCCGCCCCCCTGCTGCTGGTGCCCTCTGAGCCCTGTTTGTCCATGCGGAGGCTCCTGGGCTGCGGCACAGCCCTTGTGTCCAACAATTCAATAAACACAGGGACACTGACGGGGGGACGTGGTAGAGGGGAGAGAGCAAGGCCATGGCCAAGGTGCACAGGGAATGCCTCTCTGGCCCCACATTCCCCTTCCCTGCCTGAAGTGGCCCCTTCCAGCTTCTCCCAACTAGATCTTGTTCCTGGCTTCGGGTGCCTTTGCCCATTCTCCCTGCCAGGCCATGCAGCCTTTGGGTCCTGTCCCATGGACTCAGGGCTGTGCTGGAGCTGTGCTCGCTGTGTTGGGCTCAGGGGCTGCTGTGTGGGTCCCCAACCCGGGCTCTGCCGTGCTGCTCCCACCCTCCTCTTCCTTCTCCTGCTCCCGCTGGAGCAGCTCACTGGAAAGCCTGAGTGGCATTTTTCGGGTAAATCTTATGTAAATCTGGCTCCATCCTTCCTCGTGCTGCTAATTGGATTGCCCCAGCATGGTTTAATTTCCCAGAAGCGTGGGGAGGGCAGTGCCAGGGGGGTGGGGGTACAGGGGAACGTGCTGGGCTCTGCCTGCCAGGGGCTGCACGGGGCCGTTCTGGAGCCTCAGCCAGGTGGAGCAGCCGGGGGGGAACCCCAGGGAAACCAGGGGAGAATGGGCAGAACCTGGTACCAGGAGGAGCCCCCGGGCTCTGCCACCTTCAGCAGGGACCCCCACCCTGAGCCTCCTGCCTGCAGGTTCAGGTTCAGATTCAGCCTCACGCAGCACCTGTGGAGCCACAGGGAGCCCCAGCTTTGGTAGGCAGGGAAACCTGGAGCTGCCACCACGTCACCTCCCTGGTGTGCCTGTGTCCCTGAGCCACCTCCTCTAACACCCTGTCCCCTTCCCTCCCTTCCAGAGCTCCTCGGATCAGCAAAGAAAGTCAATGTCAACTTCCAGGACACGGACGGGTGAGTGGAGCCCAAGCCCGGGTGTGGGTGCTGTGGGGTGCTGTGAGCAGGGGGTGCACCTGCTCTGGGAGTGTCTGTGTGGGAATGCCAGGCTCTCCAGCTGCCAGCTCTGGCCCCCGTTAGCCCACGGGGCTGAGCCCTGCCTGCCCCCAGAGCCGGTGCTGGCCTGGAGCAGCCAGGGCACCGGCGGAGGCAGAGGCAGGGCTGTGCCCCACATCTCACCACGCTTTTCCCAGCCCTGTGGGGCTCCTCGGGAGCTCAGCCCTGTGGGCTGCCGGGTGGGAGAGCCGTGACCCCGCCAGGCACCGGTGGCACTCCACAGCCACATCCAACGGGCGGGAGCGGCAGAAAGGGGCCGAGCACCCCTGCTAATCACACTAATGAGGCTGCAGGGAGGCAGCGGGGCCCCGCACGGGGGGCTGCACTGGGAGTGCTGCTTGTGGGGCTGGGCAGCAGCTGTCCCCGGCTCCCCCTGCCCTGAGATCCCCCTTGAGCGGGGCAGCAGCACGATGTGATGCCACTTGTCCCTTTGGATGGCTCTGCCGTGCCAGGGAAATGCCAGGGAGAGCAGCAGCTGGTCAGCAACGGGACACCACGGCCCGGGGGTGTATGGCCACAGCAGCCGGGCTGCCACCTCATCCTCGGTACCGAGATGATGGCAGTGGGCATCCCCTGGCACCTGCCAGCTCATCGCTGTGCTGGGGGCAAGGGGGCATCACCCCAGGGACCACCTCGTGCTCTGCAGAGCCAGCAGGCCACGGGAGGGCTGAGCATCGTGGCAGGGCTGGGGAGCTGCAGGCAGGGCACGGCTGGAAGGTTCAGGGGGTGCTGAAGCACGAGGGGAGCAGCCTCCAGCCTCCAGCGCTGCTCCTGGAAAGGATCCCCCGGGATCCAGGCTGCAGCTCTGTGTGAGCTCAGCCAGCCCCGTGCCTCAGTTTCCCCATGCCGGCAGTGCTGGTTTGCTCCCGGCTGGGGGTGCCGGGGGTGAGCACCGTGCTGGTGTCCCCGTGCTGGCCCCGGTGCCCTGCTCGTGGCCGAGGTGGCCGGCTGGGCCATGAGGAGCCCGAGAGAAGCCCCCGAGGCAGCCCCGGGGCAGGCTGCGATTTGCACCATCTTGAGCGGATTTCAGCAGGGCGCTGGAGCGGAAAATGTTGACATTTCCCAGGCAGACGCTGGGGATCGGCCTCCTGTGCAGGCTGTCTGCTCGCATCGCCGCTCCCCGCCGGGGATCGCGGCCGGCAGCTCCGCGGGCACGGCCGTGCCTGCGGCCTGCTCCCCGCGGGACGAGTCCCCTCAGCCAGGGGCCTGGGGAAGAGTGCCAGGGGGATTGTCACCCACACCTGCCCCTCGGGCACCGGGCAGCCAGAGGGGCCAGTGTGTCCTGGGGGCTCCACAGCCCATTCATGCTCCGGTGACAGCGGGGTGGCCCTGGGGAGGGGATGGGGATGGGGTAGCCCTGAGGAGGGGATGGGGTGGACCTGAGGAGGGGATGGGGATGGGGTGGCCCCGAGGAGGGCATGGGGATGGGGTGGCCCCGAGGAGGGGATGGGGACAGGGTGACCCTGGGAAGGGGATGGGGACACTGTGCCCGGCCAGGGCCCGGAGCAGCGGCGCGGTGGGTGCCGGCACGGTGGGTGCCAGCGCAGCCGCACGGAGGATGCCGCTGCCGGGAGCACAAGTAGGTCAGCTGCTGGCCTGCTTCCCAGGCTCCGGGAGCTGCGAGAGCGGAGCGGGTGCGGGGCCGGGGGCTTTCCCCAGCCCACAGGCAGGCCCGGCACCGGGCAAGGCAGTGCTGCCATCTGTGCTCATGGCCGCGCTGCTGGGGCCAGCCTGGGGGAAGTGGGTCAGTGGGGAGGGGGCTCCCCGGCACCCCCAGCCTCGGTGCCTGCCCTGCCCAGCACCCCCAGCCCGGCGGGGTCTCAGCATTGCCAGCCCCGCAGCAGCTCTCGCCCTAAAACCCACAGAGGGGTCTGGGGGTGGCTTTCCCTGGGACACGTGCACGTGGAGGGCAGAGCAGGTGCCCGGGGTGCTGCAGAGGTGCAGGTTTGAGGCCATGGTGCTGGGCAGGGTTGGCAGGGCTGTGGAGGGGACAGGCCAGTGGTCCCTGACACCAGCCCCATCCCCAGGTTCTCGGCTCTGCACCATGCAGCTCTTAACGGCAACACAGAGCTCATCTCGCTGCTGCTGGAGGCACAGGCTGCCGTGGACATCAAGGACAACAAAGGCGAGTCCCCGGCTCCTGGAGACCCCCTGCCCCGTGCCCCCCTGCCCCGTGCCCCCCGCAGGCTCTGTGTTGGCACACGGAAGGCTCATGGCTTCTTGCCCCTGCAGGCATGCGGCCCCTGCACTACGCGGCCTGGCAGGGCAAGAAGGAGCCCATGAAAATGGTGCTGAAGGCAGGTTCCTCTGTGAACATCCCGTCGGACGAGGGCCAGATCCCCCTGCACCTGGCAGCACAGCACGGGCACTACGACGTGGTACGGAGAGGCACGGGGCTGGTGGAGGGGGCTGCCACCCCTCTGCCCCTGCCCTCACTGGGTCGGGGTCTTGCTTGCCCCCAGTCGGAGATGCTCCTGCAGCACCAGTCCAACCCCTGCATCATGGACAACTCGGGGAAGACGCCCCTGGACCTGGCATGCGAGTTTGGCCGCGTCGGGGTAAGTTCTCGCAGGGTTGGGTGTCCTCAGAGGAGGACTGGGAGGGGACAGGGGCACTGTCAGGTCCCGGGGCCAGGGACAAGAGCACTGTAAGGTCCCGGGGACAGGGGCACTGTGAGGTCCCCGGGGCAGGGACAAGGGCACTGTTAGGTTCTGGGGGCAGGGGCACTGTGAGGTCCCAGCGGGGACAGGGACACTGTGAGGTCCTGGGGGCAGGGACAGGGGCACTTGGAGGTCCTCGGGGCAGGGACAGGGACACTATGAGGTCCCCAGGAGCAGCTGGAGGGGCACAGAATGGCCGGTGCTGGGGTGTGCAGTGCCACCACTGCAGGGGAGCTCTGGCTGCTGGCAGGGGGGGAGGTGGGGCCGGGGGCTGCAGCCCCGGGGGGCGGCCGAGCCGCCCTTGCAGCCCTGCTCCGTCTGTGTTTGCTGAGCCAGGTGGTCCAACTGCTCCTGAACAGCAACATGTGCGCGGCACTGCTGGAGCCCAAACCGGGGGACACCACCGACCCCAACGGCACCAGCCCCCTGCACCTGGCCGCCAAGAACGGCCACATCGACATCATCCGGTGGGTGCCGCGGGCAGGGGTGGCAGCACCAGTGCCCCCCCGTGCCCCGCTGACCCCGCTGTCCCCCCGCAGGCTCCTGCTGCAGGCTGGCATCGACATCAACCGGCAGACCAAGGCGGGCACGGCGCTGCACGAGGCCGCGCTCTGCGGCAAAACGGACGTGGTGCGGCTGCTGCTGGATGTAAGGGCCCCCCTCGGCACCTCCAGATGCCCCCAGGCACCCCCAACCCAGCCGGGGGGCTGTGGGAAGGGGGTTAGCCCACAGCTGGGGGCTCAGAGCAGCTTGTGCAGCTCTCCCAGGGAGCAGAGCTGAGGGTCCTAGAAGGGATACGCCAAGGCACGGAGGGTCCTGGGGGGTGCACACCCAGGGGTGAGGGTCACAAGGGGGGTACACACGAAGGTCTGAGAGCTGCGCCCTCCAGCTGCTGGTCTGCTGGTGGCCTAGGGAGTCCCAGGGGTGGCAGGATGGGGACCAGCCTCCTCCCAATCCCTCTCGGTGCCATTGCAGAGCGGGATCAACGCCCACGTCAGGAACACCTACAACCAGACGGCTCTGGACATCGTCAACCAGTTCACCACCAGCCAGGCCAGCAAGGAGATCAAGCAGATGCTGCGGGGTAGGGGGTCGGAGGGCACGGAGTGGCCATGCTGGCACGAGGGGCGCCGGGCTGGGGGTGCCACCCCCCGTGGGGTGAGCGGCCGATGACGCTCCCGTTCTGCCCCGCAGACGCCTCTGCAGCTCTGCAGGTCCGGGCCGTCAAGGACTACTGCAACAACTACGACCTGACCAGCCTCAACGTGAAAGCCGGGGACGTCATCACCGTGAGTGTGGCCGGGGGGGCCGGGGACATCCCGGTGGCAGTGGCGGCCCCTGGCCCGGCCCCTGACCCGGCCCCTCCCGCAGGTGCTGGAGCAGCACGCGGACGGGCGCTGGAAGGGCTGCATCCACGACAACCGCACGGGCAACGACCGCGTGGGCTACTTCCCCTCCAGCCTCGTCGAGGCCATAAGCAAACGAACAGGCAAATAATCCCCCCCTACACCCCCGGGGAGCCCCGTCTGGCTTTGGTGGGGACCGGGGTGTCGGGGGCTGCAGCGGTGAAGGCAAAGCGGGGCCATGCCCCTCGTGCATGTGGGGTCGGTGTCCCCGCCGTGTGCATGGGGACGGTGCCTGAAAGTGTGTGGGGTCAGCGTCCTCATCGTGCCTGTGGGGCTGGTGCTCCCACTGAGTGTGCAGGGTCTGTGTTCCCGTTGTGTCTGTGGGGTCGGTGTCTTGGGGGGTGGTGCTGGCAGCCCTGGGGTGCTGGAGGGTCAGCTCTGGGGTGCTCGAGGGTCAGCCCTGGCTGCCCTTGGGCTGGGGGAGGTGTTTGAGGTGCATGAGGAGACCCGGGGGTGTCACTGCGGTTTGGGGGGATGGGCACAGCAGTGGGGTGGCAGGAGCTGGTGCTCAGGGTCTGTGCAGGGGCTGGGCACCAGTGCCAGGGAGCTGATGCTGCCACACAGAGACCGTCTTTCCAGCCAGGGGCCATCTCAGGGATTGGCCCCTGCTCCCCTGCCCTGTGGCTGCCTGTTCCTGTCCCCATTCCCACTGTGATCCCTTTAGGCTCCTGTGCAGCCCCTTGCGATGTCCCTGGGCCGTGCCCTCGGCCAGGAGAGTCCCAGTGGGGCTGGTGCCTCTGCAGGCAGCATTGAAAGGCCCCACATCAACCATCTCACCCCAGCCCTGGGACCGGATCCTGGGGACAGCCACACCATGGGCACATGGGCAGGGCATGGTGGCACTTGAGCAGTGTCTCAGGAGAGTGGCAGCACAAGTGCCTGCTGGGCAACCCACAGTGTTCCTGGAGGCACCTGGTGCTGGACAGGCAGGGACAAAGCCACCCTCCAGGCACGCCTTGTATGCCAGTACCAGAGATGCCATCCATGTCTCCTGGGCTGTGCTCTGTGGCTCCTGGGCTGCGGCTGGCCCACAGCAGTGCTGGCCAGGCTGGGGAGTTCTGTAGCCACCGTTCTGGCTGTGCTGGGGCAGCAGCGTGGGGTGCAGGCGCCGTGTCACAGCTCACCCCCTGGACACGGGGGTGCTGCAGCCCCAGCCCGGCCCTGCGGGGAGCAGGACCCCGGCAGCCTGGCTGTGCCACCCGGCGAAGCCTGGCTGTGCCACCCGGTGAGCTGACCCGCGGGGCTGTGCCAGTGTCCGTGCCGGCTCGGCGGGATGTGCCCGTAGCCTGCGCCGGGCTGTGCGTGTGCTCCCGCTGCCGCTCCTCGGCTCTGCCCTGCATCGCCTGGGTCTCGGTTCTGGCTTCTCCACGTCCCTTTGGTCGCTCTTTTGATTTGCTGCCTTTCCCCCCCTTTCTTATATTTTCTTTAATTTTCTTTCCTTTTTTTTTTTTTTTTTTTCCTTCTTTTTTGGTGGCACTGAGCGTGTCTCTATTATTTGGATTCTTTTCATTTTGTCTCTTGTTATGTTTTATTATCAGGTTCATGGGAGACTGTAACAATCCCCCAACACTTCCAAAAGATCCCGCTCCCGGCTTACGGGGCTGCTGTGCTAAACGGTGACGCCTCGTCCCATCCGTTCCATTCCCTGCCTCCACCTCCACCTCCACCACCACATTCCCATCAGACTCTTTTCAGTTCCTTTGGCTATCACAGGCTCTCCCCTAGCAGTGCCGACGAGCCGCGTTACGGACAAGGTAGTTCACCGCTCGCTTCGTGCTCTCCATGGATTTTCCTTCCTTTTCCTTTAAAGCGTGTGTCGAGTCTTTTCTCTCTGCTCGGCCTCTCCCCCTCACCGGGGGCTGTGTGTGCATGCAGCTGTGCATGCGCCTGCATGCGTGCGGTGGGGGCAGCGGGGGCACTCGGGTGGCACACGTGTGCCATCGCTCCCCCCACACCCGCTCCAGCGCCGCTGGCACACCGTGTGCCAAGGCACAGCCACCTTCCCCACCCCGCTGTCCCCGTGGTCCCTGCGCTCCTGTCCGGGTGCGTGGGCACCCCCAGGGCACTCAGAGCCCTGTGCCAGGGCAGGGCTGGCAGCGCAGTGCCACGGCTCTGTGCCACGGGCTCAGGGATCCTCTGCTGGCCACAGCCTCCCTGCAGGGCCCAGCTCTGCCCAGGTCGTGGCTGTGCACGCGGAGCTGGAAGGGGCTGCGGCTCTGGGGACTCTCCCAGGGGATGCTCTCGGGGCTGGCTCAGCGCAGGCAGAGCCCAGCTGAACCCTGGGGACCGTCCCCAGGACACAGGCAGGTGATGATGCTGCAGGGCCGTGCGTCAGGAACACCCAGGAGCAGGGGGTTGCAGGGGTGCACTCCTCGATGGCTGGGGCCAGGGGGCTTTGCACATGCCCTGGTGGCAGCGGCTAAGGAGGTTGTGCTGGGGGCACTGGGTGGCCGTGCTGGCACTGGGGACAAGGGAGCACTTCTTTTCCCTGAGGCTTTCTCTCCTGCTGGGGTGGCATGGAGCTGCACAAGCCCAGGCTCCTCTTGGTGTGAGCGTGGCATGCGCAGCTCAGGGATGTCCCAGCCTGATTTGGTGAGGCTGTTTGTCCCCTGCTGTGCTCCTTCAGTGCATTTATCACCTTGTGCCACCTGTCCCCTGCTACTGTTGGTGCTGCTGGAGTGAGCAGCTCCGTGAACAGAGCTGGCCTGGTTGGCAGTGGGGTGACAATGTCCCACAGCTGGTGGCAGGGTGGCAGTACCCCATGGCTGGCAGTGAGGTGGTAACACCCCATGGCTGGTGGCGGGGCGGCAGTGCCCCGTGGCTGGCAGGACAGTGGCGGAGCCGTGGTGGGGCCATGGCAGCACTGGCCTTGTAGGGCTGTTGTCTGTCTCACCTGATGCTGTTTTCCCCCCTGGTGCAAGTGGGACCTGGCAGAGGTGGCCAGCACAGTGAGCTGGTGAGGAGCCATGCCCTGGGGTGACCCTCAGGCTGTGCCCCAGAGGAGGTCCAGGTCCTCTCATCCACTGCTGTGTCCCCTGTGTGTCACCAGGGTTTCAGCACCTGGTGCTTGGCCCCGCATGTCCCCTGTGTCCCCACAGATGAGTGCAGGCAGCTGCAGGGACATGGCCAGCACTGCCTGGGACAGGGGACAGTGGGGTGGGAACCCTGCTTCCCACTGCTTGAGTTTGCCCAGCTCCCTTTGTTCCTGCACTGGGTCATGTCCCCATCTTGTCCTGTGAAGGGATGACAAAGTCCTTGTCCCTTGTCCAGGCTCAGCCAGGGCACTGGAACACCCCACCATGGGTCTGTCCCTGGCTGGCAGTGAGGAGGGGCTGCTCTGCACGACGGGGCCAGGGCTTGTCACTGTCACCTCTGCCATCTTGGCATGGAACAGGGCCCTAGGATGGCTCTGGCATCCCTGGGCACGGACACAGCCAGGGTCCCCACACCTCCCCTGTGGGGCTGTTCCCACGTGCAGCAGCGCCAGTCCCGGGGCCGTGGTCATCTCCCCGTGCCACACCCGTGCGAGCCCGGCGCAGAGCCACGCGCCTGACGGGTGCTCTCTCTGCTCTGCCACCAAGGGTCCCGCGGGGCCGACATGAGCCCGTCCCACCTGTCACCGTCGCAGGGCGGATCGGCCACGCCAGCCCCCGCCGAGGAGATCTGGGTGCTGCGGAAACCCTTCGCAGGTACGGCGAGCGGGCACCCGCTGGGGCGCGGAGCACCTGGCTCCAGCGGGGCACGGCCGCCCGTGGTGTCCCCTAACGGCGGGGCTCGGAGCCCTGACAGCCTCTCCTCTGTGCAGGTGGTGACCGCAGCAGCCTGGGCAGCACGGGCAGCGTGGCCTCGGCGCGCAGCTCGGGGAGCGGGCAGAGCGCGGGCAGCGGGGCGCACGCCCTGCACGCCGGCTCCGAGGGCGTCAAGGTAAGGCGAGCCCCGGGGCGGCCGTGCCAGCTGCTGTTGGCTGCAGTCCTGCAGCGTTTGCTGCCTGCCCTGACCCCAGCTGCTGCTTCACCAGGTGCTGTGCACTCTCATCCATACCCTGTGTGCCACCAGCTACGCCGTCACCGACAGCGGCCACCAGCGTGTCCCCTCCACCCGGCCCCTGAGTGCTGCCCCTGAAAAACATTCCACAGGTCCATCAGGGCCGCTGTGCCATGTCTCTGCTGCCACTCGCAGGGACCTCTGCACTGTGCTCTGCCCTGCCCTGCACACGCTGCTGCCACGGGCACAGCACACTGCCACCAGCGCACTACTGCCACTGGCATGGCGTGCTGCCACTAATGCACTGCTGCCACCAACACGGCACACTGTCACCAATGCATCGCTGCCACCAGCCTGGCACACTGTCACCATGCACTGCTGCCACCAACATGGCACACTGTTACCATGCACTGCTGCCACCAGCACCGCGCATCGCGCTGCACGCTGCCCTGGCACCTCTGGCACAACAGCCCTGCACTGCCCCTGGGCTGTCCCATTCCCTGGCAATGGCACCTGCCAGCCCAGCGACCCCAGCACCCGCCAGCCCACGTCCCCTGGCACCCTGCCTGCCATGCCCACGTGCCCCTGAGCCACAGCACGCTGCCAGCCGGGGGGCTCCGTCCCGTGGGCACAGGGCACCCCGCAGCCCATGCCGGCAGCCCGGGCTGGGCATGTGCCAGGCTGGCTTTGGGGTGCGGCGGTGCCGTGGGCTCCTGCTGCCGGCAAAGCACCATCTGCTGCTCCCGCTCCCCCCGCTGCCGCCGAAATCTGCTGCAACCCTCCCTGCCCACCCTCGCCCGAGCTGGCAGCACCCGCAGCACCCGCAGCACCCACAGCATCCACGGTACCCGCGACACCCGCGACACCCGCGACACGCACCCCCGGCCCGCGGCCCCCTCCGCCCGCCTCACTCCTGCCTGCTCTCCCCCCTTGCCGGGGTGTTTTTCAGCTGCTGGCAACGGTCCTTTCCCAGAAGGCTTCTGCGCAAGAGTCTGCCGTGGGCGATGGGCCGGCCAAGGCGCAGGACATCCCCGCAGGTGCGTGCTGCGGCCGCCCGGCTGCCGGAGCAGGAGGAGCCCTGGCCGTGCCGTGGATCCAGGGATTTGTCTTTTTTTTTATTGCCACGGCACCCGTCGCCAGAAGAAAAACGTGTGGGTAAAAAATGACTCTCTCGCCTTTCGGCTGCTGCCAGGCCTTCTCCTGCCTCGGTTAGTGGGGGCCCGTGGGGGGCGGGGGGCGGCGTGGGGCGGGCAGAGGGGGCACCGATGCTCCCCGGCCCCTTCCCTTCCCTGGCCCCCCGCCAGCCCTGCTGGAGCCCGAGCGGGGTCCCCCCCCCCGGGCCCGGGCGGGGGCCCCCCCCCCCGCCACCGCCGTCCGGGGGGCTGCGGGGAGCACGGCCATGCCACCGGGGTGCCCACGCCACGGGAGTGGCATGTGCCCGGGAATCGGGGGACAGACGGGAGATGCACACGTGGGGGTGGGCGCGGGGGGATGCCCGGAGCTGGCCGGGCTGCGGGGAGGCAGAGAGACCTGGGGAGGGGGATGCGCTCAGGGGAGGGGGGTGGACACGCGGGGAGGGGGGTGCAGACGTTGCTAGGGAGAGGGGGAAACATGCCGGAGCGATGCAGACGCAAGTGGGATGCAGACGTGAGGGAGATGCACACGGCAGAGGGATGCACATGTGAGGAGGATGCCCACGCGAGAGGGATGCGGATGCCCGAAGGATGCACACGCAGGGAGGATGCACGCACACACACACGCACACACACACACACTGAAGATGCAGTTGCTGGTGGGGGGGAAGGGGCTTCTCTTGTTCATCCTGATCAGAAACATGCGGGGAAAATTTCAGGGCAGCCCTCCTTACCCTGGAGGGAGGGCACCAAGGGATGAACAGCTCGTACGAGCCTGCCTGGCGGGTGGCAGGGCCAGAGGAGCGGGGCCAGAGGGTTTTGGGCAGAGGGACCCCTCTGGCTGCTGCCTGGGCTCCGGGGACACTGGCTCTGGAGGACAGTCTGGCTGAGTCCCACTGCTCGGGGCCACGCTGGGTGCAGCAGCTCGCCTGCCCCTCCGCGAGGAGCAGCACCCTGTCCGGGGACCGCGGCTGCTCCGGGCTGCTGTGGGCCCGGTGTCGCCCTCCTGCACCTCTCTTGGCCCCGCCAGCCTGGGGCTGTGGCTGTGGCATCCCGCCCAGGGCAGGGCTCGGCTCTCCCTTCCACCAGAGCCCGGGGCTGGGCAGCCCCCGCCGCGCTGACCGCTGCCCCTCCGGCAGGTTCGTCGCGGTCGCAGAGCGTGGCCAGCTCCCCCTACGCCCCCCAGCCCCCCGCCGAGCCCCAGCTGAAGAAAATGGAGCCGCCGTCAGAGGGGAAGGTGAGCAGAGAGCGCCGGGTGCTGTGGGGAGCGTGTGGTGGGGACAGCTTTGGGGGACATGGGCAGGAGTGGCGGGTCCCCATCCCCAGAGCTGCCCCCGTCCATCTGTCCCTCTCGCCCCAGAGCTCGGAGGCCGTGTACCAGTGGCTCTGCAAGTTCCAGCTGCAGCTCTACGCTCCCAACTTCATCAACGCCGGCTACGACATCACCACCATCAGCCGGATGACGCCGGAGGTGGGGCCGGGGGCGGTGGGAGGGAGGCATGGCCGGAGCAGGGCAGCACTGACCCCTCCTCTCTGCCCCAGGACCTCACGGCCATCGGGGTCACCAAGCCGGGGCACAGGAAGAAGATCGCCTCCGAGATCAACAACCTCAACATCCCCGAGTGGCTGCCCGAGTACAAACCGGTGAGGGCGGTGCAGGGCCAGGGGGACAGAAGCCACACCCATGGTGGCAACCAGTCCCCTCCTGTCTTCCGGGGGGTGGCACTGGACAAGGGTGGGAGCTGGCTCCATGGTCCCAGAGCTGCCCACATCCCCTCCAGGCAGCTCCCCAGGGAGCATCAGGCTGCTGCCAGCTGTCACCCCTGTGGATGTGGCACTGTGACACTCCTCCTGCCCCAATGCCTGGGCACAGTGAGAGGCTTCCATGGGAACAGGACTGGCAATAGCCAAGGATGCTTGTGGGGCACAAGGATCCTGGGGCTGGGATCCCTGAGCAAGACGGGATCTCCTATGGGTGCTGGGGTGCCTGGGGTGGCAGGGGCAGACCCTGCTGCCAGCTGGTGCTGAGCCGTGCCCCGCACCCCACCCCAGGCCAACCTGGCGCTGTGGCTCTCCATGATCGGCCTGTCCCAGTACTACAAGGTGCTGGTGGAGAACGGCTACGAGAACATCGACTTCATCACCGACATCACCTGGGAGGACCTGCAGGAGATCGGCATCACCAAGCTGGGTAAGGCCCCGCGCGCGGCGCTGGCTGCGGTGGCCTTGGCGGTGACACTGACGGCACGTGCCGCCCCCAGGCCACCAGAAGAAGCTGATGCTGGCGGTGAAGAAGCTGGCGGAGCTGCAGCGCGCCGAGCTGGGCAAGTACGAGCCGGGCACGCTGAAGAGGAAGGCGTCGGGGCCGAGCCCGGAGGTGCTGGCCATCGAGTCCCCCCCGCCGGAGCCGCCCGAGTGCCAGTCGCCCAAGATGACCACCTTCCAGGACAGCGAGCTCAGCAGCGAGCTGCAGGTGGCCATAACGGGCGAAGGCCCCGAGGAGGCCCCCGAGAAGGCGGCGAACCCCTCGGCCCCCGGTTACCGCTCGCCGCCGGCGCTGGGCGGCCGCGCCCGGCTGATGAGCAGCTCGCAGGAGCTGCTGGGGGACGGCCCGCGGGGCCCCCCCGCCGCCGCCATCTCCAAGAGCCAGGAGTACCTGGCGGAGGGGGCCGGGGAGAGCCCCCCTGCGCCGCCCAAGGAGAGCCGCCCGCCCCGGCACGGCCACCCCGTGAAGCGCGCCAGCGTGCCCCCGGTGCCCGGCAAGCCCCGGCAGCCCTTCCCGGCCTCCGCCGGGCAGCTGACGCCGCCGCAGACCCCCGGCAAGGCACGACCCTCGTCCCCGCAAGGCCCGGCGGCCCCTCACGCCACCGCCAAGGTGAAGCCCACCCCGCAGCTGCTGCCGCCCGGCGAGCGCCCGGCATCGCCCCGCTCCCTGCCCCAGTCGCCCACGCACCGCGGCTTCGCCTACGTGCTGCCGCAGCCCGCCGAGGGCGAGGCGGCGCCGCCGGGGGTGCCCGTCCTGCCCGTCTCGGTGCCCGTGCTGTGCCTGCCGCCGGCGGGCGAGGGCGAGGAGGAGCCGGGCAGGCCGAAGAAGCGGGCGCACAGCCTGAACCGCTACGCCGCCTCCGACAGCGAGCAGGAGCGGGACGAGCTGCTGGTGCCGGACGCGGGGCCCTACGCCACCGTGCAGCGCCGCGTGGGCCGCAGCCACTCGGTGCGGGCACCCGCCGGCGGCGACAAGAACGTCAACCGCAGCCAGTCCTTCGCCGTCCGCCCCAAGAAGAAGGGACCCCCGCCGCCCCCTCCCAAGCGCTCCAGCTCTGCCATCTCCAGCGCCGGCATGGCCGAGGACTTCCCCAAGGAGGGTGAGGGCGAGGCGGCCGTCGGAGCCCCGAGCGCCGAGGGCGAGGGCCGCCGGGAGCAGCGGCGGGCGAGCGACCTGGGCGGCAGCGTGGACACGGGCAGCGCCGGCAGCGTGCGCAGCATCGCGGCCATGCTGGAGATGTCCTCCATCGGCGGCGGGGCCCGCGCCCTGGCGCTGCAGAAGCCGCACGTGGCAGCCGGGCCGGGGCCGGTACCGGCCAAGGCGCCCGAGGGCTACTACCTACAGCCCGGGCCGCCCCCGGGCAGCCCCGACCGCGCCCGCGTGGCCACCGTCCTGGCCACCGTCAAGCATAAGGAGGCCATCGGGCTGGACGGGGAGGTGGTGAACCGGCGCCGGACCATCAGCGGCCCCGTCACCGGGCTGGTGGCAGCCGCCCGCCGCGAGCGCGCCGACAGCGTGCGGTCGGAGGCGGCCGCCGACGGTCCCGGCGAGCGGCTGCGGGTGGAACGCGGCGGCTCCCCCGACGGCATCCCGTTCGCCGAGGACGGCACCCTCACCATCAAGCAGCGGCCGCGGCCCCTGGGACCGGCCCGCGGGGAGACGGGCGAGGGGCTGTCCCCGGCCCACCGCCACGGGGACCTGGCCAAGGTGGAGGCCAGCGCCACGCTCAAGCGGCGGATCCGGGCCAGGCAGAGCCAGCAGGACGGCGTCCGCTTCGTCCTCACCGAGTCCGACACCGTCAAGCGCCGGCCCAAAGCCAAGGACAAGGAGCCGGCGCTGGAGCCGGCCACGCTCGCCGTGTACCAGAACGGCACCGGCACCGTGAAGCGGCGGCCGGCCTCGGAGCTGAGCGGGGCTGAGCCGCCGCCCACCCCGCCGCCCGCCGCCCGCCCCGACGGCCCCGAGTTCGTCCCGCCGCCCGCCGAGCCCAAGAAGCCCTTCAAGCCGCCGGTGTCCCCCAAGCCCGTGCTGACGCAGCCGCCTCAGAAGATGCCTGGGCCGCCTGTGCCCGTCCCCAAAAAGGTGCCCATCCCAAGCCCCGGCAGCCCAGGTAGGTGCCCCGCCAGCCCCCGGGACGGGCGCTCCGCGGGGCGGACGCCGGGGGTCCCAGCCGGCCCCGCCGCCCTCCTGCCCCTCTCCCTTCTCTCCGCAGAGGTGAAGCGGGTCCATGGCACGCCGCCCCCGGTGTCCCCCAAGCCCACGCCGCCCCCCACGGCGCCCAAGCCCCCCAAGCCCCACGCCGCCATCCAGTCGGTGAGCGCCAGCTCCACGCCGGCCCCGTCGCCAGCCCGGCAGCTGAGCCCCGCGGCCAAGCCCTCCAGCACGCCGCCCTCGCTCTGCTCCAGCCCCGCCAAGCCCCTGTCGCCCGGCGCGCAGCCCCAGCAGGTGCCGGTGAAGCCGCCCCGCTCCACCATCGCCAGCCCGTCCGTGGACAGTGGCGGTCCCGAGCTGGCGCAGCAGAAGCTGGAGGAGACGAGCGCGTCCCTGGCCGCCGCGCTGCAGGCGGTGGAGGAGAAGATCAAGCAGGAGGACAGTCAGGCGGCAGAGTAAGGGGCTGCAGGGGTGGGTGGTGGGCCCCGGGAGGGTGTGAGGCCGCTCGGTGTCCCCGAGCACAGGAGGCCAAAATGGACCGTGCACAGGGGTCAGGCTGTGACACCACGGTGCGAGTGCGGAGGTGCTGGGGGACACTGGTGGAGCACAGATGGCCATAAGGACCATGCACAGGGGTCAGGCTGTGACACTAAAGGACATCTTGCTGGAGCAGCATGGGCAGGGGGACCCGGGCATGTGGGTGCCCTGAGGACTGTTTTGCAGAGGGGACACTGGGGACATGGAGCTAGAACATTGTGCCATGGCACTGGGGACACAGTGCTGGGCACCACAGCTCAAAGGGGCAGGAGTGCCATGCCGTGGGGCCCAGGGGGCTGTGCCATGTCTCCGTCCCTGCCTGCCCTGACCTGTCTCTGTCACTCCCCAGCTCGGCCGTGGAGTCGAAGAGCACCGTGAGCATCCTGGACGACATCGGCAGCATGTTCGACGACCTGGCGGACCAGCTGGATGCCATGCTGGAGTGAGGGGCGCCAGGGCCCCGAGAACCTCAGGGCTTACGTGGGCACAAGGGCACAACGATCCACGACCCCCCGGCCCCGCCGCCCTCCCCTGTCCCCTTTGTACAGCCGTCCCCTCCCGGACATCCCGTCCCTCGGGGTTTGCACAAAGAAGAAGATACCTCAGGATTGTGCTCACGGACTCGGCGCCGGCTCCGGCAGGACTCCCTTTTGCAGAAGCAAAAAAAAAAATAACAAAAACCACAGAAATAAAACCCAACAGAAGAAACAAAGCAACACGCTCCGGACCGAAGCGCGGCCGGGGCTCCGGGGGGCTCCCGAGTGACCCGTCCGGTGGCTGCCCGTGCCCTGCCAGCCGCGGGTCACCGCCACCCGAATGTAGCACAAGCCCTGCCCGGCGCGGTGGCTCCGCCAGCCGCGTGTCACCGATGCCGTTTGCTGGTGGCGGGGCCGGGCGGGCAAATGCACTTGGGTTTCTTTGCTCCGTTTTTAATTTTGATTTTTAAACTTTGTTTTCTTTCTCGGTCGGCGTTGGCGGGGGCGGGCAAGGCTGGCGGTGGCCCTGGGGGCAGCGGGACGTGCCCCTGCCCGGCCCCTCCCCGCCTGGGGACAGGACGGTGATAAGCTATAAAATAAAAGTATTAATTTATTGGAGGGGAAAAAAAAATAAAAAAAAGATATAAAGCAGATTTCCCCCAACCCCAAAATAATAAAAAAGAAATAAACTTTAACAAATATATATTTAAAAGATTTAAAAATATTAGCAATTATATATAAAGCAGTTTAAAAGAAATCAAGAGAAAACTGGATTTTAGCTTGAGAAAAACTATTAGATTATACTAAGCTGTGTGTCTTGTGGCAAACTCATTCTAAGACTAGCACAATATTTACCTTTTCTCTGGGTGGAAGGTACGTGCGAGCGGTTCTGGTCGGGTTTTCCGTTGGGATTCAGTGTCGCGTCTTTCTTTTTCCACCGTTACGAACTCAAAGGATGTGCCTTGTTTTATGGAGGTTTTTGTTAATTCCTACACTGGAGGTGTTTCATTTCTTTTGGAGTGTCTTCGGGGTTTGGTTTGGTTTCTTTTTATTGTTTTTGTCGTCGGTCTCTGTCTGGGTGCGTGTGGTGTGCGTGGATGTGCACGCGGGGTGCGTGTGCCCGGCGTGTCCCGCGGGACGCGCCGCTGTAAATTCCTGTACAAACTGGAGTTGGAGTCTGGTTCTGTCGCTTGAGTCCTGATGAATGCATTTTTTGCTTGTGGTTTCCAAACAAAAGTGTTGCTGTTCCTTTCTTTCTCTCGAGATGTGGAGTGGTCTCTCCCTCCTTCCTTCTCCCTCCCTGCCCTGTCTCCCCCGTCTCTCCTGTTGTGGTCGCTGATCCAGATGTGTTTGGCACAACTTTGAAATTTCTTTTGGAAAAAAAAAAAAAAAATATCTGTTGAAAAGAAAAAAAAAATGTATCTAAAAAAAAAAAATCCATAAAGTTCTACATGATGGATATATACATATATATATTTTTTATGATTAAGTTATGGACTCTGTATCGTATCCCATCTGTCCAGCTCTGCATCTTGGTGCTGCTCCCTGCTCTTCTGTGCTTAGATTTCACCTCTACTCGTCTTTATTCTTCCTATTCTGAATTGTAGATGGCTCGTGGTGCTGTGAAGACGTTTGCTCCTATACCAAGTCTGGCAACAAATATTTAAACAAAAATAAAAAAATAAAACCCCTGCCGGGCTGCCACCACTGTTTGTGTCCCCAAGCCCTCCCGAGTCCTCGTGGCGTGCTGGGTGTTTGTGCTGCACAGTCCATGGGCACCCCTGGGTGCCTCTGTGGGGTGCTGGGGCCTGGCTGGGACTGTCCCCCGTGGAATGTAGGGCCCAGACACTTCAATTTTCACCCCACGGGGCCAGTGCTGGCTGCTGGCTCCCTGCAATAACTCACACCGGGCAGGAACAACTCTTTCTGCTTTTATTGTCAATGAAGAAATAATCAAATCTATATTACAATCTTAAAAACAGTAGAAAATGTGAGTAAAAATGCAACGGAGGTTTTTTGTCTTTAATGTGGAGACCATTATTACAGGGTGGTGAACAATGGGCTTGTGGAACTTGATTTGAGAACTAGCTGTGGCATAAAAATCGTACCTGGCTACTCAAGGAAACACCTCTTCCCACATGGATCGGCCTTGGCAGTAAAATTAAATACTAGAGACAGAAAGGGGTCAGGTGCCCACCCAGGGTCAGTCCTGCCACGGACAGGGGCCCAGCCTGTCCCCACCAGGACACGGATCTGTCCATCCTGGCGCTGGCCAAGGGCTCTGCTGGCCTGGCCCCGAGGCCCAGTGTCACCCCAGCTGGGGGGACACAGGCAGAGGAGGGCACTGGCACTGGAACAGCTTCCCCTTTTCCAATCATCTGGGGCAGAGCTGAGGGAACACCTGGAGTGTCCGTGGGGCAGAGCCGTCCGGAGAGCCGCCGGCCGAGGGGCAGCAGCAGCAGGCAGTGCTCGGTGCAGGAGGAGCTGCAGCAGTTGTTTCAGTGGTGTGGTCACCCACAGGCCGATGGAGGGGAGAGCTTTTGGTCTTTCAGTGTGCAGGACTCGTGTGACGCTCTCGTTAGCACGTCCAGACCTGTGGGCAGACGATGGCACGGCAGGCAGTGACTCCTGAGCAGCTCTGTGGGCTTCTCCTCATCCCCCACAGTTTTCCTCTGCACTGCCAGCATCCACAACACTGTCAGGAGGGAAACCTCCCGCCCGTGGAGAACCATCCCCTTGTTTCAAAGAATCCCAGAATCGTTAAGGTTGGAAATGACCTCCAAGATCATCAAATCCAACCTGTGACTGATCCCTACCTTGTCACCCAGCCCAGAGCACCGAGTGCCACATCCAGTCATTTCCTGGACACCTCCAGGGATGAGGACTTCACCACCTCCCTGGACAGGCCCTTCCTTAGCAACCCTTTCCATGAAGAAATTCTTCCCTATGTCCAACCTGAACCTCCCCTGGCCCAGTTTGAGGTCATGTCCCCTTGTCTGCTCACTTGTTCCCTGGGAGCAGAACTCAACCCTCACCTGGCTCCACCCTCCTGTCACTTTGACTCTGAACTCATTTAATGCCCTGACTGCAGCACTGGACAGGCCCAAACCGTGCAGGAGAAGGCTGAGCAGACCCACCTTTACAGTGCTGTCCACGGCGCCGGAGAAGAGGCGGCCGCGGGACACGGCCAGGGCGGTGACACTGCCCTGGTGGCGCAGCCACCCCCCCAGCCCTGCCCACCCCCAAGGGCAGAGCCCAGCCCGTACGTGGATGAGGTTCTCGTAGGTGCCGCACACGATGTGGTGGTTGGTCACGGCGATGGAGTACACGCTGCCTCCCGACGTCTGCAGCACGTGCACACACTCCAGGTTCCGGATGTCCCAGATCTGAGAGGGATCGAGCAGAGGCAGGGTGAGACCCTTCTCAAGGAGACCCCTTGCAGCCATTCTGCCACGCACAGTCAGCCTGGCTCCCCGTGTGCCCCGGTCACACCTTTAGGTACAAAGCTATCCAGCTGGGAATGCTCAGCACTGAAGAGCAAATCCCTGTTATCTTATTTAGCTGCCCAACTTTAAATATCCAGGCTGGGAACATTGTGTGGAGACTTCACACCCTTTGTGTGTGACTGCACACATGTGTACACACAGCCCAGTCCTTGACAGCACTAAAACCCAACGCAGACAAATTAACAGAGATTCATTAACACTGAGAAGGGCACTTCCAATTTTCCTGTGTCCCCCAGATGCTGAGAGGTGACCTATTCATCAGAACCTGAGGCAGCACAGAGGAGGGGAACCCTGACACGGATTTATGATAGCTCTGCAGCCAGCCAGTGACTTTGCCCTGTTATCAGCAGGAGTGTCAGTGCAGATAAGGCTGTGGCAGCCTCGAGGCGCCATGGCTGAGGCCCCAGTTTGTCCCAGAGAGCCTCCCCAGCAGCTCCCGAGGCCCAGCCTGAGGAGATGGAATCAGCACAGGAAAAGCCCTCGTGTCAGCAGTGCTCTCACATCCCAGCAGAGCACAGAGAGGAACAGGGAGAGGGGGCTCAGGCTGTCACCAGTGCCAGGGTCCCACCTTGATGGTCTGGTAAGATCCACTGTAGAGATAATTCTGGGAAGCCACCAGCGCTCGAACCCAGTGGTTGAGACCTGTCAGCTCCTTCTTCAGCTTGAGCTCAGTGCCCACAATATCCCACACCTGTGGAAAGCAGGGACACACAGAGGGGGAGGAGGCTCAGTGGGGCTGGGCAGGGTGGACAGCAGTGCCCACCCTCCCTGCCTGAGGCTCTCACAGCTCTTGAGGGGATCCTTGTGCCAGCTCTCCTGCCTGATGGGAATTGCCTGATCCCACTGACTGGCTGATAAAACCCAGAAACTGCTGAGCAAGCACATTCCCTGAGGGAGCCAGCCTGGAGCCTGCATTATTGCTGGCAGAGACCCTTCCCTAGCACAGGGCTGAAAAAAGCCTAAACCACAGCTGCAGCAAGGAACTGCCCTGCACTTCCACAAAGCTGCCCTCCCAGCCCTGGCACACAGGGACTGGCAGATCTCACTTCCCCCACTCTGAGCCTGCCTGGCTCCTGGGCAGGAAGCGGCCAGGGATGACAAACCCAAAAGGCCCCTAATTCTCCTTGTGCTGTGTGGCTGCTCCAGCCCTGAGCCCTCTCCAGAGCTGAACCACTCCAGGCCCCAGATAAAGAAAAGAGCACAGTCCTCTTACAGATGGACGGGCCCATAAGCTGTCTCACCAGGAGCTGGAAGCAGAACCACAGGAATCTAGCCAAGGCTTTAAAGGGCAGCCTGAAAAGCTGTTCCTGATTTCTGCATGTTTTAGGTACAGAATGCAGACTCAAGATCCTTTGGAGGCAGTTTCAAAACAGACAGCTTGAATCTCCAGCCAGTTCTGGAGCCCAGACACAATTCCCAGTGGTCTGGGCAGGTCTGTTGGGGGCCTGAGGACACACACACACGCTCAGGAACTGCCAGGATACTGCAGCTGCAGCCTCAGGTTTAGAGCTGGAAGACATACAGTGTTTTTGCAGCCAGAGAACAGCTTTCCCTTGAGCACAGAGCATGGGCTAAACCTCTGCAGTGCTGGCTGCTCTGTGGCTCAGGAGACCTTAGCAACAAGGTCACCTACAGGTCAAAATGCCACTTCCTTCCTCTTTGGACACTTCTGCCTGAGAGTTTGTACCCCCGGTCCCCAGGCAGCCCCAGAGGAGCCCTGAGGCTGCACCTTGATGGCTTTGAGGGAGCCACTGAAGAGCATGTTGTGTGAGGAGACCAAAGTGCAAACAGGATTGTCGTGCGCTCGGATCGTGTTCACCTTCTGCAGGTTTTGAATATCCCAGACCTGCAAACAAGAATCATGGAATGGTTTAGCTGGGAAAAGCTAAAAAGATCAAATCCAGCACTGTCAAGCCCACCAAAGCAGAGCACCCATGAGGGGTTGGGCAGGCCACCCTGCCCCAGCCCAGAGCACAACCCCCTGCTCCCAGGCAGGAGCTGGGAGTGGGAAATGCAGCCTGCAGGAAGCCCCAAGCCCAGCCCAGGGGTGGATCCAGCACAGGAGGGTCATCAGTGCCCCCTGGCAGAGGAGGGACAGTCCCTGCTGCTGTGGGTGCCCCGTACTCACGATGATGGTGCAGTCAGCAGAGCCACTGTACAGCTTGTTCCTGCAATGACACAAAGGGGGGTCACCGAGGGACAGTGCCATGGCAGGGTGTCACCTCCTCCCCAGGCACTGGGGGGACAGGAGCTGTGCCATGGCAGGGTGTCACCCAGCCCCTCTCCAGGCACTGGGGACAGGAGCTGTGCCATGGCAGGGTGTCACCCAGCCCCTCTCCAGGCACTGGGGATAGGAGCTGTGCCATGGCCTTGCTGGGCCAAGGCTGTGCACACCCACCCAGAGCAGGCCCAGCTCCTGTGGGAGGCCAGGATGGACTGGCCCTTGGAGCAGGGAGCTGAGCACCCTGCTGGTGACCAAGGGAGGAAACCAGGACATGGGGGAGATCAGAGAGACACACTCTTTGTTCATTTCTCCAGAGCAAAGAGGCAAGATATGCCTCTCATGCCTAATCTGGCACATGCAGGACAGAGGATGGGAATTGTGAGGGCATGCTCAGGGGCCCCAGGGCTGTCCCCACTCTCCCCAGGGACAGGCACCCCTCCTCACTCACCCCTGGATGCAGAGAGCCAGCACAATTCCATCGTGACCCTCCAGGGTCTTTTGGCACTTGTATGTGGTACAGGTGTCCCACACCTAACAGAGAGCACAAGGCAGAGGCTGGAGCCTGGGCAGGATTCAGCACCCAGAGGAGGAAACAGGCTGCCTGTCCCCTGGGCACTGCCCGTCCCCTGGGCACTGCCAGTCCCCTGGGCACTGCCTGCCAGCCCTGGGCCCTTGGCTAGCAGAGGGAATGCACTGCAGAGGGTCAGGCTGAAGCTAACACAGCCAGCAGCTGCTGCAGCTCTGCTCCCTCAGCCCAGACCTGCACAACACCCTGAGACAAAGGAGCAGCTCTCAGGCTCCTGCTGGAGCAGTTCCCACCCCATCCCAGGGCTCCAGTGGCACAGCACAGCTCCCCCTGCCACTGCACAGGCTTTTCCCTGAGCACACACTGCTCTCTCAAGAGGAATGTGGTGCCCAGAGCAGAGCAGGGGAGAAATCTGCTTTCCTTCCCTAATCTACAGCAATATCCATTTCCTTCCACGTGGCTCTACAGCCAAGGAAACTAAAGCAAAGCTCTGCTCCTGGCAGGGTTAGCTGTGGCAGCCCTTGGGGGTCCCCAGCCTGGCCAGCAGCCACCAGCAGCCACCACGGTGACACTGGGAAGGGCTGCTGAGGCTGCACAGGGCAGTGCTGTCAGTCTGAGTTACTGAAAACAGGACAAAGAAAAACAAACATGCCATAAAACAGGGAAAGGACACATTGGATCAGGGACAAATGTTTTGTTCTAAGATGACTTTTTATAACAAAGGAACATAAAATCAGAAGCTGAAATAGTCCTGAATACCCCAAATGCCACATAAAGCAAAACCAGCAGCTGCAGGAATGAGATTCTAATCAGGGCCTTGCAAAGATCTCTGCTTGTCTCAATTTCACTAGCACATAATGTTTCCTTGCAGAGAACTTTGTCCAACTATAATCATAAAGAATCATTTGATTCTTTGGAGGAAACTTTAGGAAGCAACACCCACCCACCCCACAAATGAACTCAGCTTCTGTTCCACGTGCAAATGCAGAAGGTGCATGGAAGAGGGAAGCTCTTACCTTAATGGTTTTGTCTGAGGAGCCACTGAAGAGCAAGTCTCCTATGGAGTACACACACAAACACCACACGGGGCCCTGGTGGCCCACAAAGGTCCCCTTGCACTTGAAGATCTGCTGAGGATCGTAGGCTGCAGAAAGGAGAGCCAGGTGAGGGAGGGAGGGCAGTGCTCTGCTGTGCACAGCTGTGACAGCAGCCAGGGGGATCCCTGGGCTCCCCACACCCAGCCCCAGGCAAGGGGGTACTCACATCCAAGGATGCCCATGTTGAGCCGAGCATTGATGTGGGAGAGCTCATCCTGAAAAACACAACAAGCTGTGTGAGCTGTGCAGCCATCCAGGCCAGCCTGCCCTGGACATGGCCTTGGACTGTCCCCTCCACTGCTACAACCCCTCTTGTCCTCTTGACTCCCACAGGGCCCTTCCTCAGTGGCCAACTCATCCTCTGACCAGAGGTCTCTGCTCTACTCTGTGACTGCCACATCCCTCTGTCACCTCCCTCCAGAGACCACAGGACTCTGCCAGCACCTCAGAGCTGCACTAAACTCTCAGTATTCAGAGAGGCCCAGAAATACCTCTCAGAATACACTGTCCTCACTCTGCAATTCACCAGACTGCATGGATCTGCTTGGATCTGTTTATCTCCCTGCTCTCTGCAGGCAGGGAGGAGAGGACAATGCTCCTGTAAAAGGCCCAGGCTTTGGAGCAGAAGGCTCTCCCCAAAGCCTCCTCCACTGCAGGAGAAGCCCAGCCAGGGGCAGAGCCAGGTAACTGCAGGTCCTCACGTTCAGCATGGAGGCGTCCCTGCGGAATTCCATCAGGTCCTCGCTCAGCTTGCTCTGGTTCTCATCCAGCACATCTGTGAGAGAGGGACAGGCCCACAGTCACTGCAGAGCCACTGGGGGCATCCCAGGGAACAGGCAGAGGGCACCCACTGCCCCCCAACCCCGAAACACACTGCTGCCATCAGCAGGGAGAGCAACCCTGCAATGCACCACCCAGGAGCTGCCCTGTCCCTCCAGC
The DNA here is from genome assembly GCF_017590135.1 of Pyrgilauda ruficollis. Lineage (NCBI taxonomy): Eukaryota > Metazoa > Chordata > Aves > Passeriformes > Passeridae > Pyrgilauda > Pyrgilauda ruficollis. Next base: position 349,898 of record NW_024510544.1, on the reverse strand, counting down.
TCTGACACAGAGCTCGTCTGGTGCACACCCACCAAACTTCAGCTCCAGGTTCTTCTCCAGCTGGTCGATTTTCTCAGAGAGTTTTCCCAGCATGGAGCGCAGGAAGGCGATCTCCTGGTCCTTCTGGGCCATGGCCACCTGCATCTCGTGGAAGCGATCGTCCGTCTGCTGCAGGAACTCCTTCAGCCCCTCGAACTTGCACGTCTCCAGGTGGGTCTCATAGGTGTCCTGGTTTCCTATGAACGCACACCTGAGGGGAAGGCAGATGCTGGCTGGAGCAGGGCTCACCTGGAGACTCCTTGCTCAGCTGTCTCCTCAGGGGAGCTCCAAGGTCTGTGTGGGGCCCCAGCTGTCCTGCTCCTCCTGCCAGCAGCAGGGATTCTGTGGCCGTGATCCTTCAAAGGGGGGACTTGATCATTGTGGAGGTCCTTTCTAATTTTAATGATTCTTTGATCCTGCTGGGAGAGGCAACTGCAGGACAAGAGTAGGCCAAGCAGCTCCCATTCTTCCGACCAGGGCACTGGCCCCAAACTGGACTGTCTGTCTGGGAAGTTGCAAGGAAAAGCAGATCTTGGGCAGGAGACAGAGGGTGGTGTCAGTTTGTTGTGTTCACCAGGAGCCATCAAAACCAGTGGAAAAAGCTGCAGCTGACCTCAGCAGATGCTGCCTTGGGCCTGCAGCATGGCACAGCCAGGGCTGCTCTTGCTCCGCCTCTGCCAAGACATGGCTTAGGACCATGGAATCATAGAATTGTTGGGGTTGGAAAAGGTCTCCAAGACCACTGAGTCCACTTGCTCCCCCAAGGCCACCACTAACCCACATCCCCACGTGCCACACCTACGTGGCATTTAAATCCCTCAGGGATGGGGACTCCACCACTGCCCTGTGCCAGTGCTGCAAGAACTCTCTGTGAACCCTCTTGCTGCAACAGTAAACCCAAGCAGGGGCTGCCCTGGGGCTCGGGTGACAGGGAACCCTCTGAGGTGGATCAGCACTTCCCTTGCCTGGGACAAGGTTTGGTTGGCAAGACACAGCCATGGTGCTCAAATTACTCTTGTCCTCACCCCCTCTCTTCATGCTCTGACTCTCCTCCAGCTCTTCTGCCTGTACACTCACCCTCCTCACCGTGACCTGTCTGTTCCCACCCCGAGGCTCTGGGGCTGCCTCCTGCAACCCCTGCAACCTCAGCTCAGACTCAGGCCAATGCACAGCACTGGGGAGAGCTGCTCAGAGCCTCGGGGCCACCCCAAGGCTGCAGCAGCCAAAAAGCAGCTCAGTAATGAGCTCGGTGCAGTTCCCCACCCAAAAGCATCGGCTCCTTACCCGTATTTGGAGTGGGGACACTTGATGTGCTCACACTCCTTCAGGTGAGCCTCCAGGTTCATTTTGAGGAGGGGAGGGCAGCTGGGGTTGTTGGGGCAGCGCACAGGCCTGTAATCACAGCTGCTCTCATGATCCCTGGCCAGGGGAGAAGCAAAGGCAGGGAAAATCAGCAATGAGCAAAAATTATTTGGAACAACACAGACCATCAGGAGAGGAGCAAACCAGCCCTGTGAGGTTGTCAGATGATCCAAAGCCTCCTGCTCTGAGACTGCAATTCCAGCTTTAAATTCTCATTTGGCCAGACAATTGAGAGTAATAACAGGCCACATATTCACAGGGCACATCTATTTCTGCAGCTGATGGGCTGAGCCTTCAGGCAGCCATTAACAAGAGGCAATGGACAGGGAAAACAGGGAATGCATTCAGGATGGGGAGGGAGGTAGATTTGGAATTCACAGGATATAACGAAGATAATTCCTCTTACAAAAAGAATCCCAAGTCCTCTACTTAACCTCGGCCACGGAGTTTCATCCCAGATGTGAGGAGGCCGCTCTCACAATGCACCCCCTGTCCCAGTGCTGGCACTCAGGGAGCAGCAAACAGCACCCTCCCCCTGACACCAGCCCTGAGCTGTCCCCTGAAGCCACCCTGCCATCCCCCTGGCACAGCCAAACACAGGAGCTGCACGTCCCCGAGCCGCAGGGCAGCTCGGGCAGGCCAGGCTGGCAGGGCCCTTTCCCTGGGGAGGATCCCTGGAAGGAGCACTCACTTCCTGGCACTCAGCTTGATGGTGAAGGGGCAGCCCCGGGGGTCCACCTCGAAGGCGGTGGGCTTGCTGCTGGCGGCGGGCCGGCAGCCGTACTTGCAGTGGATGAACAGCTCCCCGATCTGCTCGGCCACCGCGATGTTGTTCACCACCACCGTCAGCTTGGCGTTGTCCACGGGGCACTTCTCTGCCAGGGAGGGAAGGATGGCACGGTCAGTGAGGGCTGAGAGAGGGCACCAGCGTTTCCCAGAGTCCCTGCGTGGAAATTGTGGTTTTGTGCCTTCCCCGGTCAGGTGAGCCAACTCCTGGGTGAGTGGCCATGGAAAGAGCCAGGAATATTCACCCAAGGTTTGCCAGCCATCATCTTTGGTTCGTCTTGGGGTGTGGAAAAGTTACAGTTTATGTTAATCCATAAGGATTGGAGGGAGCTGCCAGTGAAAGAAGCCCACAGATTCAGACTGCCTTGTGCTGGCTGAAGGGGGAGTGTTCACAGGCAGAGAGCACAAGTCACCAGACGCCCCAGCCACAATCTGCTCCTCATCCAGGGCTGGGCTCTGCTCCTGCTGCCAGAAACCACTGAAACCCAGAATCCTTTCAGTTGGAAAACACCTCCAAGATCATTGAGACCAAGCCTTGGGCCGATCACCACCTCATCAACTGAGCTCTGCCACATCCAGCTGTTTATGGAACACTCCAGGCATGGGGATTGCAATTGCAAAGCCTCTTGCTACAGATCTGTAGGCTGGAGTTGATATAGCAGAGCACGGTGAGGGGATTAACATGCAAAGCAGAGGGACCTCTTGCATGTGGAACACAAAAATCTTAAGGCAGAAAGAGCTGCTGCTTTGCAGGACTCCCCAGGGAGCCTCCTCAGGGCTCGCTGTTCTGGTAATGCCAATGGCTTGGCTCTGTGCTGAACAACAGCTTGCCAAGAGGGGCACAAGCTTGTGCCAAAAAAAGTCTTTTTTTTTTGCAGCCAAAGTCCAACCCAAGCAGGAGCTGGTTAGCCCAGGCCAGCAGCCAGGGGCTTGGGCTCTCCCAGGGTTCTGGAAGAGCTGAGTGGGCTAAAGCAGCTCAGTGGGGCTCAGTCAGGGGCCAGAGCCTGGCACTGAGGGGATGGGGAAAAGGGGTTGATGCCAAACGTGGGTCCTGCTTCTTTATCCAGGCAGCCACAGAAAGCTTTCAGTTTGAAATCAGTGGGTCAGCTCTGGGCGAGACATGTATTATCCTGGGATTATCCACTGCATTTTCCAGGATCTGAGAACATCCTGTGCCCAGCCCTGCTGCAGTGCCCATGCTCCAGAGTGCACCACTGGCCCCCAGCCCCTCACTGCTGCAGTGGCACGCCTGACTGACAGCTTGTTTTAAGCCCTTTGGACATTTTTTCTGCAGGTTTCTCATTAGGTGAAAGCAAATCAACCAGGAAATAACAGTGTTTTGGCTGCATCACACAAGAACAGCTCTGTACTCACCAGATGTTAAGGCACATCTCCTGCAAAACGTGTGCTGTGGAGACAGAGAGGAACAGCAGCGTCAGCGTAAAACGAGAGCGGGCAAACGATTCCCTGTGGCTACCCATGGGAAAGGTGGGAGACACCAAAGCCTGTGCCTCAGGAGCCTCAGCAGCTGTTCTGCCTGTTTTAGCTCAGCAGCACAGGGCAAACCCCAGCTGCTTGCTCAGGCAGCTCAGGGTGAAGCACAGATCCTGAACACACTCTTTGGAGCTTTGACCTTCTCTCCGTTCATGACAGTGGTGCAAGCCAAAGCCAGGGGCATGTTCTGCCACACTCTGATATTCATGGGATCACAGAATTCTGGAATGGTTTGGGCTGGAAGGGATCTTGGAGATCATCAAGTCCCAGTTCCCTGCCATGGGCAAGGACACCTTCCACCAGACCAAGGCTCAGAGCTCCATCCAGCCTGCTCTTGAACACATCCAAGTCTTTCCTACCCTCCACATCTGCACAGGGTTTCTCTACTTCACCCTCCAAGTCTTTCCTACCCTCCACATCTGCACAGGGTTTCTCTGCTTCACCCTCCACTGCAGCCCACATCATCTCTCTCATTCCCCTGAGAAGCCCTTGGGGGAAAAGGAAGCCTGGCCTCTCCCTGTCCTTGCCCAGTCAGCCCACCACATCCATCCCTCTGGAGCCCTCTCAAGGCAGCAGAAGCTGCCCTGTCCTGCTGCCAGGCAGATGGAATGGCTGCTTTGTAAGCCCATTAAATGCTCTGTAAATTTGAGCACTTTAAATAGCTCCCCTCTCCGTTCTGACAGTTTAACTTGACGAAGTAGCAAACACAGTCTAACACACTAATGAACACAAAGGCTGCAGCATTTCACTGGTCCTGATCCTGCCCCGTGCACTCCCTGGAGCCTCCTCAGCCACGTTCCCTGGCCCTGGAGCCAGCTCCTGGCAGGGCTGTAGTCCCCCTCTGGAGCTGTTATCTGCTGCCCTGCTCCCATGGCCTTTTCCTGCCCGGCACAGCTGCACCGAGCTCCCTCCAGAGCTGCCAGAGCAGGACTGCAGATGAAGCCAGGCTGCTTCCTGCAGTGGCCTTTTTTTCCACATTAACCAGTAAATCTCAGTGTCTCTATGCAGAGCTGCTTACTGGAATGGTGCAGCCAAACTGCAGCAGCTTCCAGCACTTTGGGGGAATAGCACCCTCACTGCAATAAACAATCCTGAGCTCTGCTGCTGTGGCTACAGCCCCATGCTGGTGATCAGATCACGTCAGAAGCATTAGAGCCATCTCAAAGCCATCCTTCTTCACAAGTAGCACAGGAATAATATACAGCTTCTATTACATCCCAGGAAAATGGAATCCAGAAGAATATTCATAACACCCCTGCCTTTCATTTGAGGATCTCAAATCCCTTTGCAAGCATTAACTAAATGAAGCTTCAAGCCATTCTTGTTTTATAAGCAACTCTTCCTTCACAACTGAAGCACAGCCATTCCTGGGGTGCCCAGAGCTCCTGCAGAGCCCTTCAGGAGGAGTTTTTGACCTCATGGAAGCCACAGGAAGGAGACTGAACATGGCCAGGATGGGGTGGCTGACAGCACAGCTCTCCTGGGAAAAGCCATCCCACTTTAAGCAAGCCCTAGTTTTGCTTGACAGTCCCCAGGGAGGGACAGAGGGGACAGTCCAGGTTTGACTGCGGCTCACACGGGATATTTGGGAGAGCCATGCCTTACCCCACAGGTTGTGATGACGGGATCCTTAAAGACACTGCAGCACAGCTGGCAGCACAGCTTCACGGAGGGCTGCTCTGCAAACACCAGGGGCTCCTGCAGGGCACACACAGGGACACACACAGCGTGGATTAGTCCAAACCAAGAGCCTGCAGCTCTGCAGAAGGAATAACACAATCCCTCCGTGCTGAGCCTCGGGGAGCCTGGGGCACACTGAGGGTTTTATTTAATCAATGTGAAATTCTGTCTGGATCTGCTGAGTTCCAGTAGGGAAAGAATGAACTTGGGAATGGCTGGAGATCCTCAGCTCGTCACAAACTGGGGGCCAACAGCATCGGGCAGGATCAGCACCTGACAGCAAACTGCACAGACCAACTTCTTTGCCAGTGATTGTCACCAGAACTGCATGAGCTGCACTGGCTGGGACTTTCTCCTTGGTTGGCCTGAGCACAGAGTTGTCAAAATTGTACTAAGCCTGAGCTTAAGAGCAATTTTAAAGCAGCCTGCACTCTTGTGTTTTTGAAGTATTCTGAAGGAAGGGCTCCTTCACTCCTCAGGAAGCACAAACAACATTGTTTCTGCTGCAATGGGCCCATCTCTCCAGTTTTGTTTACCAGCCAGCACAGGGCTCCAAGCACGTCCGCCCGGAGCACCTCGGCTCTCCATGCTCACATTTCAGAGCATTTCCAATCCATCTCTGCAGTTCCCTCTGTCTTTTCATCCTGTGCTGCTCTCAGAAATGCAAACAAGGCCCCCTGGGTTCCCAAATCCGAAACAAACTCTTATCCCAGATTAGTGGCAGAACGCCGCCTGACCTTTTATTCATCCAGTTTGGGGTTGGTTACTGGGTCACAAGCTAAGCTCAGTTTAAAAGTATCCTCCCCCAGCATGCAGACAATTCCTTGCACCCTCCTGGGGCTTACAATCAAGTCAGTGGGGTGCCACACAGCCCTGAATGGGGATGGGCTTCCAAATCCATGGGGAATTGTATTTTTTTTGCTGCCTGGGGCCAGACCACCAGCCTGAGCCTCGCAACCCGCCCTGCTCTGCTGCAGGGCCAGGGAATCAAGCAGGACTTTGCATAGACTTACAGTTTTTCTGAGAAGCAGAAAAGCCTCACCATTGTCCTCGCTTTCCAGTCAGGGAAATGGTACACGAGGAAGCAAAGTCAGTGGTGGAAACAAAGTTAAAAGCAGGAGCCTGATCCAGGCACTGCACAAAATCTGCCCCTGCGAGCTCTGTGTACTCACAACAGCCCACTAAGCTACTCTTTTGACACTGAGCTTCCTAATCCTGCTCCTTCAGGCAATCCCAAATACCTACTGGCTCCTCCTCTTCCTCATGGAGTGAGAACGTGGAGCGCAAGGACATGTTGGACTCGGAGTGCAAGGAGCGGACGGAGATAGCGGAGTCGGAGCGGCGCGGGGTGCTGATGGGAGGCTGCGGACACAGAGCAGCTCTGGTCAGTGCAAATCATTCCCAAGCTCCGGGCAGAGCCTGCAGGTTCAGTTTTCCCCCTCCACAACACTCAGCTGCTCCACTCCCGGCTGCACTGAGCGGCCCTGCTGCTGTGTGCCCTTCCCTGCACCGTGCCCAGAGACAGGAATCACTCGGGTTTAACTCCCTAAGCCCGGCTGACATCGGAATTGCAGCACATCACCTTCTCCAAGGTGCATTCCCTGCACACTTACCGTGCACACCCGCCAAGCAACGGTCTGCAAGAATTAATCCTTCATGGAAAGCTCTGTAAATCTCCCCCAGAGACTGCTCCAGCTCCTGCAATGTCTGTAATCTCTGCAGCAGCACTTGTTGTTGCACTCACTATCTAACTTCTGCCAAATTTCTTTGCGTAAGTGTGGAGACTTCCTTCTATTGAATTCTCTGTGAGCCCGGCTCTGCCGCTTCCTGCTCGGGAGGGGAGAGCGGAGCGGACACCGCGCGCCAATCCAGAGAGATCCTCTGCCATGGCAGCCTGGGGATTGGCTTTGAGGGAGTGCTGCTGCTGGAATACCAACCAGCAGCACGTAGCCAAGGTGCCACTCGGTGTCAAAGCACCACTGGAGGCTGCAGACCGTGGGAGACTGGATCTGAGGATCCAGTGCAGCTGGGAGCGCAGCCACTGTGGGGTTACTCTGGGAGGGATGCTGCTGGTGGACTGGAAAAGGTGCAGAGAGGAGGAATAAAGCTCTTCAATGAGCAGAATGCATGCTTGGACATGGAAGAACGAAGCCAGAAGCTTCAGACACTTCAGAAGAGGCATGATGGATGAGCATGTGCACGTGTCACACGCTCCAAGGCTCGGCTGCAGCCTCTGTCAGTCCCTAGCCCTGAGGAGCGTTGGCTGGAAGGAGTTCTGGAGATCCCTGGCTGCCCACTGGAAAAGGGACTCTCCCTGGCCCTGGCCCAGCCAAGGCACTGCCCAGAGTTCTGGAGATCCCTGACTGCCCACTGGAAAAGGGAATCTCCCTGGCCCAGCCAAGGCACTGCCCAGGGAACAGGGAAAGCTGCAGGCACCAGACTCTGCTGAGCTCCTGCCCTGCACCTTGTGGGAAAAAACACTTTTCCTTGTGTTCCATGTGAGCCCTGGGAGCTGCATTCTGTGTGCCTGCCCTGGGTGAAAGTGGGTGACAGCAGAGCCAGGGCCAGACAAAGGCAATGCAGGAGGGCAGTGGGGCCAGCAGGAAATTCAGCAATGAAAGCTGCAAGATGAGGCTCAGAGGCTGCTGCCCTCCCCAGAGACAAAGCACATTGCAGTCCCAGTGCAGCCTGGCTGGGCTGCAGGAGAGCAGACCAGGATCCTGCTGGTTCCTCACGCTGCTCTGCTGCCTCATTTTTATGATCCCGGGCTCCAAGGAACTCAGAAATGCTGAGAAGCCAAAGCATAAATGTCTTTCCTTTAAAGACAGCATATTTATTGGCTAAATACATAAACCTTAAGGAGGAATGGTTATAATGAGGTAAATCCATTTTATGTGTATCCATTCATTTTATTATTTTCCTCCACTAGTAGCAGAAATTATTAAAATAACCAGAATGACTGTGCACACTTCCCACTCTGGAGGTGACAGGGCAGCAAAGGCAGGCTCTGCAGGGAGGCAGGTTTGTCACCAGCAACATCCAGAGAGGATCACCAACAGAGAAGGGGACTGCAGGCAGGGGTGTGAGACACAGAAGGTTTGTGTAGGACTCTGGGCTCAGCTCCCTGTGTCCTGGTTTGGATAATGCTGGTGTTAACTGCACAGCAGAGAAGGGGATGGGCTGAGAAGGATCCTCACTCCCCCTGGGCTGGGGGGATAACACAGAATGGCAGAGGGTGTGCTGGCAGTTCCAGACCCTCTGGGTATCTGCAGCCTTGGTTTTGCCAAGCAAACAAGGATAAAACTCAAGAGACTTCATTTCTGCACTAAACATCAAACACACCTTCAAAGAGCCCAAGGATGGAGCACTCAAACACCTGATGGAAGATGGAGAGTTTTCACCTGTGGCTCAGAGGTGAAGCTCCCTGTAGACAACAGACTTTGGACAGGCAGGCAGCCTCCATCCATGACATCCAATTGTTGCAGTATTCAGCTGCAATCTCCAGCTGCAGCTCCCACCACCTCAGCGACAGGAGCAGCCTCCAGGTGGAGGCTCCAGCACAGCCCTGGTTCCAGCTCCATGCAGGCACAGCAAGGTGGGAACCTGTGGCACTGTGTCCAGGCAGGAGGACAGCAGCCACTCAGCAATCCCTGCCCTGCACACAGAGCACACTGCTCTGCTTCTGCTCCATCAACAGCAGCTTTACAAGGAAAGAAAAAGGGGCAGTGGAGGTCACAGGAGGGCTCTGACTTGTCTCCAGCTGTCTCTCTGATGGCTGAGAAGCCCTTGGCAGCTTCTAGAGGAGGGAAAACTCAGTGATGAGGAAGGGAAATCCCAGATTATTTCTTGACAAAGCAAATGAAGCTTCCTAAGAGGGTTAGTGAGTCTGCCTGGAGCAGCAGGCAGAGCAGGACAGAGGCGGTTCTGGTTTGTCAGCACCTCACGCTGCTTCCTGAACCACTCATTAATCCTCTCACTATTTTTGCTAAAGAATATTTAACACTCCAGGGAAAGTGGGCTGAGACTGTCCAAGAGGACTGAAGCTGGCTCCCAGCAGAGATCTCCCCCACTCTTGGCTGCACACCCCAGTTCGTGCCAGTGGGGTTTTCAAAGGAATCAGGCAGTTTCTTTATCAGACCTGGCTAAATGAAATATTCACAGCATTCCCTCCTCTGGAAAAATCCTCCCCTCTGCCCTGTGAGAACTGCCCAGCTTGTGAAAAGGGCACTGTGAGCCCAGCACTCAGCCCAGAGGTCTGTGCTGACAGCCAGGGGTGGCCTGAGCTCTGCCCAGCTCGTGGGGTCAGTGGTGGGCTGGAGAGCTGCTCTTGCCAAGGACACCAGGCAAATTTTCAAAGGACTTGTTAGAAAAAAAGACCAACAACAAACAAAACCCCCACGGGCTCACATAAAACACAGCAAGATCTCTGAGCAACAGAAGGAACTTTATAGGATGCTGACAATAAAATTCTTTGCAATCTGGTGTCAAATTTATTTTAAGAAGTGCTGCAGCTCCACACTGCTGCTGACCCCAGTCTCTAACTCCAGCAGCAATGATCCATTTATGCCTGGCTTGGAAATTGGGTCTTGTAACCTGACTAAGTCTACAAATACTTAATTTGAAGTTTGTTACTAACATGTTTAGATCTGAACAGAGCTTGTGATTGTGAGAAGTGGCTGGAGCACCAGGGACAGGAGAAGGTCCAGCCTTGGACCACCCTTTCATCAAGGTTTGCTTTGCTGTTGCTGCTGTTTATTTAATTGATTTAGCTAATTTAATTTCTCGTCAAGCAGCTAACCCTGAAGACTGCTGAATCACTAAATTCCTCAAAAAGAACTTAGAAGTGAGTGAGAAAAGTGGATACAAAACTGGGAACTGCTTCACCACGAAGACACTGGGAGACACAGGAATGGTTTGTGTGGGAAGCCCAGCACAGCCTGCAGTGTCCAATATCCCAATCTGCAGGTCTCAAACCCGCTCCCTGTGGTCAGAGGCCCCATCTGGAGGTGGGAACAGGAATGGATTCTATGGCCATAACTGCAGAGCCAGCTGGGATCCATCCAACACGGAGAGTGCCTGGCCCCAGTCACAGCCCAGACATCCTGGCAGGGGCTGTTTCTCCCGAGCTCCTGCTCTCCCAGGAGCCAGGTACTCCCTCACAAGGAGGCTCTGGGGTTTGTAGTTCCCAGGCTTTGGACCCACACAGCAATCTCAAGCAGTGTGGAAAGCAGCAGCAGCTCCAGCCTAAAGCCCCAGGTGAGAGTGAGCTGCTTCCCCACGGCACCAGCAATGCTGAGGCTGCTCCTGCCTCTGGGGCACACGTTACATAGAGAATGATGAGGGAGGCAGAGGAGTCCACAGGAGCTCCAGACACCTCTCATTTCACCTCTGATCTGCTAAGCCAGTCAGCAGGGTGCTGACAACACCTACCATGCCATCATCCTCGTCCCGAGGGGAGTAGGTGAGGGTGCTGGAGGAGGACGGGGTCCGACGGTGCTGCTTGAAAGTATTGGTCCCGTCAGCTTTACAGGGAATTAAACAAGAAAAACAAGCATTTAGGCTCCTCAGAAACATTGCCAAGCTGTGAGCCAGCCTCTGTAGCTGTAAGTGTTCCTTAGAAAAGGAAAAGGCTAGGGATTCTCCAATGCTGGCTCATGACTGGATGTATCAGCACAGGCAGAACAACCCTGATCCCTGAGAGCTTGCCCAGAAAAGAGCACAGGTAATATCCTGTCAGAGCCACAGCTTAAAAACACTATTAAAAGGAAATGTTATACTCCCATGTATCTCAGTCACCAATAAAAATTGCCTGGATCCAGGGAGGTCTGGATATCCCTGAGGCACAGGGGAGCCATGCTAAATTAAATATGAAATATTTGTATAGAGATCATGTAACTGACTCTTATACGTATAAAAGTCTGAATGTAAATATTTGGGAGTCCAAAACCATCCAGAGTCCAGGACAAATGTAATCCAAACATTTTTCTTGGGCAGATGTTTATATCCTTATCAAAATCAGTGTCAAGTCTTTTTGTTTCTATTAAAGGAAGGATGTTTGTATCCCAAAATGAAACCAGGCCTCTTCCTACATTCCCCCCACGTGCCAGAGCTCAGGCTCTCCTCACCTGCTGAGCTTTGAGGAACAAGGCACAGGAATTGTAAATGAGCAGGGACACTTGCATCCCCTCCTGTCTGAGCTAAAAATGGCCACGGGGCTTTACCAAAGCTCCAGAGTGACTCACAGTCAGGCACAGAGGGAAAATGGAAATTTTCAGCATTGGTGATGATTGTCACAGAGATCAATAAGATTTGGTGCTGAGCTCAGCATCAAACCCTGTTGTACAACTCTGTTTTCAGCAAAGGCTTCCCAGTGGTACTGCTCAGTCTGCCTGAGGAGAGAAAATTCCTGTGCCTGCTCATTTCCATCCTGTCAGGACACTTGGGCTGCATAACACCAAACCCAGCCCCCCAACACCTGGTTAATGACCAGAGAGATTCTCCCAACAGCTTTATGATCTGTAAAAGGACAACAACCACCCTGGGATCACACACAGTACACATGAAATACCCACCCTTTGTGATGGTGGTCACAGCAGAGAAGGCTGGTCCAAAAGTAGTTTCCATTCTTGTCTGAAATGTTGAAAAAACAAATGTCAGGGCATTTAAAGCCTCCAGACTTTGCCTGAGCTGGTGAAATGCTGCATACGCATTCCCAGCTTTTCTCTGTGAGTAGTGAGATTTTAAGTGGCAGGAAAAGAGCCTGTTTCAAAAGAAAGGATGAGAGCAGAGGAAGCAGCCTGTCCCTGCCCGTGCCAGCAGCAGTGCCTTACCCCGTTAGTGTTCTCAGAAGTAGTGATGTTTGTTGTGCCACTGGAGAAACGATTGTAGCGAGCGTTCTTGGCTGAGCTCATAATCTAGGCCAGCATCTGTTAGTCATGGGAAGCTTGCTCTGTGGGAGAAGGAGGACACAAAGGGAGTTAGGCTCCTTGTGGGTATTTCCCTGGGCTCAGAGAACACTCTCCTGCAGCACAAAGCCCAAGTGTTTACCTAAAGTCACATAAACCTGCATTTTCAGAAGCAAGAGGCGAGGGCAAAGTCAGATTCCTTCAAATTGTTCCTGGGTGAGTGTTCAGCATTTTTAAAATATATTATTATCTTTTAATAAGAGCCTCATTTCTCTCCCTCCACTGCTTCATTAGGCTCAAGTTTGCAAAGTCAAGAACTCCACAACAGTAATCTGCAGAAACACATGGAATTTGCTTTCTTGAACCTCTGCTGAAACCTGATACTGCTTCAGGGCACAATTATGCTGCTGTCCCAGCAAATCTGACAAGATGCTCCCAGTCTCCTTCAGAGCCAGGACACCCTCAGGAAGGAGCTGCAGCTCCTCTGCCATCACACACAGGTGCTCCTGGCTCAGGCAGGAGTTTTCCTCAGAGAGGACAAAGCTCAGCCTGGCACTGGGGAGGTGAAGTGTCTCAGGGGGTTCTAGCAGTTGGTTTTCTCTTATTTGGGAGTGACAAGTCCTAAATCTCCAAGCTTTTTATAAAAACAGCACTGTGATTTCTCCATTTTACAGAAAGGGAAACTGAGGCTCAGAGAGAGACAGGATCCCAGCACACAGCTGGGATTTGTGCAGGGATTCCCCCTCCCTGGAGAGCCCTGGCACACAGGGCTGGGCACATCCTGCACACACATTTTGAGCACTGCAAAGGTGACTCTGGGGCTGTCCTCGGCCACGGCTCTGCTCAGGGCCTGACACAGCATCCCAGTGCTCCTGCAGCTCTGGGTCCAACAGCTGGCAGGCAGCCAGGAGCAGCAGAATCCTGAGCAGGGGATTGCTGCTCAGGTCTCAACTCTCAGAAACAACTATGGTCAAAAATTATTAAAAAAGAAAAAAAATCCAAATAAAAACCAAACAGAAACTGTGAAACCAAACCCAAAACCATCTGAAAACCAGGGATCTGGATAATGTTTTCCACACACGTGACAGCACTGTCCTGGCTGCTTGCAAATGCCAGATCCCTGAGGAGATGCTGAGCACAGAGGCTGGAGCTGTCTCAAAAGCAGCAGGAATGAAGCAGAGTTGTGCTGCAGCATCAGGGAGACCTGCAGAGTTTAAAGCTGGGCTCCAGCAAGCCACAGGTTTGGCTTTGGCCACTGGATCCTTTTATTCCTGTCTGTGCCTCTGAGGGCACAGAGAGCAGAGGGAGGTGGGAGTGGGCAGACCAAGGGTTTGGGCCACTGGCCCCAGGAGATCTGAGCCCCACTGACTCAGCCTCTCTCCCTCTGGCAGCCTTGGATGAGCCACTGGAGCCCTCGGCTTCCTCCCAGCAAAAATTCCCCCCTTCTGCACAAGCCTGAAAATTCCCCTCTTCAGCTACAAAGGCTGAAGATGAGAGGTCTCCAGCTGGGGTCTCCAGATGATGCAGTGCTCATAAATTAAGCAAAGCAAGTACTTCCATGAGCAATGGCACAAACTGCTGCATTTCCTGGGATTTCCCATCTCAAGGCTGTATTATGTCCAGTAACATGTATATCCCTAAAATTCCCCTCTCTACAGGTTCCCTACATCTAGCAGTACACCTGGGCTCACCACTCTCCTCTGGAAAAGGGATTCAGCACTCTGCTCCTCCCATAATTGGCTGGAAATAGAGAAATATTCAAATATCCAGGGATATGAATCCATGCAACACCTACCCACACACCCTTTATCCTGCACTGCTCAAAGGCAGGAGCAGGGATCTGCTCCCACTTCATCAGCACTGTCAGTTAAGGGTAAGGGAACCCTCCATATCAAATATTCCTCTTGGGGTTCAGGGCAAGGAGTCATTCCCAGATGGAAAGAGAGAAAAGCCACCCTGATGGGGGATCGTGGGCTGTCTGGAGACTCAGGCACAGCTTCATTCCCTCTCATTTCCAGGGTATGTATCACCTTCAGATGGAACAGATGGAGCCTCAAGCAACGGGAAACACTCAGAGACAGGGAAAACAAAAATGGAGATAAACTGACAGTGTGAGGAGCTCTGTGGTACCATTAAAGGCTGCATCAGATGTGCCACAAGCAGTGACTGCAGCCACTCAAGTCACTGCAATGACCCTTCAATCCCTGCCTAGAACCTCCAAGAAATCCAAAGTGGGGAAGGGAATGTGGAATTCAGGGATTTCCCACTCACTGCTGACAAGCTTGGCCTGTGCCTGCAGCCTGGCTGAGCGAGGTACCTGCAGCAGCAGCAGCAGGGAGCCTGGTGTCTGCTCCGAGCAGAGACCAGAGGAATGTCAGCAATGGAAAAAATGTCCAGCAGAATATCAGCCAGGCTGCACAACCCCAGCAAGATGTGACTGCTGCCAAACCTCTGCACCCAGCACAGACAGCAGCATTTCAGCAGAGCACATGCCTCTCCAGAGCACTGTCTGACAAGCTCCTCACACCTTCCTTTCCATCTGAGAACCTTTTCCAAATGATATCAAAGAATTTAAAAGGAGGCAAAAAGAGCTGATGGTGTCACAGTAATACCAACTTCCTACAGCACTTGCAAAAGTCTCTCCCAGATCTCTGCATCTTTGCTTGGCACCTGAGCCCTGCCAGCTACACTGTGCTGTGCCCCCAGGCTGGAGGGTGAGTGTCCCTCTGGGGTGGCTGCTGCTGGGAACCCAGCCTGTGATCCACATCCTCCTTGCCTGCACTTAATTTTTTTAATGTGCAACATCACTGTTTTTTACAGTAAACAAAGGGAGGGGGGGAATCTCCCCTGGAAAAAGGAAGCTGTGGGGACCCAATATTCAGTAAATCCCACAGGTGATCATAACCAGATGTGAGGGGGGGCAGGGATAGGTTTCAGCATTTGCACATCACAGGGATCAACTCAAGGCTTTTGAGACTCAGTGAGAAGAAAAGCCTCAAAATCCTACTTTAGTAATTCAGGCAAGAAAAAACCCAACAAACAGCAGCTGCAGAGGGGAGCAGTGCTCCTCTCCCACTGCTGAGGGGAGGTCAGGCACAGACCTGCACCTCAGAGCTGGGAGGAGAAGCAGCACCAGTGGCCTGGCTAATTCCCCCTCTCTGCCCCCTGAAGCTCTCTCTGAGGTTATTCACCCCCAAGGAAATGCTGGGCTGGCAAACTGCCCCAGAGCAGGAGTGCCTGTGGGAGAGGCAGGCACGGGTTACCCTGCTCTGCCTGACTGAACTTCCTCATCTCACTTGGGTGTTTATGGCGTAAGACACGAGCTCCTGTTCCTCTTACAACACAAGGGTTACACATCCTTCAGTGCTGGCACACCCCCAGGGAAACACTCCCACAAAGCACCCACAGCTCCCTGGGCCAAGGGCACCCACGCAGGTGCCAGGGGCACAGGGTGGTTGGGGGGTAATTAACCACTCTGTGACCAGCTGGGTGCACCTCGGCAGGGTGACGAGGGCTGGCAGCATCTGCTCTGACCTGTACAGCACGGGGTGTGAGAATGCAGAGCTGCAGCACAGCCTGAGACAGGCACCTCCCAAGGACACCTCAAGGGGGACACCTCTCCCTGGACACCTGTCAAGGGACACCTCTTGGGGGACACTTCTCCACGGACACCTCTCCGGGGACACCTCTCCAGGGACACTTCTCCACGGACACCTCTCCGGGGACACCTGTCAAGGGACACTTCTCCGGGGACACCTCTCCGGGGACACTGCTCCATGGACACCTCTCCAGGGACACCTCTCCAGGGACCCTTCTCCAGGGACACCTCTCCATGGACACCTCTCCGGGGACATCTCTTAGATGCCCAGACAAGAGGCAGGCAGGGGAGCCCACTGGTCACTGCTCAGCCCAGGGAAGGCCAGCCCAGGGCTGCCAGCCCCCCAGCCTGCTCCAGCCCCCGGGTGAAGGTGGGCAATAAAAGCCAGCAGTGACATCACCACGCCTGCAGGTGACACTCAGCTCTGCCCAGCAGGCAATACCAGCTGGTGAAGAGCTTATGAAAAACCCCACAAAACTAAGGAGACAAAGAGCCAAAATGTAAAGCACCTGACCCAGCAGGACATTTCTTACACTCTTTAGATGTCAGTCGGTGCAGGAGGGACACAAAACACCAACAGAAGCTCAGCCTTACTGACAGGACGTGGCACCTCCACCCGATGAATCTGTGGAACACTCTTTTTACTGTTTGTAAGTTTTTCTTATAACTCACACCAGCTTTTCTGAGTGTCTTACAGTGAGACCATAATTGTACTGAGCCGTCATCAATAAAAATAAAAGGGATATTTTTAATTGCTGCTACTTTTACCAACGCTTGCACTGACTGCAGGACTGAGAGAGAACATTCAACAGCTGTTTGAACACTGCCATGCCTTTGAACAAATGGAGTTCAGAAGGGAAAAGCATTTCATATGGTGCTTTTCCTAAGGGATAATGAAGCCTTGGGATAGAAGAATATTTGCAATACTTCATGTTAAAACGTGAAGCTCTAGCTTTCAGATGTTCCCATAGCTGGATCAAAAGTGATTGCTGTGGTGAAATGAAGCACCTCAATTTTCCCAGAAAAATAAAATTAAATTAGAAGTCAGAACAGAGGCCAATATTCAGTGCTGTTCCATGACACAAAAGCTACATTTGAAGTTTCATTTCCATTTCAGGTAACCAGCGAGGATCCACCTACAACACCATTTTTGTTATGCAGCCCAGCTCTGACCCTGCAACCCAAATTGTCCTGTGTGGGCTCAGCAGCTCCTCAGCCACTGCTGGGCAGGAACAGGCACATCCACAGCTCTGCCACACAAGCACCTTAATCAAAAGGTGCTTTAAAAGTTGGCCTGCCACTGCACAGCTGCGTGCTGTGCCTCTCACAGCTTGTGCTCCTCCACATCCTCCCTCAAAGAACAGACCCCTTCCGAGAACATCACACTGCTAAATTGTGGATTTGGTTAAGGGAAAAGAATAAAACCCCAGCCAAGCCCTGAAACCAACAACGTCCTCCCCCTCCGAGGCAAAAATCTCAGTGCTGCTGCAGTTCCTGTGGAGGGAACGGCCAGCTCTGTGCAAGGCAGACCCTGATGGAAGATACCACACTTGAGAGGCTGACAAGAGTCAGCCTCACCACTCACACCAGCACTGGTGCTCCTCAGACCTTCTGACAGAGAACAAGTGGCTGTCAAGACCCCACGGGGCCCTGTGGGCTGGCTCTGCTCTGCTCTTGGTCTCCCTGCTGCAAATCTGACAGAGAGAGGGGCTTGCAAACCCCTGAAGACATGGCAGGGCAGCAGCAAAGACTGGGGGACGGAGAGATTTGGCCTCTGTTCTTCCAAGGAAGCCAGAGCAACGTTTGTCTCACCTGGACTCTGCTCTCCTGGAGTCCAAAGCAATCAAAGCTCCTCTCTCCTTTATTCCCCAATTCCTGTGCCATGGCTGAGGCCTTTTCCAGCTGCTTTGATTTATGGTTGGCAGCACTACATCCTCTGAAAGCTGTAACCACCCCACCACACTATGGGACTCTTCCAGATTAAAGTCACAGCAAACCTGAGCCCATAGCCATGACTCAAAAAGCACAAAGTAGCACTTCCACCCCCTGTTCCCCCCAACATCCTCCAAAGCTTTGACACCTCGTGACACACACGCTTCTCTGCCCTCTGGATGCAGCTAGAACACTTCAAAGATCCAGCTGAAATGCATCATCTCCTTCAGGAAAAAAAAATCCAGCAAATTGCAGTCACCTGCTCTTTTTCTGTACAGCTCCCCTGGGCTTTGCCACTGAGAACAGCAGGAGGCACCTGTAGACACCAACACTCAGCCATCAAATTGGTGATCCTGGGAGAAACAGCACCAAATCCTTGATTCCGAAAGAAATCAGGGGATGTGGACACTTCCACCATGGCAAATCTACTGACAGCTTTGAGACAGAAGCACCACTCAGTGTCCCAAACACAGCCCCAAACACCACAGACTAAACCCTGCCCCAGGGTGACTCCGAATTCCAGGGGACCTCTCCTCAAGCTTGGCTCCTGTGCTCACAGCTCTGCCCAAGGAACATCGAGGATTTCCCACTCCTGAAACACCAGACCAACCTCAGGGCACACTCGCTGGGTTGCTGCAATCAAGCACTCCACGCCCTCGCAAAGGTCACTCCGAAGGATCATAAAATCAGTGTGACACAGCTGCAGCTGCTGGACGGGCCACAGGTACCCCCTCCAAAGGGCTGCAGGACTCCAGGTACCTCCTGCTCCCCAGGGAGGGATGCAAACAGCTCCTCCCTCACTGCTGCAGGGGAGCAGCTTCCCGGGAATGCTGCCTGACACCCGGCACCCGGAGCAAACTCTTCTCCTTGGGGCAAACTCACCCTTGGCCATCCCGGAGCGGCAGAGCCCGGCAAGATGCCACCAGCATGCCCAGTTCCTGAGCTGGGACAGGCTCCTGGTCAGCCCAAGTGCCTCTTCCGCTACGTGTGTGCTGTGTGGATGGCTCCCCAGTGATGCAAACACAAAGGCATGCGGAGCAGTGGGCGATATGGAAATGCAGCTGGAAAATCCCACAGCTCAGCCAATCTCCACGCTGCCTCCCAGCCTTGCCCCGGCTGCTCCGGGTTCAGTTCAGTGCAGGAAAAACAAGGATTTATTCCCCTGGTTGGGGAAAGAGCAGGAGACAGAACAGTTCTTTGCTGGTTTTAAGGGGAGTTTGAGTTTCCTCATCATCTTTTATAGTTCCCAAACTATTGAGAATTCTGCATAACAAACAGCAACGTGCTCTCTGCCTGGAGAGACAATCCAACCCAAGAACAGCCACAAAAGGCAGAGCTGGGGAGCAGGACTCACCCCAAACACAGACACTGCTGGTGGTGGGGACTTCCACTGCCAGGACACGCTCCCAGAGCTGAGGCTGTCCCAGGAGCAGGCAGTGCCCTGCTCCAGCCCAGGACAGCTCGTTTAGAGGTGGCTCTGCAGCTCCAAGCTGTGCTCAAGGCAGAGCAGGAGCAGCCTGAATGGGTAATTTGGGGTGCTGCTGCCTTGGTTTCCTGGGGAACTTGCTGAGCTCAAAGAGGGGTGACACGTACCCCTGTGAGCAACCAGCTGCCTCCCTCCTTGTCCCAGCTGTCCCTACACCCCCTGACCCAGGCCAGGGGCACAGGGACATGCTGGTGTGTGCCCCACCATGCCCATGGGACAGCAAAGGGAATAAAAACCGGGAGGGAAGAGTTCCAACAGACTGAGCACAGCCACGTAACCCGAGTGCTGGAAGCCAGGAAGGATTTTCTCTCCAGTGCACTGCTCCTGGCACACCTGGGATAACCCGTGAGAAAGGCACAGGCACGCTCCAGGAAATGTCACAGCCAGGGCCAGCAGGGCTTGGAAGGTCCCTGGGAACAGGGGAAGCTCTGCCCTCGGGGTGACCCATGGCTGAACCCCACTGAGGCTGCAAAGTGCCCAGGAGCACCCCCAGGGGCAGGGCAGAGCTGGCAGCAGCACACGGTGCTCTGCAAGCTGCCAGAGCCTGCAGGGCTCCCCGAGGCTCCAGCAGCACCTCGGGATCGTGGAGCCCCGGGAAGGGAAGGGCTGACTTTGGGCAGGGGACACAAACCTCCATGGGGTGCTCACACATGGCTCTGGGCCACCAGGGGCTGTGCTGCACAGGAGGGCTCACCCTGGGATCCCCCAGGTCAGGGAACCCCCAGGTCAGGGAACCAAACCACCCCAAAACCGTGGATTGGGGTTTCTTCCCTTCCTTGAGCCCAGTGAATATGAAATGCCCTGTGTGAGTGTCAGCAGTGAAGGTACCAGCATCCCCTGCCTGGAAACATCACTGTGGCTCAGGTTTCCTATTTCCACAGGGTAAAACATCCCCTCCCTCAGGCAGTGCCACCTGCACACACACCAAAAACCAGCACTGGAGCTCCTGGGTGGCTTCAGCCTGTCCCTGCCCTGCTCCAGACAGGGGACCTGGGGCCTGGAGGGAATCCAGCACACTGCAGGCAGCACCTGCTCCTGCAGCTTCCTGCATCATTTGAGGAATTTCCCTTGCCACGGGAGGTGCAGGTTGGACACCAGGAGGAATTTCTTCATGGAAGGGGTTGTCAGGAATTGGAAGGGGCTCCCAGGGAGGTTTGGAGTCCCCATCCCTGAAGGTGTCCAAGGAATGGCTGGATGTGGCACTCAGAGCTCTGGGCTGGGATCAGGCACAGGCTGCACTCAGTGGTCTTGGAGGTATTTTCCAACCTGAAAAATTCTGGGATTCTGAGATCTCACAGTACTTTCACTCATCAAGGGCGTTCTGGAACCATCCTTCACCCCCAAACCCTCTCCTGCAAGCCCCACCACCCTCGCTGTGCCTGGAAGCTGCCAAACACTCGAGGCCAAAACGCTGCAGCTGTTTAAGAGGAACCCGACCGCTCAGCACAGCCTGGAAACACATCCCTGGGGGGAAAACACCCAGGGAGGCAAAATCACACTGCTGGGACCGAAACAAAGGCACAGCAACGCTGCCAAAGCGCAGGAAACAACTGCTGGGTGACAGCTCTAAACACAGCTGTGCCCTGGCAGGGACAGCAGCCGGGAGCTGGGGCGTTGTGGACACGCCGAGCGCAGCTCCTGGAGCTCTCGCAGCCCTGTGGCTGCCCCTGACCCCAGCAGAGCCCGAAGGGAAGCGAACCCAAGGGGAATCCTCCCGCTGCCTCCCCAGCACAGCGGCTCAGCCTGCTCCGGGCCACGGCGGCTGCAGCGGCAGGGACGGAGCCGCAGAGCTCGCCTGAAATGAGGGGAGAAGGGCAGAGCCCGCGGCTCACGGCTCACGGCCCCGGTGCGAGCGGCACGTGTGCTGCGGCAGCCCGACCCCGGCACCCCGCGTCTGAAACGAGGTTCCTGCGAGGGCAGGGAAGGGCCAGCAGCAAGCCGCGCTGCGCTCGGACGGGAACGGAGCGGAAATCGCCAAAGCGGAGCGGAAAACGCCAAAACGGAGCGGAAAACGCCAAAGCCGAGCGGAGACTGCGATGAGACCCAGCGAACACACCGGGAGGGCAGCGGCGGAGCCGGGCGGGCTTCACCGCGGACGGAACAGCGCCGACGGTGCTCGAGCTGCCCTGAGCGCCCCAGCAGCGCCGCTGGCACCCCCACACACAGCGGGCGCTGGGCACGGGGCGGCCCCGGAGCCTCCGCCGGCACCTCCCGGCCAGCGGCCCGGCGCCCCCGGCCCGGCCCCTCCCCTCACGGAGCCGCCCGGCGCGGCCCGCCCGGCTCCCCGCGGCCCGCCCGTACCTCCCAGCGGCGGCGGCGGCCGCAGCGCCGGTGCCCGGTCCCGGCACATCGCGCCCGGGCCTGCTCCCCCCTGCCGTCCGGCCCGGAAGAGCGGCGCCCAGCGCTCCTCGGGACTTGTAGTCCCGTGCGCAGCTTCCTGCCCGCGCCGCCGAGAGGCCGGGACTACAACTCCCAGCACCCCCCGCGGACAGTCACTCCATGCTACAACCACTGTTGTTACTGGTTCTGCCCGGCCTCCTGCAGTGACCAATCAGAAAGCGGCATCTGCCGCCTCGGGCCACGCTGCGCTGCGCGTCGCCATTGGCAGGGAGGAAAACGGCGACCAATCAGCGCTGGGGGAGGCGGGGCGGTGGTCACGCCAACCGCTGGCGATTGGCTATACCCAGCGCAGCCTGACCAATAGCGGCGTCGCAGTGGCCATAAAAGACGTAGCGTGGGGCACGTGCGTTCTTTCCAGCCTGAGGTGCGGGACGGGCCGGGTGGTCGTGAGGGAGGGAGCGGGGCCGGTAACGGGGATATTACCGAGGGCGGGCCGGTGATGATCCACATTTACCTTTCTGACACCTCGTCTGAGGGCGGCGGGCGGCCGCAGCCCCTGCTGAGCAGCCACGGCTGAGGCCCGCGGTGCCCGCGGCCCGGCTGGGCGGGCGGGCGGGCTCCTCCCCTCACGCGCTGCTTCTCCCCTCAGGGCTCGGCGGGAAGCGGCGGTGGCGGCGTCCCGGAGCCCCGAGCCCGATCCTCGGCAGTCCCCGGCGTTGTGGGCTGGTAAAAGGCGGTGTTCCCTGTTCTGGGGTTTGCGGTAAGTGGGGCTGAGCCCCGTGGGGAAATGCTCCTGCTCTACGACGATGCGGCTCTTAAAACATAAAAGAAGCAGCTGCAAAATGGGCTGGAGGAAAGAATTCACCGACTTTTACTCTCCCTTATAGGTTAGTGCAAGGTGAATATCCTGGCGAGGTGGTGGGTGCAGTAGTGTGAGTAAGTGAAGGGATTTGCACTCTTAACTCTAGTGCTGCAGTGTGTAGATGGAGAATTTAAATCTTTCTTCTGTTTAGCTCCGTGGAAGATAACAAGCTACTCCATCTCTCAAGACCAGCCTTAGTTGTGATGCTTTAATGTTGTTTTTCTACTTCAGCTTCTATATAAAGCAAATTTTGTAGTTTACAGGTGAATAAAAGTTTTGAAAAGTCTGGGTTTTGCTTCTGTTTATCACAGTTTTTATGGGAGACTTGTACCTCCACAGACTGACTGAAATGTTGTGTGGGTACCCAGTGGAACTGGAGTGCATTGAAATTTAAAGCATTTTTCTCAGCTCCACTCCCTTCATTGGAATCAGGGAATCAGAAGTGACAGTAATGACAGGAGAGACTTTCAGTCACTTTGGCTGGATGGGGACTACAGCTGTGCCAGGGCTGGACAGCTCTTTTTGGGGAGAAATTCTCCCAATATCCAGTTCAATCTGTGTCATACCCTGGTTCTGCTGTGTGGATCCAGATGGTTTCAAGGCTGGGCTGAAATTGAAATACTTGAACGACTGACAGTGCTGTGTGTTCAGACAATCGAAACTCCATGGAGATTATTTAAAAATTTTATTAACAGGAATGAACCAAAAGCTGTAAACAAGAGCCAGCAGAAATGGGATGTTGCAGGTGAGGCCGAGTCCTCGCACATGGCTGGGTGCTCTGAGCAATTAACCGGAATAATTAACGCTGCGCTGAGCAGTTCCGCGTGGTGGCAGCAAAGACCCGTGGAAAGAATCCCAAAGGGCCGTGAGGAGCTCTGGGAAACCAGTCCCACACTGGGAGAGGGGCTGAGCCTGCTCCAGGCTTAGGTCTGAACCACAAACGGGGCTGGGAGGCCTCTGCTCTAGCAGAGTCTCGTCCCCGCAGCCAGGCTGGAAGTGCTCTAAAGGGAAATATTTACGTTTTCCTCATTTAAAGGGGTTTTTGTTGGTTTTAGACTCACACTGAGCAAGAAGTGAGCAGCTGTCAGCTTTGTAACCCAGACAGAAGCCGGTCTGAGGGAGAGGGAAGGTAGCAGCCTGACATTAGGAATCCTAATCCATTGGGAATCCTGAATTTTGCCTTTAGGGAGACTCCTTGTCACCTCGGGATGGGGCTGCTGCTGCTCCAAGGGCAGGATGAGGAAACAGCCGTGGAGCTGCCTGGCTGTTCCCTGCCTGTGCCAGGCTGGTCCTGCCCCCCACAAAACCAAATTCCTGGGGTGAGGGGGCCCTGGCAGCCCCCCATCACCTGGCTGCTCCTTTGGGATCGGCAGCAGGGTTTGCCAGGAATGCAAACGTTCCTGCACAAATGCGTTTTCCACAGGTGAATTTAATATTTAAATCAGACAATTTTAAGAGTTGTCTCTCCCCTAAAATACTATTGAGGGAAAAAAGCTGGTTCATTTTAAGATCCTTTTTCACCTTGTGAAGCTGTAGCTGCTCGTGTTGCTGAGCTCCCTGAGGAGTGAAGCTCGGAGCACGTGGGAGCTGCAGAGGCTCCTTGTGCCCATCAGGAAGGCAGTGCTGGAGCCAAAATCCCAGGAAAAATGAGGGGCGGGGGCATCTGAGTCGGCAGCTGGGGGGCTGGTGCTGGCTGCAGGGCAAAGGATGGGTTATTCTGTTTCATTTGGAGGAGCCGCCGAGGCTCGGCGCCGCGGGCACCTGCTGATGTGCGCGTGGAGTTTTCAAAGGGAAAAAACTGCCAAAGGCCAAACACTTCATCCAGATTCAAATTCGTACTGAGAAGTGCAGCTTGACAAAAAAACAGCCAAAAGCCTGACACAGACCAAAGGGGTGAGGAGGCTCTTGAAGAGAGCTGGCAGGAGTCTGCAGCCTGTAAAATCACTGCCTGCAGCTTCCCCCCAGCTCTCTGCGGTGAAAAGAAAGAGCTGCCCAAGAGAACTTTGAAGATATCAAAGCGTTGTTGCAGTCTGAAAACACCGTCACACTTACAGGAAGGTATTTAGAATAAGCTGCAGTACATTAGGTTTCTTCTCAAAGTACTAGAAAGGGCGGAAGGAGGAGAAGCAGAGCCTTTCCCAAAGGGATGAACATTCAGAAATCTCTGTACACAGCCAGGTGTGCAGGAGCTCGCTCGGACAGCCAGGCAGGGAACAGAATCCCTCACTGTGGAAGCGTGTCCCACCTCACAGGGATGGACAGACAGGAGAAAGCACCTACAAGAATGGCTGCCTTCAAACACATCCTTCCTGCACGCCCCAGGCCAGGGCTCTCAGCTGAATTCCAGGGACACAGGGAAACAAAAGGGAATTCACGTTCTCCTACCCAGAAAAAAATCAGGACTTTTTTCCTCCTAGGTGGGGAGAAGGTGTTGGTTCCCCTGCATCACACCCTGGCTCTCACACAGGTTACAGCAGCCTCACAGAGCAGGCACAGAAGGAGATCCCAGCCCCTTCCCCAACAGCCTCCTCCCACCTGTGAGCTGGGCAGGAATGCTGGCGAGGGCAGCCGGAGCCGATGGATGCCACGGGGCTGCAGAATCCCAGAGAGCTTCTCCTGCTGCTCCTGTGCCCTGGTCTCAGCTGGCCCTTGGGGCAGACACAGACACGACAGACAGACATGCACACACTGCCCACGGGCCTGAGTCTCTGCACAAGCACACGTTAGGACCTGCAGCAGCCCGAGCCTCGCACTTCCTTCTTCACGTAGTCGTGGAGCTTGAATTTGGGCTCGTTGGGCAGCTTCATGGACCTGTGCTTCAGCTCCCTGGGAAAGGGGAAAGATGTTACTCTTACACTGCTGTTTCTGGCAGGGAGAGGATTTTGTCTGGAAGGAGCCAGAGAGGGAGTTTGGACAAAGGCATGGAGTGACAGGACACAGGGAATGGCTTTTCCCTGACAGGGCAGGGATAGATGGGATGTTTGGAAGGAATTCTTCCCTGTGAGAATGGTGAGGCCCTGGCACAGGATGCCCAGAGAAGCTGTGGCTGTCCCTGCATCCCTGGAAGTGTTCAAAGCCAGACCTGACAGGGCTTGGAGCAACCTGGGGTGGTGGAAGGTGTCCCTGCTATGGCAGGGGATGGAACCAAATGGGCTTTAAGGTCCCTTCCAACCCAAGCCATCCCAGGATTCTGTGATTCCAAGCTGCCTTGCCCAGCTCAGTTGATCTCAGCGTGCCTTGGACACTGCTAAAGCCGCTTGGGATGCCAAGGCCACTGCTCTGGTCACTCACTTGGCGATGGCTGTGAACGCTAATTCCACGTTGAGGCCGCTCTTGGCACTGGTCTCCATGAAGGGCACTCCGTACTCCTGTGGGACGAGACACAGCCCTGTCAGGAGTGCCACCAAGAGTGTTCCCAGGGGCTCTCAGGGAGTCATTTTTGAGGACAAAAGAGGTATTAGTAAAAACTTAAAGGAAGAAGAGATGAGGAGAAAGGGGAGAGCATGACAAGGGGAAAAAAGCCAAGTGTTTCCAGGTATATTTTGGGTCAGACTGGTTTCCAGGTGACCATTTCCTGTGCACATCCTCAGGTACCTCACCTACCTTGGCAAGCTTCTCTCCCTCTTCCCTTTTCACCACTCTGTCCTGGGCTGAATCCACCTGCAACAGGAATGGCAAAGAGCAATTTGTGGTGCTTTGGCAGGTCACCAGCATGTACCTCCCTGTCCCCTCATGCCCAGCCAGGCTCCCCTGCCTGTGGCTCCAGCGAGGGAGGAAGAGGAGGCTCTGGCAAAGCCCTGGGGCCAGGCTCACCTTGTTTCCCAGTAACATGAGGACCACATCCTGCTGTGCATATTCATGGATCTCTGTCAGCCAAGCCTGGAGGGACACAGCCAGAGAGAGGAGTTGGCAATGGCTCCAGGATGAGGGGACTGGGAGTGATGGGGAGCTGCCCCACTCCTGGCATGGACACCCTCAGTAGGCAATGCTGCCATCCCAAGCAATGCCAGGGATGTTCCACAGATGATCCCTGTCAACAAGGGGGTACCCTGGAGTTTCCCCGATCCCTGGGGACCCACTCTGGCTGCTGCCAGAACCCCATTTCCCAGGGTAACATCAGCCTTCTGACCCCCCTGCCCACTCCACCTGCCATAGGGTGCTTGTGGGGCTTTGACCCCACTTCCCCTCAGCTGGGATGTTCAGACTGAACCTCCTTTCAGAGGACAAGGCCGAGGGTTGGCTCTGGGATGTGCCCTGTGCCCGTGTCCTGCACGTGCTGCCCCCGTGCCGAGCACGCTGCTCCCAGCAGGCAGCTGAACCTGCCTCCCTGAGCCCTGGGGTGGCTTCCCTGCCCTCTAATCCAGCCTAATCCAATCAAACCTGCTCTAATTCCCTGTAATCCCTGACCCCGTGGTGTGAGCAGCTGTCTCCAGTGCTGGAGCCGTGAGTCCATCACCACATGTGCTGTGGAAGGGAAAACCTTCTCTGCCTGTCCCCTGCCTGTCCTTGCAGGTGCTCAGCAGAGCCCTTCTGCAGGTGACCACAGCTCCCAGCAGCAGCACACACCTCCTGAACAATCCCACAACCACAACCCAGCCAGTCACACGTGGGGCACAGCAGGAGGGGCCGGGGTTGTTGTCAAACCTGGATGTTGTCAAAGGACGCTTTGTTGGTGACATCGTAGAGCAGGAGCAGGGCTGTGGAGAGAGGGACAGGCCATTAGTGCCTGTGCCAAACCGAGCCCCTGTGGCAGGTCACAGCTGGGGACCTGAGGTCCCTGTGAGACACAGAACACACCAATCCAGCACAGCAACACCTCACACTGCTGCTGTCTGCAGAGCTCCCTCCATCCGCTGCAGCTGCTTCCCATGGAGAGCACTCCAGTGATTCCTGGCTCACCTGGCCTGCAGTGGCAGCGCAGGGCCCCCAGAGCTGGAGGAGGGGTTCCCCAGGAGCAGAGGTGGCCGTGCTTACCGTGGGCATCCCGGTAGTAGGCGTGGGTGACGCTGCGGAAGCGCTCCTGCCCGGCCGTGTCCCAGATCTGGAAGGCAGACAGGAGCAGAGGGATCAGACCTGAGCAGAACCCACCCAAACCAGCCCAAACAGAATGGTGCAACCCCAGGAAGCTTCTTCAGCTTTTGCTCCTGGACATCAATAGGAAAAATGACCAGAGCAATAAATATGGAAGCAGCCTCTTCCTGCTCCTCAGTGCGGGGACACAACGTGGCCAAGGGCTCCCAACACAGCCATTAATTGGAAAATCCATGGAGCAGATGGATGCATGGGGACCTGCTAATGTGATTTATCAGTCCTTAATGCAGCAGGAGGTTTGCAGAGAGCACGCTGTTCCTGGGGGATCTGTGTTACCGAGCTGCGGGCAAAGGGCTCAGAGACACTGTCAGGTCTAAGGGGGCTGGAGCAGCTCTGGCTGCAGGGACACACGGGCTGGGATGGGGGTCACTGCGGCCAGAACAGCCCCCAGCCCTGTGCAGGCTCCTGCCAAGGGGACAGAGCAGCCAGAAGGGTCTGTAAGGCTGGCCCAGGGCAGGAGACACGAGCACAAAGGATAGAGGTGAGGTCCCATTTTGGGGGTGCTCCTCTGCTTTGTCCTCTGAGGGGCTTTGGCCATCCCTGAACACCCAGGGCAGCAAGGGAGATGCTTCCAGGGACATGGGGACATACCTGCAGCTTCACCTTCACCCCATCCACCGTCAGCACCTTGTTCTGAAAGAGAATGGAAAGGGTGGTGAGGGGGGAGTGCAGCTGCAGGATGCCCAGGGAGACACAGCCAGCCCCCTTCCCAGTCAGTGCTCCCCCCAAAACCCTCAGGCTGATCCTCTCTCCTGCTTCTTAAACTCCCATCCATTGTCCCAGCACCTGCAGAGCCATTTTCACCAGGGCCCAGCCAGAGGATCTCTCCCTGTATCAGCAAAAGTTGCATCTATTTGGGTACCTAAACCTTGGCAATGCCACACCCAGCTCAGGCTGGAGACCTCTGGCCATAAATTAATGAGCACCAGCATCCCACATTAACAGCCTTCAAAAGACAGAGTCAACCACTCCACATGCAGCCAGCAAATTAAAAATAATTCCTGCTCCTGTCTCTTGGACCTGTTTTACTCCTGGTTTTTCTCTTACTGTTTCCCCTCCTGTTTTGCTTGGTTTGAGGAAAGGTGAACCGAGGAGGAGAGGGGGAAGTGTCCCTCCACAATGGGTTTTCCCCAAAGCCAACAGGATATTTTGTGTGGAAGGATGCCCTGGCAGAGCTGGGAGCTGTGTGGGAGCCCCTCAGTGCCCCTCAGGGTGGCTGTGCCAGACAGGGAGGGCAGGAGATGGATCCTGACCGTGTCCAGCCACCATCCCAGCAATCTGCCCAGCCTCTCCAAATATTAAAGGAATGCAAGCCTACAGACCAGGGGTCCCAGGGGAAGGAGCAGAGAAGAGATTAATTTGCTTGCCAGATCCATAGAAATTAGCACAGTAATCAGTGGGACGTGCTGGAAGCACGGCCAGGGAACAGCACAGCAGTGGGACGAGGCAGCTGGTGGCTGCTCTGCTGATCATTTAAATCCCATTTCCTCCGATTGCTCTGGAGCTGCTTTGGGATGCTCCCCTCTCCCGTGTCACATGGCATGGGATGGCCAAGGCTGCCATGACCCCAGCTGGGCTCTGCTGGCTCAGACACACCCTGGCACTGGACATGCCACCAGCCACTCCAGTGCCACCAAACCCCCAGGGATCCGTGCCAGGATCCATCCCTGCACATGCCACACCCCTTCAGGTGCTGGCCAGGCTCTTCATTGATAGTTTTAACGAGGGCAGAGGGAGCATCTCATCTCCTGCACATCTACACAAGGATCTGGAGAGGAGGAGAGGGCAGGAGGGAGCCGGGGCGCCGAATCCTCCGTCTGCTCAGGCAGGCACAGGGAGACGGCCCAGGGTTATAAATACCTTCAAAGGCAGCGACTGAGACGGGGGAGAGAAGTGATTCACAGCCCAGGAGCTGTAAAAATAGGCAGCCAGGGACTGGGGTGGGGGAGCAGGGAAGTACTCAGAGAAAAGCTGGGGCTCGGGGAGCCAGCCGGGGGTTTAGGGCTCCCCACGTGTGGAGCTGAGCCTCTCCCTGGATTGACACCAGGGCTCCTGAAGTGCCTAAAACCCAGCGTTCCCACTGCCACAAAGTGCTCCCCGGACCGTGGTGCCTCTGCCCGGGGCTCCCAGGTGAGCAGGGACTGAGCCATCCCCAGGGCAGAACCACAGCCACAGCAACCAGCGCTGAGCTGCACCTCCACCTCGTCCCAGAGGCTGGGCAACAGCCCTGTCCTCACCCAGCCACAGGTGAGACAGGGCAGGTTTGTGCTCGGCAGGAGATCCACTCCTCGCTCTCCAAAACCCTCCGTGCTCCTCCGTGCAGGTGCTGGACCCTCAGGCTCATCCCACAGACTCTGCAGGAGCCATTCCAAACACCATTCCCAGCTGCCAACACCGCCTGCCAGGGATCGTGCCAGGGATCGTGCCAGGGACTGCAGAGGAAGGCAAAGGCTCTGTGTTTCACCATCAGCCCCAGCCCTTGGCACGAGGGGATGAGGCCACTTGGTGTGATGGATGGTGACAAGGACACAATGAGTGTCACATTAAAGCCAGCACCAAACAGGTGCCCTGCCCATGGCCACACGGGCACCTCCAGCTCAGAGCAGGGTGTGTGGCTGTGCCCAGGCACGTGGCCATGTCCGAGGCTGGCAGAACACCATGGGTGGCAGGGACAGAGAACACGGATCATCCAGGCCAAAGCCACCTTGAAGCATCTGGTGAGCAGCCAAAAAAGCTGAAGCTCCAAAGGTGCCCCACATGCGCTGACCCGCACTTCAGGAGTTAATTAACACAGAGCTGGCAGCAACAGGAGTCACACTAATTACGACTGACCTATATTTTAGGGAGGTAAATGCTTAGACCTAATTAGTCTGCACAGGGATCCAGGTGCTGCTGGACCAGCCTGGGGAAAAAATTGATTTTCTGAGGACTGGGAAGAGAGCAGGGTTCCAGGGTGAGAAGCTGTAGAAGTGTTCCTGCAGGCAGGACACACAGCCAGAGCAGCCAGAGCATCTCTGCCTGCATCCCAAGGAAGTTTTTCCACAGCAGCTGTGGCTGCCCCAGCCCTGGAAGTGTCCAAGATGTTCAGATGAACCAGATGCCCAGGTCTCCCCCACACCAGAGCTAAGTGACTTTCCAACTTCCAATTTTTTTCTTTTTTTAAGGAGATGCCTCAATTCCCTCCTGACAGCCCTTCCAAGCTACAGCTGGGGGCAGAGCTCCTAATAAGCATCCAAAGACAAAAGATGTCGTGTGTCAAGGTGCTGAGATGTGAAACGTGCTGCCAGCCCTGCTGGAGAGGGAGGGGCTGTGCTGCTCAGGGCTCCTTGCTCATCTCACCCTTTGTTAGAGCAGAGGCAACGCTCCCAGCAGCCTCCTGCCACAATTCGGGCAGCAAAACCATCCCTGCACCTCAGCTCTGCTGTCACCCTTCCCAATGTCAGGTTTTGTGTCCTTTTTCTTGGGGCAGTGCAAACATTATTGAAATCTTGTCTAGCAGGGGCCACAGTGGAATGCCTGCAGTGCCCGGGGTGGACAAACACGATGCTCCCAAGTTAAATAATCGTCAGGACATCAGATAAACAAAGCTGGAACCTTGCAGATGCAGGAAAAATTAAATTACCAAGTGCAGATGGTCCTCAATTAAGAGCAGCATTATCACCCAGCGAGGCCCCGCTGGCTGCAGCCCTGGCACGGTCCCACGGCAGCAGGAGGGAGGGAGGGGAAGGCCATGGGGCCGTGTGAGACGTGCACAGACGATGCTCCCACACAAACCCAGCTCTGCCGCCCCACCCTGCCCCCAGAGCAGCTGCAGGATGGGCAAATGCCACAGCCTGGATCACAGGGTGAATCCCACCAGGAGCAACTGGCCTGTCCCCAGGTGTCCGAGCCCACGGCACCAAAGCTGCATCACCGACAGCCCGGCCTCTCCCAGCTCTGACACGCACGGACTCATTAATTAAAGCCTTTAAAGTTAAATTGGATACATGGATTAATTTGCTTCGCAATTAACTGGACAAATGGGAAGCTGCTCAGAGGCACCAAGGCTCCAAGCAGGGGACCCCCACCCTGGCTCCCTGTGACTGGTGCTGGCTGCAGTGGTGCTGCCCAGGAGTGCCCCCTGCACAGGGGCTCCACTTTTACCCTGGGACAGAAGCCCCTCAAATGTCATTACTGGGCCTTGGAGTCATCTCCTGCAGCTGAGAGGGGGGACAAATTCCTGTCAAAATGGGGATAAATGGCTTTAGTGACTATAGATGAAAGCAGGCACAGGCGCTGGGGCAGCACAGAGTTAATTAGTGCCAGTAATGAGCTGTGGGACTGACAGCGCAGCCACCCAGAAATGTCATTAGGTTGCGGTGTCACCGGGCCAGGCCACCCGGGAGCGAGGCAGAGATTGGGTTATCCTTTATTTCAGGAAGCCAGGAGACACCCGCAGTGCAGGACCGGCCGGAGGGATGCTGGAGCCCCCCAGCCCCACGCCACGGCCAGAACAAATTCCCACCTGGCAAAGCCCAGGGAGCCCCTGCGAGCACAAATGCTCCTGTGCCAGGAGGAAATGGGATGAGTTGTGATACAGCAGACACACAAATAACCACCTCCAACGGCGGCTGCAAAAATAGATCAAGGATCGATATGGAAATCTGCCCAAAACAGCAGGACACCGCATTAAATTTGCTCGTTAAAACCCTGAGGTTGGTTTTCCCAGGGAGCTGCTCCTGGTGGCTCAGCATCTCTCCGGGCACAGCACCCGGCTCAGGGACATCCCAGCCCCTTGCCAAGGATCCAGGAGCAGCCCCACTCTGCCCCCTCAGAGCTCCAAAAACCTGCTCCCTCCAAATCCAAGCAGTGCCTGGTCCAGCAGAGCCCAGCCATGGAGAGCTCCAGCCTGGGAAAACCCTTCCAGGAGCACAGTTCCTGCAGGAGAGGGGAGGGCACAGCCTGACACCGTGCTGGGACCTGCAGAAAGCCTCTGGGAATGGGGAGAGCAGGGCAGGGATGTGGCTGGAGGCAGGGCTGGACATGGTGTGGCTGGATGTGGTCCTGCTCCAGCCGTGCTGCGTGGGGCTGGAGGATGTCCCAGGCACTGGGGATCGCATTCACTGCTCCTCTTCCTCCTCCTCAGCTGTGCCACCACCAGAGACACTCATCAGTGGCCAAAACACCCAGCACGATTCCTTCTGCCTCTGCCACAGATCTTCCCTTCAGAGAAAATCCCAACCATCCGTCTCCCGGGGCAGGTGATGAATTCCTCAGCAGCTCTGTGCATTTGCACTGTGCAGCTAAAAATAGAAACTTCTGCCTTGGGATGTTTTCCTCCCCAGGCCTTGCACACTCCTGCCTGCAGCCGCTGCAGCGCCGCTGCCAAGATCCTTTCGGAGCCCACAGCGAGCTCTGGCTGCTCAGCTCCTGCTCAGCTCCTCGGCAGAGCCCAGGAAATGCAGATTAACGCCAGGGCCCCTCACAGCACACAGCACCTCCAGCCTGCCCTGGTGCCAGAGCCACCCCGCAGCCCCTGGGAGGGGTCACCCATCCTGTCCCCTCTGCCACGTCCAGCCTGGAGGAGCCACCAGCCTGGCCCTGGAGTCCAGCTGGGCACAGCCCCTTCCCCACAGCACCCAGCAAGGGATGTCAGCAGCAGCAGCCTTTGTCCAGAGCTGCTCACTACATTAAATCCCAATTAACATCTCCCTGGCTGCCAGCCCTGCCCAGATAAGAGCCCAGACCCTTGTTCGAGCAGATACACTGAAGATTTACTGACTTATCATCTTCTAGTCACATCAGTCTGCAAATAAAAGGGTTTTCTGGCAAGAAGAGAATCCTGTCTTAGGGACAGATTAGAGGTAAGAGGATCTGCTTGGGATAATACATTTTAAATTCAGCCCTGCTCTGCTTCTCGGCATCGCCCGCAGCATTCGCAGTCCTGGGTGGGGGCCGTGTTCCCTCCCAGCCTGCTCCGTGGAAGCAGCAAATCCTGGGATGATCCACGGGAAGGTTCCTTGAGGGAGGCTCAGGCAGATGAGACTTGGTGCTCTCAAGCCCACGGGGCTGCCAGGCTCATCCCAGCAGGACAGAGACGGGGCCGTGTGAGGCTTTGAGAGCGGGAGTGAGCCTGAGCCCCAATCCCACAGCAGCCAGAGAAACCCACCCCAAAATTCCTCAGGGCAGGATCTGCTACACCATCCTGGAGACCAGAGCCACCAGAAAGCAGCAGGAAGGCTGCAGCCCATCCCTGCAGCTCCAACACAGGGATGGGATCTCCCCACCCCGGGATGCTCTGCACAGCTCCCCCACCACCCTGGCCTGCATCACTCACCCCTTCCATCTCTTTTCCCCATACTTTATAAAAGAAGGGATATTTTTAAAAATATCTCTGCTTACTTCTAGACCAGGAAGCCTTGGAAACAAAGGGGGCAGAGATGGCTCATGCAGATCTGTGCCAACACGGAATAAGTAACGTGGCGCTCGACATATTTATCTTCATTTTCCTCATCAAGGCCATGGCACGCTGCAAAGCTGAACAGGGATCTCCACGGAGCATTTATTGCTCTATCATTTCTCATCTGTAGCAAGCACGGCCCCGTCAGTGCCACAGAGATGAAAAATGGCTCATCAGGTCCCGTTAGACAGGGAATCGTTTGTCTGGGGAGAAATAAAGCCCAGCAGCACTTGTCTGACCTTAAAGGTCTTTTCCAACCTAAACAATTCTAGGTTTTGCCTCAGTGACTGCAGCCAGCCCTGGGCTGAAAACTTGCCTGAAGTTTCTGAGAAGACTCTACAATCCAATTAAAGAAAAATCAGGGCTGAAACATCCAGCAGCAAACATTCTGTCAGCACCCAGCAGCAACACAGCAGCGTCTGCAGACAGCACTGCAAACAGCATTATTAAAGAGCACTTCTCATCCCTAAAGAAAATGAAATCCCCAAAGACCTGACAAAAGGAATCTGTAGCTTTTTATCCCAAACACTCCCATCCTTCACCCACAGCCAAGGCAGACAGCTCCCAAAAACTGCTGTGCAGCAAACCTGAGCCCAGATTCTTCGAAGGATTCAAGGAAAAGAGAGTGACTGAAGAGCTCTGATGAGTTTTCTGATAGCTGTACGAGTCCAGTCAGCCTCCAGGACTGGCACCCAGCAGCTCCCAGTGCTCCCTGGTACCACAGCCCCCCTCTGCAGGGCAGGACCCTCCTCACCCTGTGGCTGCTCCCCAAAGCCCAGAGGAGCTTTCTGAGGTTTCACCTCCTCCTCACTAACCACAGTGGTCTCACTTTGCCACAGGTGGCAATGCCACCATGGTCCTTGTGCAAGGACAGTCCTGAAATCCCCTTGGACAGAGCTGGGGACACGGGGCTGGGCAGGCAGAGCCCTGCCCATCACTCCTGTGCCAGTGCCAGGGTGGCCACCCGGGTGCCCCACAGGTGGCACAAGGCAGAAGGCAGAGCACAGGAGCAGCACCGTGCACTCAAAGCTTTGATCTTTGCAAAGCTTTTCCCTCTCCCTGGCAGCAGTCCCAGCTCTCCCATTTTCTGCTCTACTGGAGCAGGCTCTTCCCCAGGTTTGGGCACCACTGAAAGCCCCGGGAGATGCAGAGGTGCTGAGGAATCGCTGCACACTCAGCACATCACTTCCACACCAAAACCACCCCAGTCAGTCCAACCACCCTGGCCAATCCAACTCCACTGTTTGCTCTCCCCACGTGGGGCTCCGGAGCAGAGCTGCAAGCCAGGACAGTGCTGGGAAATCACCCCAGGGAGGCAAAACCCCCCAGATCCCTCCCTGTGGGTGCTGGAGGTCTGGGCAGCAGTGCAGACCACGCTCCTGGGACGCTGTTCCAAGACACTGCCAACCCTTTCACAAGCAAAGCTGAACCAAAACCCACACACCATCACAGCGATTTTTTTTGCTGCATGTTTGGGAAGCCCAGCCTCAGCCAAGAGCTCCAGCTGGAGCAGCCAGGTCCTCAGGAGAGGATTTCCCCCTCTGCACTGGGCTGTGGGGCTGATCCCTGGAGAACCAGCCCTGCCAGAGCTGCTGTGCCCCCGCTGCTCCCCCCCAGCACAGCCGGCTGTCAGGAACACTCTGACCTCACGTGTGTGCTGTTCAGGAGGGAAAAACACATCACATCTGCCAGGCATTAGCGCTTGCTTGGGAACAAAGTTATTTTGGGCATTGTTGAGCCCTTCTCCCATTAGTTCATGCACATTGATAAGTGCAGCTCATGAATGGCTTGGAGGAAGATGGGCTGAGCCACAGAGCCCTTGCTGAGCCCCAGCCTTGCCAGAGGCCACCTGGACGTGTCACCCCCATGCCAAGGGGTCTGGGGAGCAGCCCCAGAGGGCAGGACCCCCTCTCCAAGGCCAGCTCCTCGGCACTGACTGAAGAGTCTGGGCAGGGAGGGCAGCCCCTGCCACGCTGCTGCCATGGCAGGTGCAGGGACACAGGGCACGGGGGGCTCACGTCCCCACCAGCCTGGCACAGCCCTTCACTAGGGCTGGGGCTGGGGGGGCTGCCAAATCCGGGCTCAGCTCTAAAAGCTGGCACCAGGAGCAGCAGCAATCCCCCAGCTCTTCCTCTGAGGTAAACAGGGCGATGCAGAGCCCAGGGGTCACAGCTCGGCTGCTTCCCCACAGCTCCCAGAGCCCAGCGTGCCCAGCACAGGGAACAAAGATGAGCCAAAGAAAGCCTGGCCATGGGGCTGCCCGAGCTGCAGGAAGGACTCCCTGTGCTCCCAAGAACTGACCCTGCACTGCCAGGGGCACTGTGGATGGATGGATGGATGGATGATGGATGGATGGATGGATGGATGGATGGATGGATGGATGGATGGATGCTCATCCTGGGACTGCTCCCCTCCAAGGGAGCTCCCTGGACAGGGTCTCCACTGTGACCCCCCCAGCAGTGAGGCTGGGCTGCATTATTCACCCACACATGCAGCTGTGTTTTTCTTAATCATCAGCTCCAGGGAAGCAGCAAGGCAGGGAGACAGCGGTGGGACCGGCTGCTGGTGAGGGGCACGAGAAGCAAATCCAACAATTTCCACCAAATTCAGCACCCAACACCAGGCAGAGTCCTCAGCAGTGTGTTCTACACTCCCCAGACAGGCTGGAGCTGCCTTCAGCAGCCTCCTGCACTTGTTTTTTTAGGGAAAAAATATCATTAACAGGGAATTGTTCCAGGGCTGGGAACACAGGACCCCCAGCCAGCCCTCCCTGGGGGATGTGCCAGGCACCGGGGCCAGTCCTGGTGAGGAGCAGCAGCAGCCCTGGCGCGGGGCAGGACCCGCAGCTCCTGCTCAGCCCGGCTCCCATCCCGCCGGGCCAGCGGCTCTTCCCCGGCAGCAGCGTTAATGCCACCGAGCCCTCGCCGGGATCGTTGCCGTGGTGATGCTGCGCAGGCAAAGCTGGAAAAGCCAAAGCCTCCGGTGTGTCACCGAGCCTGGGAACATCCAGCCTTGGCAGGCGGGAGGAAAACGTCCCGAGGCACGGGCAGGGGGCACAAGGGCTGGCCAGGCGGTGCCGTGGCTTGGTGGCACCTGACCCTCCCATCTCTGCCCCTCCTTTCCATAAATTAAACAGAAAAACCCCACACACAATGGAACAAAACGAGTCCAGGTGCTCACACCAGGACCAGTGGCATCCTCAGAGATGTGCTGATGGTTTTATGGCCCCTTCCTGCCTGCTGACCTCCTGCGGGTAGAACTGACTCAGCCCCGCCACACCAACATCTTCCTCAGGCTCAGAAGCATCCCTGAGACCCCCAAAGCACCCATTAAACTCCTCCTCACCCTGGGACAGCCACGGCCCAGGGCAGTGGACATCACCCTTTGAAGCACCACGAGCTCCCAGCTCACGTTAGTTATGATCAGGGTGAAACACTTTTTCCCAGTGGAGGCATAAAGATGAATTATTTGCTGTTGCTTCCGAGAGATTCACCAGTGCCTCAGGGCAATGACTCGGTGCTGAGCCACAATTTAAAATGCTGAATGTCCCTGGTAGACAAACAAAGCTGTGTGAGCTCCAGGGCTCCTCTGGGATCCTGAGCCAGGGCAGCTCCAGCACCCTGGGACGGAGCCAGGAGCTGCACGGGCACTGCCCAGCTCTGCCCGTGGTGCCAACAACAAAATATTTTGTTTCCAAAGGCTCTGCAGGTAAAGCCCTCAATCCCTCATTGCCACAGGAACTGTGTGTGCCCCATCACCGTCCAAGGACAGGAACACACCACACTGCAGCTCCCTCCACCCCAAACACAGCTCTGACCTGACTGGATGGGGCTGGTTTTCCCCATTTTTTCAGGTTTTTTCTCAATTTTTTCCCATTTTTTCCCATTTTTTCCCCAAGGAGGGTGCCCTGCTGGTGCTCGCTGTTCCAGGCTTTGGCACGTTTGATTGCTGCCCTGCTTTTGGCCACGGTGATGCTCAGTGCCACCATCACAGGGTCCAGCAGAACCCATGGGTGGGACTGACCCCGTGGCTCAGGTCTTTGGGGAAAGGGGAAAAGGGAAAGGGGAAAAGGGAAAGGGGAATAGGGAAAGGGGAATAGGGAAAGGGGAAAAGGGAAAGGTGTTTTTCAGGGAAGAACAACACACAGAGAGCAGCTGGTGAGCTCAGCCAGAGTCAGCTCCTGCCACTGCAGCAGTGCCAAACCCGGGACTGGCACCTCAACCTTCCCCACAGAGATCACCAACATCCACCCCAGGAATAACCCAAAGCCTGCTGGGAGCAATAATTAATTAACAAAATGAGGCAGCAGCTCAGCAGAGAGGCAGCAAGGGCTCAGGGGAGCACAGGAGCTGAGCAAGGCAGAGCCACAGGGCAGAGATGCCCCAAATGCCCATCCCAGGGGCAGAGTGGGGGGCAGAGACACCCCAAACCCAAACCCCAAACCCCAAACCCCAAACCCACCTGTGCCCCCTTTCCTGGGCGCCTTCCCTCTGCTTTCAAAGAACAACCCAGTTCTGCACAGCTGAGTTCAATATTTTATCACAAATAAAAGATGAAAGTGAAATTAAGCCAAATGTATTCCATTAAATATTGAAAGCGTTTAGACTTACTCTGGCCCCATTTAAATGTTTTACTGAGTATCAAACGCTCCCTCTCAGGCCCTGGCACCGGGAGCGGATCCCGCCCGGCTCGGATCCACGGCAGAGGATGCTCCAGTGCCCAAATTGGCCTCTCCAGAGCCAATTTCCCACCTGGCAGCAGCCAGACAGGAGCCAACACAGCACAGCCCTGTGCTCACAGCCTTCCTTCCCCAGCCCGAGCTCCTGCCCACCCTGCTCGTGCACAGGGATCCTGCTGGGCAGGGGCAGGGATCTGACCCACACCCCCAGACACACTGTGGAGGGCTGGGAATTGCATTTCCCAGCTGAGTTTCCCACGGTTCCCATCCTCTGTAGGGGTTTTGGGCTCCCACACAGCTCTCACCAGGAGGATACAGAGGCAGGTTGTGCTGAGCACCTTCCCAAGCTCCCTCCTTTCACAGCAGCTCCCAGGTTTGTGTTTTCCTTGCCCGTGTCCTGGCACTGCAGCTCCTGAGCAGCCCAGGCCCTCTGCTCTCCCCCTGAGCTAATTAAATCATTATTCCAACCCTCCCAGGCCAGGACAGAGCCACGGGGACACCAGCTATCAAGAGGCACCAGGAAGGCCCCAAGCCCCAGCAGGAGCCTGGAGACACTGGTGCCCTTCCAGAAGCATCTTGCAAACCCCACATCCCCAGCGCCGTCACGGCAGCTGGAACGGATAAAAAATTCCACACCCAAACTATTCTGGGTGGTATTTCTGACACCAAAGAGGTGGAGAAGGCACTTCCCACCACCCTGCAAAGAAGATTAAGCTGGGTAAGAGTTTTCTTAAGCAGGCTCTGGCGCTGGCTCCCACTCCAGCTGCTCGAGCACTTCTTTGCTTTGAAGACATTCATCTTCTCTCTGTGCCTTCCCCAAGGCAGGAATGGAGCCCCTTGTCCACTGGGATCACCGCCTGCACACGGGGGTTTGCATCTTCCTGCTGTGCTCACAACTGGGGGGGGTTTATTTTCCAAAAGCAAGAGGCAGAGGAGGGTGGAAAACAGCCCGGGAGCTGCGAGGAGCGGGCGCAGCCGCCACGGGCACCGCTCGCAGCATCTCTTGGCAACTGAGCCCCTGCATGCAAATGACAGGCACTGCAAAGCTCTGAGTGTCCCTCTGCGAGGCAGGAGCAGCCAGGCAACAAAAGCAGGGCTTGGCTTCCCGGGGAAAATGGATATTTAGTGTCCCGAGAGCGGGGACAGGAGCTGGGGAGGAGCAGTGCCCGCAGAGCCACACACGGGCACGAGTGGCACAGTCCCAGCTGGCCAGGGCTGCCCTCCCTGGGCAAGGTGCCAGGATGTGCCTCCCCGTGCTGCATTCGGGCACTGCTGGTCCCCAAGCACCGGTGACAGCATCGTGTCCCTACCCTGGAACCAGGCAGAGAGGGGGAACCATCAGAGGAACCATCAGAGGCTCCTGGAATGGTTTGGGTTGGAAGGGATCTCAAAGAACATCCAGGTCCAACCCCCTGCCAAGGGCAGGGACACCTTCCACCAGAGCAGGCTGCTCCAAACCCCATCAAACTTGTCCTTGGACACTTGCAGGGATGGAAATCTGCTCTGGGCCAACTGAGCCCAGCTCTCCATACAGTGAGAAATGCAAAAATATGAAATCAGCTACTGGCTGCTATTAAAATTCATCCAGCAATGGGAGCTGCAGAGCAAACTGATTTCCAGACAAAGAGCTGCTGGAATCACACAGAAACATGGAATGGTTTGGGTGGGAAGGGACCTTGAAGGTCATCCAGTTCCCAGCATTTGCCATGGGCATACTCCAGGTGGGAGCACAGGCACCCCCTGCCCGCTCCTGCCCCACCTTCCCCATCCTGGCTGCACCTCTGCTGCCACTGCAGGGCCCCATGTAGGGGAATTTGGTCCAAGCTTGGCAGCACCAAGATGTTTCTCCCAGGAAAAGGCCACTTCCCTCCAGAGCTCCAGCCCTGGAGACCAACCTGAACCCACCCCCTGCAGCAAACCCCCATCCTGACCCCACACAGCAAAGGAGGGACTAAACACTGCCCAGTTCCTTCCCTCTAACATCCAGGGCTAATTTTGCACAGAAAGACACTGAAATTAATTTATTTCCTTTTCTTTCTTCTGGCCTAAGCAGCTCCCCTCCCACTTTTTCCAGATTGATCCATCAGAAAATGAGCCCTGCTAATGCTCTGTGCCAACCGCTGAGATAAAAGGCAGCCCTGGCTTTCAGGAGGCTCCAGGCTGCTCCAGCCCTTCAGAGGGAGGCACCAGGCAAAGGCTGTGAGGGCTGGGATGGGAAATGGGCTGGGATGGGATATGGGCTGGGATGAGGGCAGGGATGAGGGCTGGGATGGGATATGGGCTGGGATGGGATATGAGCTGGGATGTGGCTGGGATGAGGACAGGGATGAGGGCTGCGATGAGGGCTGGGATGAGGGCTGGGATTTAAACAGGGATATAAACTGGGATGAGGGCTGGGATGGGATATGGGCTGGGATGAGGGCAGGGATGAGGACAAGGATATAAACAGGGATATAAACTGGGATGAGGACAGGGATATAAGCAGGGATGAGGGCTGGGATATGGGCTGGGATGAGGGCTGGGATAAGGGCAGGGATATAAAATCCATTACACAGCGCTGATTGCACCCCTGAGCCGCCCAGGGCTGAGTGTAATCAGGAGTCCTTAGAGCTCAGGGCCACCGGGGACAGGTTTTATTTACAGCCCGTCCCAGATTAACCACGGCACAGCCAAGGCTGGGGCAGAGCACGGGGGAGGGCTGGGGAGCAGCTGAACCCCCCCAGCCCCGTGAACCTGTGCACATCAAAGCTGAGCCTTCAAAGGACGTGTCCCCTGTGCCACTGCCTGCCTGGCAGCCTGGAGCTGGGGCTGCTCCTCCTGAGCTCGGTGCCAGGACGGTGCTGCTGTGCTCCCTGTCCTCGGGGAGCAGAGCAGTGACACCACTGCACACCTGGCACAGCACCAAGAGGAGCCACCCCGCTCTGAACTCCGCCAAAAAGCCTCCCAGTGGTTTCACCCCCTGATTAACACAGGAACCGTCGCCCCTGCTAATGCAAAGGAGCTCATTAGCACTTCTTCCCAGGGAGAAAAGACTCATCCTTAATTTTTTTTCTTTTATGTTCTCCTTTCAGGTCCAATTAGTAGAAAACTCTTCCCTTGCCCAACCCTGCAAAGCTCGGGGCTGTGAGGACGGGGCAGCCCCCCAGAGCCCAGGTGTCACTGGGGACAGGGACAGGGGGGCTTCACGTGGCCCTCTGGCTTCCCACTTAGGTGACACTCCTGTCACTCAGCTGTCACGACAGGACACAAGTCCCCCTGGCTGCACAGCTTGAATTTCTGTCGAGGTTTCTGAAGCGCTGCCAAAATCACAAGAGGCAGCTCCTGCCGTGGCGCTGAGAAAATCGGGATTCACACCCCTGAGCACCAAACCTGCTCCTTTCCAGGAGCCCCTTCTCCCTGGAAGCCGAATGTGTGAAGCCAGGAAAGCACCCCCAGCCTGCCCAGAGCTGCTCTGCCCTCAGCAGTGGGGAGAGGGAGAGACCCCCCCAGGCAGGGGCACCTGCCAGGATTGCCCAGGCTCGGCACAGCTCGAGGAGGGCAGTAATTAATGCCCTCATTATCTACCAGTGCAGCCTTGAGGGTGACACCTGTGATCCAGACAGAGAGGGGTTTGTCCCCCAGCCTGGGGGGAAGCTCAGGGGCTCAGACAGAGTTTCTGCTCAGCCAAAGCTCTGCTGGGAGCAGGACCCCTCACCCAGGGCCCTGCCCCCATGGCACCCACCCATCCCTGCACCCCAAACCCTCAGCCTGGGGACACCTGGCCCTGTCCCAGCTGAACTGGGAAGGCTGGAATCATCCCCAGGAGCTAAAGATGCTCCCCCAGCAAACCAAATCTTCCCAGGATGGAACGCTGAGGACTCAGCACCTCCAAAGCTCAAAGCCAACAGGTGCCATTCTGATGCCTTTTTTAATATTACAATCATCTTTATTTCCCCAGCATCAGTGGTTTGTTTTCCAAACACATTCAGATCAACATCCTTCTTTGTTTAAGAGATGATAATAAACAAACACGTCGCGGGAGGTTCTCCTCACATAAAGCAGTAGGAGGGAACAAACCTCAGGGGCCATTAGGAATAGTAATGCCAGATTAATTTTAAATGCATTTCTATTCATTTGCATTCGCTCTGGCCCGTGTAATGCATTAGCCATGGCTTTGGGTGCATCTGATGGTTTGACATCCTTGAACACGAGCAGTGGATGCTGGAGCCCTCTGGGACCAGCGACGGACTGGGAGAGGAGGAAGCTGGGCTGGCCTGGGGGACAGCATGGCTCCATCCCATCCCATCCCATCCTGGCTCCATCCCATCCCAGCACGGCTCCATCCCATCCCAGAGCATTGCAGGGCCCAGGTGGCACCAGGAAGAGTGGAGCTGGTGCCCAGGACAGTGTCTGAGCTGGAGCTGGTGCCCAGGACAGTGTCTGGAGCTGGAGCTGGTGCCCAGGACAGTGTCTGGAGCTGGTGCCCAGGACAGTGTCTGAGCTGTGCCAGCCCTGTGCCCGTGATGTCCTGAGCCCCAGGGAGGTGGCAGGTCCCCGACAAGGCCGTGCGTGCACAGCAGCGCAGCTGCCACACGCGCTGGCCTTGGGGAGGTGCCCGCAGTCCCTGCTGCCAGCCGGGCTCAGAGCGTGGCACAAACCCTGCCAAAGGCCCAGGACAAACCCTGTGCTCGCTCAGCCCCTCTCACAGCGGGCCAGGAGGACACAGCGAGCCCAGCGACGCCTTGCAGCGCTGCCTGCCCCAGCCAGCACACCCCCTGCCAACCGCCGGGGCTGCAGAGAAGGAGCTGGGATACGACAGTTCCGT
This sequence comes from Pyrgilauda ruficollis, assembly GCF_017590135.1. Classification (NCBI taxonomy): domain Eukaryota; kingdom Metazoa; phylum Chordata; class Aves; order Passeriformes; family Passeridae; genus Pyrgilauda; species Pyrgilauda ruficollis. The sequence goes on along the minus strand of NW_024510544.1, from coordinate 306,402 downwards.
GGTTAAAAAGACACAAATTAAAAGCAGCAGAAGCCTCCAGTGTGGCCACCCCAGAGCGTCATCGGCGTGGCGGCGCCCACGGCGAGAGGGACAATTACCAAACAGGATTATCCTGGTGGGAGTGCAGAGGCACATCAAAAAACCATTTCCATGTCCCCCCAAAATTATGAATGCCTTACAAGGATAATAATAATGAGTTTTAGGGCATACACGTGATCTCCCCCACTGTATAATCTGCCCATTTCAGAGACGTGTAGCTCTAGCAGCTCTGTTAGAGAAGTAAATTAACTCTAATTTGATTGCTTCTCAGTAACAGTCATTTCAGCGCTCTAATCAATAAGTCACAGGGTTTTATGGCTGCCCTCTGTATCAATCACTCCAATCAGTAATAAAATGCTTTTATTTGAAGAACACCTGAACACTGTGTAATTACCTCTGTATAAAATTACAGACCCCAATTTCGCCTGCAGCAGACCCCAGCCTCGCTAGGCATGGAGCACCCCTTCCTCCTCAGGGCTTTCTGAGCTGTCCTTCACCCTTCCCAATGTCACTGCACCAGAGTTGTTACTCACACCCCAGGCAAGCAGCAGGTTACGAGAGACACTCATCTCCCAGAAATCCTCCAAGAAAAGTCAAGATCTGAGATCCTGCTGGGAAAAGGCGGTTGGGAAGACACAACGCTGGCGTGTGGCATCACCAGCAGCTCTTCACAGCACCCACCAGAGCCCCCACGGAGCCAAATCCATCCCAGGGAGAGACAGCACAGCCAGTGCCCCGGGAGCAGGGCAGGGAGAGCAGCACTGCCAGACACCCCAGGAGGTGACAAGCTCACAGCACTGCCCAGACATCCCAGGAGGTGACAAGCTCACACTTTGGAGGGAGCAGATGGTTGGGGGATTGGTGAGGGACAGAGAGCAGCTGATCCTGGCAAGGCAGGCGTGCTGCTGGCTGCTGCTTTGGTGCCAAAACTGCCTGGTGCCCTGCACAGCTGCTGGAAAGGCTCTTTGGTGGCACCTCTGTGAAGTCACCATTCCTGTGGCCCTGCTGTCACATCCCACGGGCGGGGATCCCTCTGGTCAGGGCCTGGGGGAAGCACAGAGACCCCAGGCAGCCCCCCCAGCAAGGGGCTGACAGGGAAACACGGCCAAGGAAAGGAAAGGTTACAAGGGCCCTGGCTGTACTCAGATGTTCCTGCCTGGCAAAGGATGCCCTGGGCACACTGGGGCATGGCAGGGTGTGACGTGTTCCCCTTTCTTCCCCTGTTATTCCCTGTGTGGAGCACTGTCCACACTGTATTCCCTGTGGTTCCCACTGTCCTCACTGGAGCTGCACAGCTCTGACTGCTGCCCCCATCACTCTCCCAGCATCTGGATGCTCCAGCTGCTCCCAACCAAACAGAGACCTCAGAGATCCCTCAGCACAAAACATCCCCACATCAGCACCCCAAAGCTGTGCTCAGGAGATTCTTCCAGGGCATTCTGGAAGTCTTGGAATTCTTATCAGTTTTGGTTTTGCTCTTTCAAGAAAAAAAATGACAACTCTTAAAAAACACTGGAACTGCCTTAGGGAAATACTTTCACGGGCAGATGTCAGGCCTCAGTTGTTACAGGAATTATCCCCAGGATCCTGAGCAGAGGACAGGCTGCCCCATCCCTGTGCAAAGTTGGAACAAAGATGCTGCTGCTGCTGCTGTCAGCCCCGAGCGCCCCGGCTGGAGCTGACACACCTGGAGAGGTTCAAGTCCTCAGAGCAACACTTAGCTCCCCTCTGCAGAACCCATCACTCACCTGCAGAGCCCCCGCAGGGCCCCGGGCACTCACCCTGAAGTCGATTCCCACCGTGGAGATGAAGCTGCCGGCGAGGAAGGCGCCGTCCTTGAAGCGCACCAGCAGGCACGTCTTGCCGACCCCCGAGTCGCCCACCAGCATCACCTGCAGGCAGGCAGGGAGGGAGGGAGGGAGGGAGGGCTGTGAGGCTGCAGGGCTGGGGAAGGCAGCCCCACTGCAGCCATCACCCTGCTCCATCACAGCAGGTCCTTGAGGGGAGGAAGCACGGCCAAGAGCCACGTCCTCGGAGCCAGGGGAGGTGGGGAAGACCCACCATGGGATTGTTCACCACCCTGCACCATGTCGCCAAACTGGAGACACCTTCCCCTGACAGGCACTTAACAGGTCCTTCGTGGGGGCACAAAGCCCCTGAAAAGCAAGAGTGACACGAGCTGCCCGTGCTGTCCCCACAAACTGCCCACCACTGTGGGGCTTTCCGGGAGGGTGGCACTGCCCCCGGGGGTCCCCAGCCACGAGTGCCAGCTCCAGGGGTGCACTCTGCCCTCACCTTCAGCCAGACCCACACATGCCACGGCCACCCTCCCAGTCCTCCATGTATGCCAAGGGAGCAGCTCCGGGTGCCACCTGCCTCAGTTTCCCCACCCAGGAGCCGCCCTGGGCACAGACAGGGCAGGCAGCTCCTCGCCACAAAGCAACCACGGCAGAGCTGAGGCTGCTTCCAAATGCAGCTCCCCAAAACCTCTGCCCACACCAACAGCCCTGCTGCCCCCCCAGGGCACTGACCCTGCTCCCCTCGGCAGGATGGCACCGAGAAATCCGGGACAGGGAGCAGGGCTGTGCCAGCTCCTTCCACACCTGCCGTGCCAGGCTCCTTCTGTCCCCAGGCTCTGCCATCAGCCTTCCACGAGCCATTAACCCGTGACAGGATTTAAATGGCTTTATGGCAGGGACTGCCCTGGGTCACACCGAACCCTCCCGGGAGCGGCCAGAAGTGACAAATGCCACCATCCCTCTGCAGCCCAGCCCTGAGAGGCAGCAGCAGCCACAGCTGCAGGTGCAGCTCGTTTTTGGCACTGCCAAGGAGGGCAGGATCTGCCCACGGTGCCCCACACTGGAGTCCCACAGGAGCACCAGGCACCGAGCCCTGGCACAGCACGGTGAGGGCAGCCAGAGCCCACAGGAGCACCAGTGTGAAGCCAAGGGAAGAGGGGGGAAAAAAGTCATTTTAGTACAAAATATTGATTTTTTTAAACATTTTTCCAGACATCTTTTTGGAATAGGTGACCCTCAACAGCAGCTTCTCCCAGCAGCACCAAAGCCTCACCTGGGCACACAGAGTGCCCAGGGCCAGGAGCCAGCCCTGTGCCCAGGACCTGGCCACTGCACCAGGCAGAGATGGGGAGCTCAGGGCAAGGGAAGGAGAAAGTTTAATAAACCAGGCTTTTACTGGATACAAAGCAATTTCTGTCTGCCACTGGGTCAAAACCAGCCAGACCATTAGCAGATGTTTTCTCTGCCCGGTGCGTTTGGGCTTATCTGAGACACATTTTGCTCACCCTCGTGCCATGGGGACGATCCCTAGGGAAAGCCCCAGCCTGGGCAGGCAGAGGTGAGCTCCAGGAGCCAAGGACAGGCGCAAACACAGAGGTGGCTCCATTTTAGGGAAGCTGTTGAACCATTAATGCAGCTGTATCAGGACCAAACACCCACCGAAGCAACCAAGCACGTTTCTGGAACGTCGCTCTCCAACCCCATACCCCAAACCTGAGCACCTCCTACCCCACATCCCAAACCTGAGCACCTCCTACCCCACATCCCAAACCTGAGCACCTCCTACCCCACATCCCAAACCTGAACACTTCCTACCCCACATCCCAAACCTCCACACTTCCTATCCCACATCCCAAAGCTCCCCACATCCCAAACCTCCCCACCTCCTACCCCACACCCCAAAGCTCCACGCCAGCCGCACCGACTGCCCCGGGCACCAGGCTGTCCCCACCACACAGCAGGTGGCACCTGCCCCAGCAGAGCCGCGCTCTCCAGGCTCGATGCCCCGGGCTCGGCACGGAGACCCGTGTCACAAACACACAGGGGTTTCACCGAGCCGTGCCCCCAGCCCAAATCGCTAAATGAGCCCCACAATCGCTGTGTGAGCCCTAAAATCATCAAATGAGCTCCAAGCTGGGCTTGCAGCAGGTCGCAGGATGAAGTGGGGAGGAAGCAGAGACATTTGCTCCGTGACTCGCCCGCCAGGCTCTGAAGGAGGAGGAGAAGCCATCGGAGCCCAGCAGGCTGGGCACATCGCAGCAGCAGCCGGAGCACGTTCGGTGCCCCGCGAGGGGTGCCATCGCCCTGCGCACAGCCCCGCTTCCCTGGCGGTCCACGAGGATCCGGGGGCTTACAGCAACTGCCCGGAGCAGCCTTTGGCCGTCACTCGCACAAGTCCCGCAGCCCCAGCCCCGCTGCCGGCGGCTCTGCGGGCGCAGCCCCCGCCGAGCGAGACCCCGACCGGGCGGCTGCGGAGGGGCGGGATGCTGGGGCTGGGAGAGAGGGAAGCAGGGATCCGGGCAAGCAGGCATGAAGGCAGAAAGGGATGCAGGGATGCAGGGATGCGGGGATGCAGGGATGCGGGGATGCGGGGATGAGGGGATGCAGGGATGAGGGGATGAAGGGATGCCCGCCCGGTCCTGACCCCCGGGAACTGCGGCGACGCTACCCCCGGCCCCGCACCCGCCTGACCCCGCACTCCCGCTGCTCTCTCCGGTCCCGCACCTTGAAGGCGAGGTCGTAGAACTCCCCGCTGCTGCTCAGCGAGGGCCGCCCGGCCGCCGCCGCGCCGCCGTTCCGGGGCAGCTCGGGGGCGGCGGCGGCGGCGGCCCTTCCGCGCCCCGCAGCGCCGGCACCGGGAGGAGCGGGGGGAACCGGGGGGCACCGGGGGGAGCGGGCACGGCGAGAATGGGGTGCGGGGAGTCTGTACTCCCGAGGAGGGGTACTCCCCTCCCCGCCGTGCCCGCTCCCCGCGCCGCCCCTGCACGCCCCGGCCCCGAGGCGCGTTACCGTGGGGGCAGCGGGAGGCGCCTCTGGTGGGTCTGCGGGAGCGAAGGGAACGGCGAATGGAGGGTGGCACCCGCACCCCGGGGAGCGGCGTGGGGTGCCCAGCGCCGCACACGCCAGCCCCGCGGGCGGGGGTGCAGCTCCACAGCCCCCTTGGGGTCCGTCCACAGCCCGCTTTGGGGTCCGTCCACAGCCCGCTTTGGGGTCCGTCCACAGCCCGCTTTGGGGTCCGTCCATAGCCCGCTTTGGGGTCCGTCCACAGCCCGCTTTGGGGTCCGTCCCTCTCGCGTTTGCCGGCACGGTGCGGAACGGCCACTCGAGGCAGTCACAGCCCCTCAGCCGCCGGCAGCGTCCCTCGGGGGTGTGAGGGTGGAACTGGGTCCAGGTCACGGGGGGATGGAGGGTGGGCTGCGGGACCGGGAGCCCGGGTTCCCCAGTGTGTCTCGGCAAGTGGTTTCAGAGTGCAACACTTGGCTTCTCTCTCTGCTCCCGAGTGCCGTCTGAGGCACTGGCGGTCTCCCGGCTGGAATAAATGCCGTGGCTGCTGCCATGTTCCGGCAGCACGGGCACAGCCTGGCTGGGATTGGAGGCCTGGACAGGCACAGCGAAGCGGGAGCGAGGAGTAAATCACTGTCAGGAGAAGCCAGGCAGGCTCATGGTGAAGATGGAATGAGTGACAGCGCTGGCACAGGGAGTGACAGCTGACAGGGCAGGGATCAGCATCCCAGAGAGCCTGGGCCGGCACCAGAGCTCGGCGACAGCCGTGGTGATGCTGAGGGGTCATTGTCACTGTGGGCATGGGTGAGATTTTCCCTTTGGGAGCGTTTAAATCTGTGGTTAATCCCTGAAGCACCCCGCGGGGAGGAAGAGGAGCAGGCAGCAGGGTTCTGATGGGTTTAACCATGGGCAGGGGAGATGGGCCAGGATAGGAGCTCCTGTGTGAGATCCTGGGGAGATCCCCCTGCTGCCACCTGCTCTTGGGCACGGGCACGGCTGTCACAGGCTCCAGGGAACGCTGAGGAGCTCTGGGTCTGCGGCGCTCCTCCAACACAGCTGAGGCTGAAGGAAAAGCTGTCACGGTGGAGCTCATCACCCCACTCCCCTGATCCCGGCGATCCAGCCGGGAGATGGAAGAGCTGCCTCGGCAGAGCAGACTGGATGCCACGGTTTTGCACTATAATCTGATTTTCCAGGACAGCTGCAGTCAATAGAGGCTGAGGCCTGGGAACAAAGTGCAGTGCTGGAAACATGTGTGGGCTGCAGGTTTTTAACCAGTCCCTGAGCCGCGGCCGCGGTGCGGCTTTTCCTGGCGGTACCCGCTGGGAGGAAGGGGGTACACCCTGCCCTGGCACCGCACCTTCGGGGCACGCCCGCCCCGCTGCCGGAGGACTTTGCCCCGCTCCCATCCCCGGGTGAGGAGGATGGAAATCTCCATCAGCGGCCCCGCGGCCCGGAGCAAACAAAGCCAGCTGTTTATCGCCGCCGCATCGGGGCAACGCCGGAGGATCGGCGGCAGCAGCCGGGAAGCGCTCCCGGGTAACTCCGCCTGTCCAAGGGTGGTGTGCGCTGCCCTGGCTGCCGCAGGGCTGATCCCGCTGCCCCCAGCCCCAAAGCCAGCCTGGCAGAGCTCGGAGCACCGCGGCGAGAGCATCTCCGGCAAGTTTGTGTGCTGGAGGAAAGGCGTGCGCAGAGGCACCGCCTGCTCAGAATCGCAGTCACGCCTGGAGATGTTGCTCCTCAGATAGTTACAGGAACTAATCAGATAACGGCAGCTGAACTAAGGGGGATATGTTTGCTAAAAATAGCTTAATGGAACAACAGACGCCTGGAGATACGGCGTGCCTCGGGGAAGCGGGGCTGCGGCAGCTGGCAGGGCTCTGAGCGGGGCTAGCTGGCACTCCGAGCCATCTACAGATATGTAAATTTGTTCTTAAAGGCAGAAAAGCAGCTTGTCCCCATCAGGGTGGTCAGCCCAACGGGGCCGTTGTGCTGCTGTATCAATGTGAGCACGGAGAGGCAGATGGTGCCACCAGTGCCACCTGTGCCAGCAGCCATGGGGATGGCACCTGCCTTTTGCTCAGCCAGCCCTGCTAGGGAACAGAGCTCTGCACAGGGCTGGAGACACCAGGAGCCCACCCGGGGCCCAGCGCCGTGCTCTGCACAAACACTGCGCCTCAGGGCTTTAAATCTGGCTGTTTTCTTTGGCGTGGAACTTGGCAGGGTTCTGTGTGCCAGAAGTTCCATGCCGTGCTCAGAGCCAAGCGAGATATTTCGGTGTGAGGCCTTCCCTCCCTGCCTCCTGCCGCTGCTCCAGGTTGTTCCAAAGCTGGCTCGTGCCACAGCTGCCCCCACACTCCCCAGCCTCAGCTACTCTGTGCCCCGGGCCTGGCCAGGCTCTATCCATCCCTGCTTCTCCCAGCAGCCTGCCCAGCCTGCTCCCCTCCTGGTGCCAGCTCCTGGTGCCAGCTCGGAGGGAGCAGAGCTGTCTCTCCAGCAGGCAGCCTGCAAGGACGAGCTATTCCCACCAGGCACCATGTCAGCTGTGCCAGCTTGGAAGACCTTCATCTTCCTTGCATGGTGACTGCAGGAAGGATGCTGCAGGCTCTTTCCATGTGCTGCTCGTGGTGCCTCTGCTGTCACCTGCTGCAGGGCCACCAGCCAAGGGTTGGGGGCTTCTCTGTCTCTGCTGGGTGCTGGTGAAGATTTTCCTCAAATCCTGGGGTCAGTTTTGGGCCCTCCATGACATGGAGGAGCTGGAGCGTGTCCAAGGAAGGGAACGGGACTGGGGAAGGGGCTGGAGCTCCAGGAGAGGCTGAGGGAGCTGGGAAGGGGCTCAGCCAGGAGAAAAATGGGATCAGGAGGAATTTCAGTCCCTGCACAACTCCTGCCAGGAGGGGACAGCCGGGGGGTCGGGCTGTGCTCCAGGGAACAGGGACAGGAGCAGAGGGAACGGCCTCAGGCTGGACCAGGGAGCTCAGGGTGGATTTTGGGAGAATTTCCTCCTGGAGGGGCTGCCCAGCCCTGGCCCAGCTGCCCAGGGCAGGGGTGGAGTCCCCATCCCTGAGGGGATTGAACAGCCCTGTGCATGTGGCACTTGGGGACGTGGGACAGCGGTGGCTTTGGCAGTGCTGAGGAATATTTGGGCTGGATGGACTTCAGAGGCCTTTTCCAACCTAAACCACTCTGTGACTCTTCCAGACTCGTGTAACTCTGCCAGCCCTGCTCAGGTCCTGTGCCAAGGGCACACAGAGCTCTGGCTCCAGCGTGGCTGTAGAGGGAGAGCCTGAAGGCAGTGCCATCACCTGCACGGCAGGCGTGGGAGGGCAGCTGGGGCTCCTGGGGCTGCCAGGCAACCCCAGAGAGCTCAGTTCCACCCTAGAGGGGAGCAGACATCCCCCGGAGAGGTCAGACAGGGGGGACAGCCCTGCTGCAGCCAGCACGTCCCCATGGAGGGCACAGGGAAGCAGAGCGAGGTGCCCAAGGCAGGGGGCACAGCTGGAGCTGGATGCCAGCTCCCTGCCAGGGCGGGCAAGGACTCTGCTGCCTTGGGAAGGGCCCAGCCCACGCAGCACCGAGCAGGCACCGTTCCCTCCCTCGCCAGTGATTGTTCTTCCCTCCCATCGCTCACTTACCTCTGAGCACTTCAATCTCATCGCCTTTGTCAGTGTCGCTGGCTTTTAATTGAAATTCCTCAGACATCTCCTCATCAGCGCAGCCCATCAGTGAGTTTTGTGTGGGAAGTCATTGTTTTCCTTCTGCAGCTGTGAAAGTTAAATTCCAGCGTTTTGCTCGGAGACTGCTTTTGTCTCTTCCCTTTCTTGCACTGCCAAGCCCAATCTTACAATCGCAACCTCTTTCCTTTGTCTGGATATTTCATTTTCCATCTCTCCTCTGCAGAGTCCCTCTGGTTCCATCTCGGGCTCCTTCACTTCTCTGGCCCATCCTGAGGGGCAGCTCCCACCTGTGGCTCCCTCCAGCCACTGCCAAGTTTTCCCTGGGGAGCTTTGGAGAGCCCAGCCTGTTTCTAACTCTTTATTTCTTGGCGTTCAAATCCCTAAGAGAAGCATCCAGCTCCTCAGCAGGGTTTGGACACCGTGGGGCTGGGCAGACATGGAGCTTCCAGCATGTGCAGCTCAGGGGCAGAGCCTGAGCCCTCCTTCCCCCACCAAACTGCCCCTTTAGCCCCTTCTCCCTCTCCAAAAGGCAAAGGCAGGCAATGAAAACACCAACCCCAAGGGTGCTCAAGAGGAGGACCCACAACGGCAGCAAAACCATGGGCAGCAGGAGGACGGGATGGGGGCTCAGCCCCCTCCTCTGGAGCAGAGCTCTTCTCTAATGTCCCCATGGCATCCCCAGGGAACCTCGGTGCTGCCCTGGGCCCCCACTGCCCCCTCCCACGCATAAAAGGGTGATTGTGCCAGGTGCTAATGAGCCTGCACTGGGCTGAGGCCAGGAAAGGAATTTTCCTTGTGCCAAGACAGACAGGAGCCAAGGTCTCAGGAGCAGAGGGCCGAGCGCAGGGCAGTCCCCAGCTCAGCAGTCACCCACGAGGACTTTGAGACAGGAGGAAGAGTTGGGTGTTCAAAAGGCCTTTGAAACAGAGGAAGGGCAGAGCAAATGCCCAGCCTCCCGAATATGTGATATTTTCAGGCTATTTTGTATATTTTAGATGCTTTTCAGACAGGCCTCAGCGGCATAAAATATTTTAGGAATATAATATGTCAGCTTGGAAATATCTGAGGTATTTTGTAGCTGTACACAAGCACATCCTGGCCAGGGAAGGGCTAGACTGTGGTTGTGGTTTGAAAAGCAAGGGTGTAAATGTCACAGGTGCCTCTGTTATCCCTGCACACTTGGCCATTTCCATCCCAGAATGATTCACACCAGCCAGACCGTGGCTGGAGCACGAGCCCAGCCAGTGGCTCTGAGCCTGGCACTGCCTGGAGCCACCACAGCAGGGCCCAAGGAGCTGGAACAAATAAATCCCTGAAAACCCTCATCTTTGGAAATTAGTTTGGCACTGCAGAGCTCAAGAGCTCCCACGGGCCAGCCCTGGGATGCGAGCAGTGCTCTGGGCCCTTGTAAAACAATAAACAGTGCTAATGAGCAGCATGGAAATGTGCAGAGCTCGTAAAGCTGCTGCTCAGGAGAACGAGTCACTTGCTAAGGGCCAGCTGGGGAGAGGCTCCCGAGGGACCAGGGCATGGATGTGTGACTGCTGGTGGCCCCTGGATGGACAGAGGGCATGGATGTGTGACTGCTGGTGGCTCCCAATGGACAGAGGGCATGGATGTGTGGCTCCTGGTGGCTCCTGGATGGACAGAGGGGATGGATGTGTAGCTGCTGGATGGACAGAGGGCATGGATGTGTGACTGCTGGTGGCTCCCAATGGACAGAGGGCATGGATGTGTGGCTCCTGGTGGCTCCTGGATGGACAGAGGGGATGGATGTGTGGCTCCTGGTGGCTCCTGGATGGACAGAGGGGATGGATGTGTAGCTGCTGGATGGACAGAGGGCATGGATGTGCGGCTGCTGGTGGCCCTGATGGACAGAGGGCATGGATGTGTGGCTCCTGGTGGCTCCTGGATGGACAGAGGGGATGGATGTGTGACTGCTGGTGGCCCTGATGGACAGAAGGGATGGATGTGCGGCTGCTGGTGGCTCCCGAGGGATGGATGTGTGGCCGGGGTCTGTCCGTGGGCACATCCCGGGGAAGGAAAGGCAAAGGCAGCTCCTGAGCCAGCCGGGGAGCAGCAGGAGGAGCTGGGCTCCCACCCCCCAGGGGACACGCAAATGAGTGCCCGCAGCGTGCCCAGCCGTTCATCAGCGCTAATTGGTGGCAGATGGCTGATGAGACACGGGTGGCATCCGTCAGGATCAGCAGCTTTTGTCTTTCTGCTCTGACACACCTGAGGTGACATTCCCAACCTGAGTGTGAGCCAGCGGCTCTGCTCCAGCTAATTAACAATCTGGGTGATGACGACGACGATGTAGCTCCGAGTTTTAAGGCTGTTTGTTGCTGTTTTCCAAGGAAGGCTGGACATTTCCTCTTAGCAAGGATCTAGTGAGCTCGGGCAATTAGTTTTTATTTCAAAATGACAGTGTGTGAGCAGCACGGCCAGCCCGGAGCCAGGCACTCCAGGCACTCAGAGCTCTGAAGAGCAATCAGTTTCCTAATTCCTAATCTATCCCTGCTCCCTGCCAGGGGGAAGCCGTTCCCCCTTGTCCTTTAGAAGACGCGTGGCTGTGGCACTTGGGGACACTGGCTAGAGGTGGCGTTGGCTCTGCTGGGCGAGCAGCTGGGTGGTCTTAGAGCGCTTTTCCGACCCACCGGATTCTGTGGTTCCGTGATTGCCGGGCTCGATCCGGGCCTGTTCCCGGTCTCTATCCCGGAGGCGGTGCTAGAGGGCGCCCGGGGCCCACGGAGCGGCACCGGCAGCGGGCTGAGCCCGCCGGGACCGGGACCGGGACCGGGACCGGGGTGGGAGCGCCCGGGTCTGCGGCACCACCGGGGGCACGGCTGCAGCAGCGGGACGGGAAAAGGGGCACAAGGAGTATGAAGGAGGCAGGGCTGGGGGATGGAGGTGGTCCCTGTGGGGGTCACTCCTCAGGGAGTGTCACTGCCCCGTCCCCGGGGGATGTAACAAATCCAGGGAGGTGGCACTTGGGGATATGGTTAGCGGTGGGCTTGGCAGGGCTGGGGGAATGGTTGGACTCGGTGGCCTTGGAGCTCTTTTCCATCCTGAATAATTCCCTGGTTCTGTGATCACACAAGAAAGGGGGGCTCGAAATGCAGCCACGTTTTGTGCAACAACCCGCAGGGAGGGATGCAGGCACTTCCTCCCCGGAGGAGCAGCGATCCCCAGCTCCTCTGGGACCCCTGTGTCCCACCCCACCGCAGAGCTCTTTCCCCCAGACCCTTGCTGAGCACCAGCCGCGCTACTTCCACCACTTCAGTTATTTCTGAGCAGGGAAATAACAGCAAATGGAGCTGTTACTATGGCCATACATAAATACCGCTGCTCTCCAAGGACCCCCAGCTCTTGGCAAGGGACCTGAGGGGTCGAGAGGGGCACTTTCTCTGCCTTTTGCAGCTCCACACGAGGTACAGTGGATGGCTGCTGCTGGGGGCAGGAGGCTCCCTGTCCTGGCTCCTATCCAATTTCCAGCTGCACAGAGTTTTCCCTCCATGGGCCACCAGCACACCTGGACAAGAAGGTGCCTGCACTGGCTGCTCATGGACCTGCACCTGGTGCTGCAGGAGCCACTCGTGTTTCCTGTGCAGAAATGGGTGCTGGAGAGAGGGTGCCACAGGGCTGCAGGGCTGTCCAAAGCTCTGCAGTGGTTTTGGGATCTGGCTGGGGGATCTGGAGGCAGCAGGGACATTCCTGGTCAGCCACAGCTCTGTCACGTTCTGCTGAGCATGGTGGGTCTGGGATGTGCTGGGTGCCTGCATGCAGGACGGGGAGAATTAACAGCCTCTTCACTGGGGTTTTAATTCTGCTTCAAGTAAACAGTGTTGAGAAACTCTCCTGTTCCCGCCAGTGGGAGGATCCAGCAGAATCCCTTCCCCACAACAAGCCGTTCCCAGCCTCGCAGTGAGAGCAGCCTCCCAACCCCAGAGTGCATTTTCCACTTCCATCATTTTCCCCAGCTGCTGTTTTAAAACCCAGCTCAGCGACAAGACTTTCCTCCGAGATGAAAAATCGTGATTTGATGTGAACAAATTATTTTTTTGCTCTCTCCTTGCACACTCACTCAAGTATTTCCTTGCTCACTGCCCTCATTACAGCTTGGCAGCCCTGGCTTTTGGGGGAGAGCCCTTAACTTCATTCCATCAGCTGGATTCCATTAGCCAGCTAATCTACTGATTACAATCCACACACAGGATATTTTCTCCTTGCTGTTATCTGAAAGAATATGGGCACCAGTACAAAAGAAAGGGAAAAGAACCCTACAAAAAGCAATTTACAGTTGAGGGAGCGGAAATAAATATATTGCAGTCACATGAGAAAATAGTAACCATGGAGCTATTTTGGGCACAATACATCATGCAAAGGATGGTGTGTCTTTCAAGCACAGTTCAAGCCCAAAATTCAAGGCACAAAATGTTTTTTGGAAAGTAAATTCTCACATACATTAAGCACCATGCCAAGGAGTGGGGTTGGATGCTGTCAGGCTTTGCATTTCAGGTTTGTTCAGAGTTTGCATACAGGAAGCCAGAGCCTCAGTAGGACGATCCCAAAGCTAAAACCACAGAGGTGCTGACAGATTCTGTTGGATCAGGACCATCCTGGGTCAATCCCACTGGGCAGAGCCAGCGGTGGGGTCTTTTCCAATTTAAATGATTCTGGGATTCACAGCCCACAGAGGATGCAGTGCTGAAGGGTCAGTCCCTTGCTCCCTAGAGAATCCCCCCAAAATCACAAGTGCCTTCAAAAATCCTTCGTGATTCAAACCCAAACCATCACCTTGGCTAAGCCTTCTCTGTCCTGAGTGAACACAGCACATGTGAAACACCAACAAATCAGGGTGCAATAATCAGCTGTCACAGCTGTTCCACCCTTTCCAGGTGAGGCTGGGGCTGCTTTTGGGGAGATGCCCTCTGTAATGATGCTTCCTTTGCTTTTATGGAGATTTTATTTTAGTTATTATTTTAAAATCAGAAATAATTCATCTTCCCGAGGAGATGTTGCGGGATGATGGATTGATCTCACCCGGTGTGAGCCACAGCCAGTGCCCGCGGCCATTGCAGGGTGAAAGTGACATTGAAACCTGACAGATTTGCTGTGTTTGCCGGTAAAAAAAATGCACTGCAAAGTACCTGCCTTGCTCTTCCTCTGTCTCCGAGGTACCCGAGTTACCTGCTGTGCTGGGGGTGTGACACACACTGCATCCCACAGCCCTTGGGAACGAGCACCAGCCTCGGCGAGGGCTCGGGTGGGCACACCGCCCTGTGTGCCCAGGCACTGGGACACAACTCCCTGCCGCAATCTCTGCCCTGCCCGCTGTCTGAGCTGCCCCCCGAGGGATAACCCTTGTTTCCTGGGATTCTGCTGGCCCGGGATGCCGCGGCTGCCTGGGGGGCTCCTGTCCTCGGGATGCCCGCAGTCCCCGGGATGGCTCCTGTGTCCCGGAACCGCCTGCTCCCGTCCCCCGGGACCCTCGTGTCCCACGGGATCCCCGTTCTCCCGGGACACCTTTGTCCCGCGCCACCCCCTGCCCCCGGGACACCCCTTTCCCACGGGATCCCCCTGTTCCCGGGACACCCCTTTCCCTCGGGATCCCCCTGTTCCTGGGACATCCCCACGGGAACCCCCTGTTCCAAGGACACCCCTTCCCCAGGGGATCCTCCTGTTCCCGGGACACCCCTGTCCCCCGACATCCCCCTGTTCCCGGGACACCTCTGTCCCACGGGATCCCCCTGTTCCCGGGATACCCCCATGGCATCCCGCTGTTCCTAGGACACCCCTTTCCCACGGGATCCCCCTGTTCCTGGGACACCCCTTCCCCAGGGGATCCTCCTGTTCCCGGGACACCCCTTCCCCACGGGATCCCCCTGTTTCTAGGACACTCCTTTCCCAGGGGATCCCCCGGTTCCAAGGACACCCCTTCCCCACGGGATCCCCCGTTCCTAGGCGGCCGGGGCGGCGGCGGCGCGCCGGGGCCATGCCATGCCCGTAGGGAGAGATGCCTTTGGGAAATGGAGACACTGGAGCACAGCGCAAACATGGCGCCCCGCGGCTGCCGCTGCCGGGCTGGTGCCTGCTCTGCTCGCTGCTGTGCGGGGGGCTCGCCGCGACCCCGGCCCCCGCCTGCCGGCCCTGCGCCCCGGGCTGTGCCTGCGCCGCGCCCGCCTGCGCCGTCAACTGCTCGGCCCGCGGCGTGGAGCGCCCGGGGGCCGCCGTGCCCCCCGCCGCCACCGCGCTGTGAGTACCGGGCACGCCGGGCACGGGCGGGGGGCGCGGGGACCGGCCCGCACCGGCAGCTGGATGAGCGGGGCTTCCCAGCCGGCACTTTGGTTCCGTGTTCGGGAGTTTGGTCCAGGGGGTTCCGTGCGGGGAGGTCTGTTCGAGGGCTTGCGAACGGGGAGTTTGGATCGGGGGGTTCCGTGTTCGGGAGTTTATTTCGGGGGGTTCCGTGCCGGAGTTTGGTTGCGGAGGTTCTGTGTTCGGGAGTTTGGTTCGGGGTTCTGTGCGGGAAGTTTATTTCGGGGAGTTCTGTGCGGGGAGTTTGGTTCGGGGGGTTCCGTGATGGAGTTTGGTTCGGGGGGTTCCGTGATGGAGTTTGGTTCGGGGGGTTCCGTGATGGAGTTTGGTTCGGGGGGAGGTTCCGTGTTTAGGAGGTCCTTGGGAAATAACGCGAGGAGGATGTGCAGGAACGAGTGTTTGAATTAATTGGGGGGCTCAACACACTTTGAAGCCAGTCGGAAAGACGCAGCTGAGCCCCAGCAGCCGTGGCAGCGCTGGGGTGGGATGACAGATGTGTTTGTGTCTGGCTGTTTGGGTAGGTCAGTCGGGCGTGGAGGGGCACTGGAATGGCCCATGTGCTCTGTCACTGAAATCAACTCGCTGCCTGACGCAAAAAACAGACGCAGGGGAAAAGTTTGGTTTTCCGTAGGGAGCAGCTTTTCAGTTCTTGACGAGACAAAAGCGTCGAGTGATTCATGTAAGAAAGATGACGTGGGGCCCGGTGGACAGAGCTCACATGAACTAATTTCTGGTGGTGTTTCGCTGCTCTGTGGGTCTGCTTTTCTGTTTGGATATTCTTAACTAAGCTTCCACTTTCTGTGTCAACACAGAGATGCTGCAGAAGTTGTGGAGTACCACAGTAAACATACATTGTAGGTTTTGCAGGCTGTGTCTGGGCTAGCTTCAGGAAAATGTGCACATCTCTAAATCCAGCAGCCAAGGTGTTTTCCAGCTCTTTTCTTGCTAGATATATTTAGACTTCTGCAAACAAACCAGCCATTGTTTGTGGCAGAAAGTCCCTAACTGGAAAAGACTGGTTTTTATTAAGGAGGTTCTGGATTTCTGTTATCTGTTGTTGGTTTGAGATGGGGCTGTGCAGCTCCCCAGGCTGCTCGCTGTGGAGCAGCCTCCTGAAGGCTGTGATGATCAGTCCTTCATCTGGCTTTTTGAGGACTTGGGGCTATTACAATGTGTTTCTGTGGTTATTAATGTTGGTAGTAAGTGTTTGAGACTGTGTTATTGTTGTTCAGAGGCGCTGAGTTGTAAAAGCTGCCAGAATGTTTTGGGTATTGTGCAGTGACAGATGGAAGTGGGACATAAAGCTCTTGCAGGTGAGCAAAACCACGGGAAGGGAAATGCTCCAGAGCGATGGATGGAGTTTGTGGCACCGTGTTCTGATTGCAGAAGTGTTTGTGCAGGGCACAGAGCTCGTCTTTGGAATTCAGGCTGTGGAGTCAGCCCTGTCAGGCAGCTCATCCCTGTGTGTGCTGGCTGGAAATGTGTGCTGGTTCTGTTCTCAGGCTAAGGTGTGCTGAAGTGAGGTTCTGTCAGGTTTACTGCCCTGTTTGGCCTCCTGGTGCCTGTTCTCAGGGCTGGGCTAAGGTGTGCTGAAGTGAGGTTCTGTCAGGTTTACTGCCCTGTTTGGCCTCCTGGTGATGGCAGAGAGTGCAGGTGCACCCACTGTCATTATAACCTTGAAGAGTTCACAGATTGATTTCTGTTGGGATGGAAGGGACTCTGGCTCATGGCTCCGTGAGGTTATTCAAATGGTTTTGCCTAATAATTTCACATTCCCTTTGTTGAACACGGACTGATAAATCACGTTTACATATTCTCTCATTAGAGGAAAAATTATTTTTTAATATCTCAACAACCCCTTTTAAAAAAATTAATTATTCTGGAATGAAAGCAGCCTTTAGGAAGGCCAAGTTCTGAAAATTCCCAGCGCCAGAATTCCCGGCCATTTGCTTGCAGCAGCGCCCAGCAACTGCGATTCCGAATTTCTGGCTGTAGAAAGTGAGGCCTAGGAAATGAATTCCTCTTGTATCCGACGTTTTAGATGGAGCAGCTTGGAGGAAATAAATGCCAACTGCGGCCGCGCTGTTACCAGGAGCACGGGGAAATGTCCCATCCAAAGAATCACTAAGGAAATGGGCTCTGCTGCTCGCAGACACCACATACCTCGCTGGAAGCTGTCTCCAGGCAGACCGAGTGGGAATATTGGCCCCTTCCCATGGCCAGAGTCAGGTTCTTGAAGTGCAACGCAAAGTCTGGCTGGAAGCAGGAGCAAAGCCTGTTTTTCCAAATAATCCGCAGCGCGCAACGCGCGAAACCGAACTGGGGGAGCAACTTCTGAGCTCCTCCACCCCAGGAATGCTCTGATCCATCTCTTTTCAAGTGCTTCGCTCTCAGCGCTACCGGATTTTGGTCGCGTTTATTTGAGCCTGAGCAGTTTCTTGAGCTTTCGTCGCTTATTTCATTCCTCAAGTGGAAATAAATCTCATCAAGGCTTTCCGACTTTCCCTTGCAAATACTGGTTCTTTCTGACGTGTCTTGGGGGTCGTGGCAGGTTTGAAGTGGAAATTAGGATCTCGATATAAAAGGATGAGAGTGGAAACTTCCTTTATTTTCCCCTCATTAGGATGGAATAGTATTTGTGGATGGGTGAGAAGGAGGAGCTGGGATCAGAGGAGCTCTGCTATCGCCAGGCTCCTGCAGAAGCAGATTTGGGGGTCACAACTTTCACCCAAAACCCAGTGGGGTTTTTTGTGGATTTGGCAGTGAGCCCTGGGGTTGCACTGCCCAGCCGGTGACTTCACCTAAATAAACCTTAAAATAAACAGATCCTATGATTCAGGAACCTGCAGTCTGGTATTTTAAATTTCAAGGGCCAGCAGCGATTGGTAGATTTTGATATTATTTCACGATGCAGGACAAGCCTTTTCAAGGCTTGAGGTGCCTTCAAAAGCTATCAGGGGAAAAAAAATTTCCAGTTTAAATTAAAATTTAATTCAGGTAAACCCACAGGCAGTGGAGTGTCTGTACAATAGTGTCCAGGCCACAAAAGCAAAATAGCTCTATTGCTGTTCCTAGAAAAAATTGAGACAGCCTGGAATGTCATTCTTGTAGGAAGCCATATCCCAGCGAAAACA
Source organism: Pyrgilauda ruficollis (assembly GCF_017590135.1). Taxonomy (NCBI): domain Eukaryota; kingdom Metazoa; phylum Chordata; class Aves; order Passeriformes; family Passeridae; genus Pyrgilauda; species Pyrgilauda ruficollis. Next base: position 288,435 of record NW_024510544.1, on the reverse strand, counting down.
AGGCTGCGTTTCTCTTTTGTAAGAGATTTTGGAGGGGGGAAAAAGGCCCAAATGAGGTGCTAGATAAATATTTTGCCAGCGAGATTCTTTCAGCCTGTGGAAGAAGGGACCAGTCCCGTAAGCAACTCGTAGCTGTAGTTTGAGTGTGAACAAGGAGGCGATTCTGCGGTGTGGGGTCGGAGCAGAACGGGCTCCGCTGTTAGAGAGGGCTGGGGTGTTTATTGTGCTCCTTCCTAAAGCTTCAGAGCACTCTCAGTGCTGTTCCCACGACTGAGAAACTTTTTGAAAATGAAAACTTTTCTCAGTGGTGTTTCAAAGTTTCAAACATTAAGAAAAATGTCCCAGCTCAGGAAGAGCAGGCATCCACCGGAGAGGCGGATTTGAAGGCGCTTCTGCTCTGGGGCAAAAGTTGCAATTGAATAATCCCGAGCAGCATCAAAACGTCTCACTTCTGTGATCTGTAGTTTGGTGCAGCCAAACCTACAAACCCTGGTATTCACAAACCCCCACATGTTAAAGAACTGCAGTTAAGCATCTTGGAGCCCCACGAGGCAGGACGAGAGATGGTGGAACCCTCTGGGTTTCCTCTGACACCTGGTGTGTTTTTTCCTGTGCACTGTTTACACTGATTTTTCCCTGTGTTTCCTGAAATTTTTAGGTTTCCTGGTGGTCTCTTTCTGTGTGTTGCTTTTTCCTTGTTGGAGTGAAAGTGAGGGCTGATCCTGCTCTTCTCCTGCTGGCAAGCCCCTGGCAGGTCTCTTTGCGTTTCACTCAGCTGCTTTCATTGTGCTCTCACAAAGAGTGGATTTAAAAGAAAAACCACTCACTCAGAAGGTAGAACTCATACGGTTTGTTAATGCTCCTCTGCCTTTTATCCCGTTTTAATGGCATTCCTTGTTTTATCTCTTGTCACGCGCATTTTCCACGCTGTGGTTTCCATAACGCGTCTCCACGTCATCCTTTCTCCGTTCCTCCAAGCTTTGTTGTCCTTTGATTGATTGTTGCAGTTCAGCTTGATTTTGTGTTTTATTTACTCCACATGTCCCCAGACATTTATCTGAGTAGTAGTAAGTGAGCAGCAAAGTGAGCAGGGGAAGAAGGACAGCTCGGGAGCAAAGCCGTGCATTGCAGTGCCAGGGTGGAGCGGGCTGGGAGCTGCCTGGACCTTGCTCTTAATGTGAGGAGAGTGCATGGAGCAGTGCGGGCAGTGGGGTGGGTTTGGGGGGACACAGCACTTGTGAGTTAGTCCCTCCACAGCCGACAGCACGATTTTAGGCAGTCGCTGTCAGGCTCGAGGGGAAAATTTCCTATCTGTTCCCCAGTGGAAAGTTGGCAGCTCCGCTCCGCTCCCGGGCTGTGCTTACGGTGCTGCTGCTGCTCAGAGGAATGGCTGCTGCTGCTCACCAGCCCACCCTTTTCTCCCCCCACATCAAACCACCCTCCTCAGCCTCCCCACCATCCCTCCCTTCTCTGCAGCCCTTGGTGAAATGTGGCTCCAAGGCTGGAAAGCCGCAGTGGCCGCGGAGCTGCCGGCCACGCTCCCCTTCAGCTGCAGGGACAAGCTGTGCTGAAGGTCACTAGCCTGTCCCAAAGGAGGGTGGTGGTGTCCCACCAGACCTCTCCAGCCCTTATTTCTCAGCCTTCCTTTGCAGTAAAGAATGAGCCTGTTTTTCATGTCGAATCCCTGTTCTTTACGTAGACAGTGAAGCGAAGTTGGCATCTCTGTTTGCCAAAACTAAAAATGTCAATTGAAACGTAGTGTTAGTTTTTTTGCTTTGCAAAGGGCACAAAAAGCAAAACTCATGTGATTGCTGCCATTCACGTTATTTAAAGGATAGCTGTCATCAGGAAGAGCATCAAAAACGTGCAAGCTGTAGCATTTGCAGTGTATTTATAGGAACTGTGACCAGTAAAGAGATTCTGTCATAGAATCACAGAATCCTGGAATAGTTTGGGTGGGAAAGGACCTTAAAGAGCATCTCATTTCACTCCTCTGCTATTGGCAGGGACACCTTCCTTTAGACCAGGTTGCTCCAAGCCCCATCCAGCCTGGCCTTGGACACTGCCAGGGATCCAGGGGCAGCCACAGCTGCTCTGGGCACCTGTGCCAGGGCCTCACCTCCCTCACAGGGAGGAATTTTTTCCATATATCAAACCTCAGTTTTTCCTCTTTCAGTGTGAACCCATTCCCACCTGTCCTGTCTCTCCAGGTCCTCATGAGCAGTCCCTCTCTGGCTTCCCTGTAGCCCTTTCAGGTACTGGAAGGTGCCTTGAGCTCTCCGTGCGACCTTCTCCTCTGCAGGCTGAACTTCCTCAGCTTTCCAGCTCTTCCCTTTCCCTTGAAAGATCACATCCTTTTTGATGATGTGCAGATAAGCAAAACACATAATTAAAACAATTCCTCAGCCAGCTGTTTCTGCTGCAAAATAGTTGCCCTCAGGTTAGGAACAGGTAAATCTCTTGTGCTTCCTGGCATCAGGCCTTGGAAAAACCTCGCTGAGCTGAGCTCGGCAGTGAAGTTTCAGACGTGGCATATGGTCCTGTGTGATTCTGTTTAACCTGCTGTCATGTTGAATTCAATTAGCAGCCCGTGCTGAGGCAGTGTGATAGGCTGGGTTGGTGACAGGACTGGATGTTCATTCACTCCGTGGTAGCAGATCTCCCACCTACGGCATTTCTGGGTGCTGGAGCGTGGCCCTGCTGTTCCTGCAGGCTGGGTGCCCTCTGGCAGTGCACGTTTGGGTGCTGGTGGGATCCTCATTTCTCACTTGTGCTGGCAGATGCTCTGGAGGACCGTGGGGACAGGGCTGTGGCACAGCCTGCAGCAGCTCGTTCCTGCGGGGCAGCCTGGAGTGACACGGAGTCTGGATCCGAGCCACGACTCCGCCAGCCTGTTCCTATTCCTCCAAAATTGTCCCTGGCCACCACACCATGGCCTTGTTTCTCCTGGTGACAGCTGGGCAGCTCATTTTCTGCCAGCCTGTGCAGGCAGCTCCTTGTGAGAAGCACTCTGGGCTCTGTGCAGTGCAGTTTGTGTGTCTGTGATGGGTTTAATCCCTGGTTTGGAAGGGACATTTCCAGGGTGGGGTTTGCAGCCCTCCCAGAGCCTGTGCCCACCTCCTTGGACAGACCTCCTGGTCCTTGAGAGAGCTGGAGAGGGACTTGTGACCAGGGCATGGAGTGCCAGGACAAGGGGGAATGGCTTCCCACTGCCAGAGGGAAGGGTTGGATGGGATCTTGGGAAGGAATTGTTCCCCGTGAGGTTGCCTGGAGAATCTAGAAGTGTCCAAGGCCAGGCTGGACAGGGCTTGGAGCGACCTGGGGCAGTGGAAGGTGTCCCTGCCCATGGCAGGGGTGGCACTGGATGGGTTTTAAGGTCCCTCCCAGTCCAGAGTGTTGGGTGATCCCCTGGTTCTGTGCTGCAGATCCCCAGCCATGGCCTCTTCCCAGCTCCATTGCAACATCCCCTGGCAGCCCCTCAGCCCTGGCTCCCGCAGGATCCCCGTGGCTGCTCCGGGCTCCTCTGGCAGGGACAGCACCAGCCTCCAGAGGCAAAGGAGGATTTTCCCTGTAGGGACAGCCAGTGGCTCCTCTCCGTCCTGCCCCTGGCCTGGGGGCTGGCCCGGGATGTTGTGGAGCCCTGTCCCAGGGCTTGGGGGGCTCTGCTCCTGCTGGGAATGGGTTAACTGGGCTGCTGGAATGGGTTCTGCTCCTGCTGGAATGGGTTAAGAGGGCTGCTCAGGGGCTTCTGCTCCTGCTGGAATGGTTCTGTTCCTGCTGGAATGGGGTTAAGTGGGCTGCTCAGGGGTTTCTGTTCCTGCTGGAATGGGCTCTGCTCCTGCTGGAATGGCTCTGCTCCTGCTGGAAGGGGTTAAGAGGGCTGCTCAGGGGGTTCTGCTCCTGCTGGAAGGGGTTAAGCGGGCTGCTCAGGAGTTTCTGTTCCTGCTGGAATGGCTCTGCCCTGCTGGAAGGGGTTAAGTGGGCTGCTCAAGGGGTTCTGTTCCTGGTGGAAGGGGTTAAGCGGGCTGCTGGGAATGGGTTCTATTCCTGCTGGAATGGGTTCTGCCCCGGGCCGTGGGAGTGGCGCTGTGCGGAGGAGCCGGGGTGTGGGCCGAGTCCTCCGGAGGGAGGAACCCGAGGAACAGCTAAGCCTGGGAAAGCAGAGCCCGGCCGGATTGTGTTGGCCAAAGCTGAGCGCTTCTCTCTCAAACCACGCCTCGGCGAGGGGGTGGAGTGAGGCCGGGCTGGAGCTGCGGGTTTTGGTTTGGTTTGGGGCAGGTTGGTGAAAGCATCTGTGTCCTGCCCCGGGAGATTCCTGCACTGACACAGCCCCAGGGCGGTGAGCTGGGGGGATGATCCCTTGATCCCCAAAACCCTGATGGGAGCACGTGAATTCCTTAGAGACCTGGGGAAAAAAAAACCAAAAACGTGATCCTCTTTTTTTTTTTGGTGTGTGTATTTTTGTAGTACAGAAACGCTGCTTTAGAAGTGCCTATTTTTGTAGCTCTGCGTTCACCCGCTCGCCTCGCAGCTGGCTGGGTGTGTGTTAGGGCTTGAATGCAGCCTTTCCACGTGTGGCTTGGAAAATCCAGCTGTTCATTCCTGCCTCTGCTGCCGGTGCTCCCAAACGCCACATTTCCAAGAGCAGGGTGCCCATCCTGGCACGGGGGCTTGGGGACCCTCTGGGGTGTTGGGGCTGTCAGGAGAGGTGCCAAACATGAGATGCCCCTTGCAGGGGATGCTCATGGCCCAGGGCTGGCACCCACACTCCTGCTGGCAGCGGGACCAGCGCTGTCACTCTGGGAATGTTCCAGGTTTTCCCTCCAGTGCTGACCCTCCCATGAGCAGGGGCTGTGTGGCTCTTTGGGAGCAGAGGGAACCATCCAGCCGTGCTGTGCAGGCGGTGTGTGGGGTGACAAGAACAAGAATCACGGCCCTGTTCCGTGCCACGTGCTCCCAGCACAGAGCGTGTGCCACATTTCCTCTCCTGGGGCTTGGAGAGCCCAGGGAACAGCTGGAAACCACAATGGGATGCAGAGTGGAGCCTCTAAGAAAAGCCTTGCAGCCGCGTTCCCTCCTCTCTGCTGTGCTTTGCGCTCCCTCAGACACATCTGCTTCAGCTTGTTTCACCAAAGGAGGAGAGGGACAGGGTTTTTAGGGTGCTGACTGCCTTGTGACCCCCAGACAGGTCCCAGGGGCACGGGGGACCTGGTGAAAGGCTCTGAGCTCTGGCAGAGCCTGTGCAGGCAGTGTGGTGCTGCTGGCCCTCAGCAGAGCTGGGTTTCACCCCTCCCCAGATGAAAAAAAGGGTTGGAAAGCTTTGTGGAAAGAGTGAGCTTGCAAAGGAGGAGTTTGGATAGGGAAAGAGCAATCAACTGGCACCTTCCACGTTTCCTATTGCTGTACCAGCTCTGGGATCTCTTGGCTTGGTGCAGGCACAGCAGAAGGACAGCTCTTACCTGAGACCTGCTCGTGATCCAGGCAATCCTGCCAAAGCACCAGCTTGGAACACGGGCACTTGCCTTTGAGGTGGGCAGAGCTGCTGCCATCCCAGCCTCCTCAGTGATTCCAGCAGGATGCACAGTGACAAATCAGTGATTTGTGTCCCAGAACTGCCCTCACACCTAAGCACAGCACAGCTAAAAAGAAATCTCCCATTCCCTAAAGCCAAACCCAGCACTCATCTGAAACATGATGCAGAGTGATTCCCTGGGAGAAGAGTTTCCATTGGAAAATGTCTTGGCTCCCACCCAGTGCTCTGTGGAGCAGTTGTGGAGGACAGCTCGCTGCTGCTACCTGGGAGATTTTCTGGAAGAGGACTGTTAACATAAGCAGGAGTTGGTGGAGCCATTAGTCAGGATCCCATCTCAGCTCCTTCACTAGACAGCAAAAAGAAGATTCCCTGTCCTGCCAGACTCTGGAGACAGCTGCAGACAGAGAGCCACTGCCATGAGAAGAGTGGCGTTGGCCAGAGATTCATAAGTAATGAATTAAATCTGTGCAGAGCAAAGGTTTCTGTCGGAGTGTGGGAACATTATTTTACTCCTACGGAGGGAAAACATGAAGTCAGTGGCTTTATAGACTGAGCTCTGCAACCTCTGATTGCATGGATCGGTGCAAAGGTTGGATCAGAAGTCTTAAAAAAATTAGTGTAGACAAAACTGAGGTGGGAAAACAAAAGCTGGAAGAGGCCAAGGGTTAGGCTTTGTTAGTCTCTGAGTTGTGTTAAGAGAATTCACTGTAGCTGGTATCTGTGGTGGATTGTGTTCCTGCAGCAGTAAGGAAGGGCTTTATTTAAGGAAAATTAAAAGGAAAGGTGCTTCTCCTGTGTGCAGGGCACAGCACAGATCAAGCAGCACCGTGGAGACAAAGCTGGAGCTCTCTGGGTGGCACTCGAGGTTCTGCCGGGCTGACACAAGACAATTCCCAAGGTTTAATTGAGAGGGAGGGCACACCCTGCTTTCTGCAGGGAGTGCCAGGAGCATCACTGGCTCCTGAATCTGTGTTTCATACAACACAATAACTTCAGTAGCCCAGCAGCCAGACCCCGAACAGCTCCAAAGCCCTCGCTGTGCTCCCTCCTGGCACTCCCTGCATCCAGTAATTAACCATTACTTGGAAAGCTCTGTGCCTTTCCAGTGCCTGCAGGACAGTGACCTGTCAAGGCAGCAGTGCCACTGGCCTTGGGGAGGTGAATTTCTGATTACATGCACGGGTGGCATCTGCTACAGCCACAGATTTAGGTGGCACTAACTTGGGTTTGCTTTGCTAGTGCCCCGTGCTGTGCAGCCAGTCAGGTGGGAATATTTCCTTCTGGCATAAATTAGTCTTTGCAGCAATTAAAGGGTTAATTACAGCTGCCCATCAGATCTCTCAAACAAGCCGGCAGAGCCCACTGTTGTGCTCTGTCTTCCTGTGGATTAGGCAGACACATCCAAGGCTGTAGCTTGATCCCATAACTTCAAGAGAGCCGGGGGAGTTTGGAAATTCCTCTCCCAACACCCTGCTCTAGAAGGATCCACAGCTTCCCCTGAGGCAGCTCCTCTCTGGCTGCTTGGGAAGGACATTCCAGAAGTCATCAGAGGATCTTTCCACAGAATCCCGGGATCATTTGGGTTGGAAAACACCTCTGAGCTCATTGAGTCCAACCTGTGGCCGATCCCCTTCTGAGGATGGGCAGCCCAGCTGTGGATCCTGCTCTCACAGCTGAGTGCTCTGACCAGCACCTTTAGCTCCCTGTGCAGACTGACCCCAGTTCCCCTGGTCCCACAGAGCAGGGGAAGCTCCTGGAGCTGCTGTTCCCTCCCCTGGCTTGCCGTGCAGCTCCTGGGAGCTGCTGGATGCTGCAGCAGCCATGGGGGCTGTGAGCAGGGCCAGCAGAGCTTCCCTGTGTGCTGCCCTGGGCGGTCAGGGGAGTGCAGTGCGTACCTTGGTTTGGGAGGAAAGCCCAGCTACTGGGGGCAGTGTTGTCTAAGGGCTGGAACGAGCAGGGGAAGCAGAACTCCTGCTTTTGTTTCCAGTTTGACCCTGCTGGTGTGGGCTGGGCTCTCAGGGATTCCTCTGCATCCCTCTCCCTGGATTCCTCTGCATCCCTCTCCCTGGATTCCTCTGCATCCCTCTCCCTGGATTCCTCTGCATCCCTCTCCCTGGATTCCTCTGCATCCCTCTCCCTGGATTCCTCTGCATCCCTCTCCCTGGATTCCTCTGCATCCCTCTCCCTGAATTCACTGTAGCTGGTATCTGTGGTGGATTGTGTTCCTGCAGCAGTAAGGAAGGGCTTTATTTAAGGAAAATTAAAAGGAAAGGTGCTCCTCCTGTGTGCATGGCACAGCAGAGATCAAGCAGCACCGTGGAGACAAAGCTGGAGCTCTCTGGGTGGCACTCGAGGTTCTGCCGGGCTGACACAAGACAATTCCCAAGGTTTAATTGAGAGGGAGGGCACACCCTGCTTTCTGCAGGGAGTGCCAGGAGCATCACTGGCTCCTGAATCTGTGTTTCATACAACACAATAACTTCAGTAGCCCAGCAGCCAGACCCCGAGCTCCAAAGCCCTTGCTGTGCTCCCTCCTGGCACTCCTTGCATCCAGTAATTAACCATTACTTGGAAAGCTCTGTGCCTTTCCAGTGCCTGCAGGACAGTGACCTGTCAAGGCAGCAGTGCCACTGGCCTTGGGGAGGTGAATTTCTGATTACATGCACGGGTGGCATCTGCTACAGCCACAGATTTAGGTGGCACTAACTTGGGTTTGCTTTGCTAGTGCCCCGTGCTGTGCAGCCAGTCAGGTGGGAATATTTCCTTCTGGCATAAATTAGTCTCTGCAGCAATTAAAGGGTTAATTACAGCTGCCCATCAGATCTCTCAAGCAAGCCGGCAGAGCCCACTGTTGTGCTCTGTCTTCCTGTGGATTAGGCAGACACATCCATAGCTTGATCCCATAACTTCAAGAGAGCCGGGGGAGTTTGGAAATTCCTCTCCCAACACCCTGCTCTAGAAGGATCCACAGCTTCCCCTGAGGCAGCTCCTCTCTGGCTGCTTGGGAAGGACATTCCAGAAGTCATCAGAGGATCTTTCCACAGAATCCCGGGATCATTTGGGTTGGAAAACACCTCTGAGCTCATTGAGTCCAACCTGTGGCCGATCCCCTTCTGAGGATGGGCAGCCCAGCTGTGGATCCTGCTCTCACAGCTGAGTGCTCTGACCAGCACCTTTAGCTCCCTGTGCAGACTGACCCCAGTTCCCCTGGTCCCACAGAGCAGGGGAAGCTCCTGGAGCTGCTGTTCCCTCCCCTGGCTTGCCGTGCAGCTCCTGGGAGCTGCTGGATGCTGCAGCAGCCATGGGGGCTGTGAGCAGGGCCAGCAGAGCTTCCCTGTGTGCTGCCCTGGGCGGTCAGGGGAGTGCAGTGCGTACCTTGGTTTGGGAGGAAAGCCCAGCTACTGGGGGCAGTGTTGTCTAAGGGCTGGAACGAGCAGGGGAAGCAGAACTCCTGCTTTTGTTTCCAGTTTGACCCTGCTGGTGTGGGCTGGGCTCTCAGGGATTCCTCTGCATCCCTCTCCCTGGATTCCTCTGCATCCCTCTCCCTGACTGAGCCATGGGGCTGAGGCTTCATCGAGTGTTGTCCTGGTTGTTTATGGGAATTGGGTGCTTGTGGAGTGCTCCAGTGCTTGGCTGCCCTGGGTTTGTCATAGCTGCTTGCCTGGTGCTCTGCCATCCTCGTGAGGAGGCAGTAAAACATCCCCTAGCAGCTCTTGGGGAGGGCAATCTTCAGCCTGAGCAAGGTGAGCATCAGGGCAGCAAAATGGAGATGTGGAGTCGCTTTGACAGGTTCATTGGTACCCTTGGTCATGCCTTCCCACCCCTGCTTGGGCTTCAGCCTCTTCTTCCTCATCCTCAAACAAAACTTTGTGCTGGGGGAACATCCCGAGTTGCAGGTACTGGAGCCAGCAGGGTCCCACTGTGCTCCCACAGCTGGAGAACCATTAATTTTGCTTTTAAAGCATCTGAAAAGAAGCAAAGTTTCGTTTTCTGCCCAGCTTGTATTTTTTGTTCAGGGCAGACCCATCAATTTCCTGAACAGAGACCTCCAGCCCCAGCTGGGAATCAGTGTTGTGTCCAGTGCAGGGCAGCAGCTCCTGAGAGGAGTGTGGCTGCATTTCAGTATTCCCACTGGAGTTTGAGATGGCAGGGACAGCTCCAGGCCTCCTCCTGGCTGCAGATCCACTTGTGCACTTTTTCAGCTTCTTGGAGTCCTAATTCTGGCTGGCTCACAGGCTGTGTGACAGGAGAATCGTGGAATAACAGAACTGTTAAAGCTGGAAAAACCCTCCAAGATCACTGGGTCCCACCACAAATCATGTCCTCAGCCATTCCTTGGACACCTCTGGGGATGGTGACTCCACCACCTCCCTGGGCAGCCCTGAGAACCCTTTCATGAAGCAATTCTTGCTGATGTCCAACCTGAGCCTGGGGGAGGCTGTAGGAGCTCCCTGCTCAGGGCGAGGGAGGTGCCTGAGGTCACCCAGGGCGTTTGTGTGCCAGCCCCTGCCGTGTTCTGGATGCAGCAGAGTGTGACAAACACGTGGGCTGGCGTGTGGGGCCCCTGTGATGCGGGGGTCCTGCGGTGTCAGGTGATGGGCAGGGGCTGCTCGTGGGTCCAGCTGCCCCTGGAGCATCTTTGGGGTGGTGGAGCTGCATCCCTGCTCCCATCCTGGTCCCAGGGGGGGCACAGCACGGCTGGGATGTGGATTGCTGTGGGGTGGGAATAGCAGCAGCTGGTCACTGCATCCCTGTGCCTGCCTGTGAAGAGCTGGCCCTGCTCCTGGTGTCCCTGCAGGTCCCTCTGTGGTGACCTCCAGGCAGCAGGGTGGGACAGGGGGAGCAGCGTTTCATCCTGGACCTGTGCTGGGCTTCTGGATTAATCATTACTGCTCTGAACGAGCTCTAGCTCAGAGGCAGAGCCCTGCACATCACCTGGGACTGTGCTCACTGGGGATCTGGCTGGCACAGCTCTGCTGCCCACATCTGGGGCTCCCAGGAGGCAGGAGGGAACGGAGGCAATGGTTAATAGGTAGGATGGAGTTAATCATCCACTGAATTCCTCAGCTGCAAACTCTCTCCTCAGTATTTTTTTCTGGTGCTGTTGCTGGAAAGGAAGTGGGGGTATGTGGAGCAAAACCACACTGAAGAGCTCACAGTAGCCCTGGTGTGTGCAGGATTTCTTGCCTTGTGCTGAGGGTGGAGCTCCCCTCTGAGAGGAGATGCTTGGATGGTCTGTAGAGCTGAGCAGAGCTGGGATATTTCATATATCTGCACCTTTCCCTTTGGGTGCCTGGGCCAGGCCCTGGAGAAGGAAGTGTCTGCACTTTCACCTGCCTGAGACCCAGGAAGGATCTGTATTTCTCTCACAGTAGTCAGTCCCCAACAACTCAGACAAAAGTGAGAGAACTTATCTTAATTAATAAAATAGCAAGGATGCAATTACTTTAAAAAGTCCAGCTCTGCCAGCCCAAACATGAATCATAAATCTCATAATTCTGGAGATTAAAAAGAAACAAAAGAAGGCCAAATGCTGGGGCCTTCTGTGTTTTGAGCCAGAACTCCCATGTAGGAGACACCTAGAAGCATCTGTGTCATTGAGGAGATACTGAGGAATAACAGATTTCAACAAAATAGAAGGGAAGGAAAAAGCAGAGATTATAATTTAATGTCATGATTCCAGGAGACGAGGGAACCCACCACTTCTTTTAGGACAAAGACTGAGTGTATTTTCTAATTCTTTTTGGGGTAAAGATGTGTGATATAGAGCCACTTACCATAGGACCAGGTACAGGAATTTTTCACATGTGAGTGAAAAATAACCCAGTTGGTGTTAGTCATGCTGCAGAATGTGTTAGCAGTTCAACAATGGCCTTAAACACTGAGTGGGATCCAATTTAAACCCATAAAAGTGAGGAAGTCTGGACTTGGAGCCTGTTCTTCTACCTGTGTACTCAGCTGTGCGTGGAGTAGCTGTGGCATAAACAGCCCAGGATGGTGTTGGGATTTCTTTTTACTCCATTAAACAGTTGTCATTTGTTTGCAAGGGTTTGATTTTATTGCTCCTCCTGTTTCACACAGCAGGAAATTAAAAAAAAAAAAAAAGCAGCCCAACACACAAGAAACAGATGCAAATTTTTATTTGCTCAAATTCAGCTGAAAGTAGGAGCTGGGGCTCCAGGTTGCTTCGCAAAAATGTCTTAATGTCTGATGATTCTGAATGTAATGAAAATATGTAAAATCCGTGCTCAGGCCTCTGAGGTGCTGATCTTAGAGGTCTTTGCTGACCATGGTGATTCTATGATTTGCCTTTTGGAATCTCATGGGAACTCCAGTCAGGAGTACAGAACCCATTCTGCAGTTATAGCAGAGCATGGACAAAGGTGGTTATCCTGCTTCTGGCGCCTTCCCTTCCCTCTTCCCATCCCTGGAAGTGTCCAAGGCCAGGTGGAATGAAGCTCTGAGCACCCTGCTCTAGTGGCAGGTGCCCCTGCCGTGGCAGGGGTGGATCTGGTTGATTTTTAGGGTCCTTTCCAACCCAAATGGTTCTGTGATCCTACAATTCCCTTCACAGAATCACAGAGTTTCTAGGTTGGAAGGGACCTTTAAGATCATCGAGTCCAGCCCATGCTCTAACACCTCAGCTAGGTCACGGCACCAAGTGCCACATCCAGTCTTTTTTCAAACACACCCAGGGATGGTGGCTCCACCACCTCCCTGGGCAGATGATTCCAGTATTTGACCTCTCTTTCTGTGAAAAACTTCCTCCCTAAGCCTAGCCTGTATCTCCCTTGGTGCAGCTTGAGGCTGTGCCCTCTTGTTCTGTCTGGAGAAAGGGACTGACCCCAACTCAGCTCAGCCACCCTTCAGGAAGCTGAAGAGAGGGATAAGGTCACCTCTGAGCCTCCTTTTCTCCAGGCTGAACACCCCCAGCTCCCTCAGTCGTTCTTCACACGGCTTGTGCTCCCAGCCCCTTCCTCCGCTGATGGCTCAGCATCATCCCTGTGGAGCCCCCAAAGTGCCAGGTGTGCTCCAGAGCCAGCCCTCGCCCTCCTGAGCCCCTGCCAGGCTGGGCAAGGGTCTCAGCCCCCCGGGGTCACCCCATGTGGGCAGGCTGTGCCCTCCAGGGCTGCTCTGCTTGGGAAGCCCACCCCAGGCAGGCCAGCAGGCAGCTCTCGGAGGTTTCTTGGCAGGAGGGTGTGGAAAATGTTGGAAAGGAGGAGTGGAGCTGAGGCAGCGTGCTCCCCACTCCCCCATCCCCACGGCTGCCCCCCAAACCTGCTGCTCCCCGTGGGGTTTCTGTGAGGAAAGGGGAGCTCTGCCAGCCTTTCAAGGGATGGGGTGGGATGGGACAGACACACTGCTTGTGGGGAAAGCCTTGGGGTCTCTGGGTTCCTGTCCCCAGTGACACAGAGCAGTGACAGAGCAGTGACAGAGCAGTGACAAGAGCAGTGACACAGATCAGTGACACAGCAGTGACACAGATCAGTGACACAGATCAGTGACACAGCAGTGACACAGATCAGTGACAGAGCAGTGACACAGCAGTGACACCTCAGAGCAGTGGCTGTGTGGGTTCCATAACCCCCGTGCACGCAGCCTGCTGCAGTGACCAGGTCAGTAACGTCCTCTTGGATCTGAGAGGCAGAGGGCTGCTATGGAAACCTGACTTGTTATTATTGTATGGGAATGAGATTTATGATTTCTCTCTTCTGCCTCAGTTTGTGATTACGCCATGGAGCAATTTTTAGCCTTGGCAAGAAGGTGGTTTAGCACAAGACCGAAGATGCAGCTTAACTCAGTGTCTGCTGCAAATCCTGAGAGCGATGCTGTGTCTGAGAGAGCTGGGCAAACTCTCCTTCTGCTGGTTTATGAGTGTCATCCTTCCTGACGTTGCTGTGGTGTCCAAAGTTTAGCAAGGATGTTTACCCAGACCTTGCAGAGTGTCTGTGGAGCCTGGGGAGGGATCAGGCTGCCCTTTGGTGTCCCGCTGATCCGAGCCTGCTTTGGGAGCCTTCCAGTCCCCGCAGGGTGGGAGCTGTGGCTGGTGCTGGGCACACTGCATGCCCTGGCTCCTTGGGGCACTCTGTCTGTACCATTTTATTTGTCTTGGCCTTGCCTTGGTGTTTCCTTGCTCTTCTTTCCCTTTTAAACAAAGCAAACCTGCTGGTGGTTTGTGTGCGCCGCGAACGCCCTCTTACACAATCACCTTCGTGGCTTTCTGGAGAATAGGGAAGAGTAATTTTGGGTTTAATCATTCAACTGACACAGTCCAAGACAGTTACCTGAACCTGAAGTGAAGCATCAGCCTCCCCAGGGGCTCTTCAGCCAGCGCTGTCCATGTTTGAGTCACCCTGAGCCTTGAGGCTCAGCCTTGGGCTTCTTTTAACCAGCATGAATCAAAACAACAACAACAACAACAGCAACAACAACAAAACCAGTCTGTTTTACTGTAGGGAAAACATCCATGAACTGTAAGGGCTGTGACTTTATCTTGTTTAAGATGTCTGTGTCAGCTCCAGGGGCATCTGCCCTGCTGGGTCTCTCGTGGTTCATTTGCCCTTTCTTGGTGAGTTTTTCACTGTGTGATGTGTGGGGACTTTGGGTGTTGGACTTACACCTGGGGTTCAGGTGAATCAACACAGGGCCTGTGCTGGGGAACTTTGGAAAAGCCCTGAACTGAGGAAGATTTAAATTGGCTAAGTAAGAAGAGATTTCTAAGAGGAAAAATCAGTACCAGTGTCAGTCCCAGCATGTGTGGGGAGTAGGCAACAATTTAATATATTTTATATATTTAATATTGAATATATTTACATATATTTACAAATATGTGCATATTAACCTGGGAAGGAGATATCTCTTGGCTGTGCACATGCAAAGAAAAGGAGAACAACCAGCACAAGCAAGTCCCATGAAGCCACCTCAGCCTTACTCTGAGTTCTCCAAAGGAATGGAGTGTTCCAACCTTGTTCTGGTCCCATAGACAAGGGAATGGCCAGCCCTGGCTGGCTGAACCCCAGCCTGTGACAGATGGAGAAATCAAACAGGAGACTTTGGGATGTGCCCTGTCCTTGTCAATGTGATGAAGAAATCAGGGGAAGAAGTCACAAGAAGTGCAGGGAAGAGCTGCTTGCCAGAGAGATGGATCATTAGAGAAAAGGGGGGGCTGTAGTAGAAGGGAAAATGCTGATTGTGAATCATCAGGTGTCCGTGCCTTTCCTGCTGTAACAGGTGGAATGGGCCAGGCTGTGTGTTTGTGCTGGCAGTGAGGTCTCTGCAATCACAGCCGTGCCCTGCTTAGCTCTGCTACTCTTTGCAGGAGCTGTGCCAGGACTGATTGGAATCCCCCAGGCAGATGTTTAGAAGGACTTTTAAAGCTGGTGGGGCTGTGGGATCAGAAACCCTCGCTTGGTCTCCAGAGAAATTGGCTTTGTTTGGAAACAAGATCCACAGTAGGATGCTGAAGTGTGTGAGATGTTTGGTACAGCAGCATTTAATGGGATCAGGAAAGGGATTCCTCCCAGTAGTATTTGCAGGTATTAAATCATTAAGAAGATTAGCAGAGTTGCAAGACCTTTTCTTTTTCTCCTCTAGACAGTTTATTCCACATAATGATGTTCTTATAAAAGGATTAGAGGCACTGGTCCTGTGAGAGAAGGGAACAGGCACTGTGGTGATCCTCCCTTTAACAGATCCCTGACAGGACCTGTAGTCTGAAGTGAGTGGAATTATCCTTCCTCTGATTCCTCTGAGAAAAATCACAGAATCATGGAGTGGTTTGGGCTGGAGAGAGAAAAATCACAGAATCATGGAGTAGTTTGGGCTGGAGGGGCCTTAAAGACCATCTCATTCAGGGACACCTTCCACTAGACCTGGTTGCTCCAGGACCTGTCCAGCCTGGCCTGGGACACTGCAGTTGAGTCTGGATTGTGTTTTTCGTTTGAAGGAGAGACTCTCTTTCCCCAGGCTGACCAGGGAAGGCAGCCTGCAGGAGCAGCAGCTCCCCGTGGGAGTGGATGTGGGTCCAGCCCGTGGCACCAGCTCTGTGCCTGCTGTGGTTCCACCAGAAGCAGACTGGGGCTCCTTGCAGTCGGCTGTGGAATGGCTGCTGTGCTCTCCTCCTCTTTCTGCTGAGTCTGGGTTGGAGGAGATGCTCTGGAGGTAAGCTGTCCTTGTCCTGGAGCACATCACAGCTGTGGATAGCCTGTGTGCCAGCACAGGGCACGAGGCTGGCTCTGGCTGGGGAGGGTGGAGGCTCAGAGCCTTCCGTGTCCTTCCCCAAGGCACCGTGGAGGTTCTCGTTGTCCCTGAGGAGGAGCACACCATGTTCTCAGCCCCTGGTGGCTCTTTCTAGAGCCCCACGTGTCCCCTGAGCTGCAGCACGAGCCCTTTGGGGCACAGCAGGCTCTGCACTTGCTGAAGGGCTGCACAGGAGCTGCACAGGAGCTGCACAGGAGCTCTTTTACAGCCAGCACAGCCAAGCCCAGGAGGGTCTGACCGAGCCAGAGGTCAGAGGTAAATTGTTCCTGTCGCTCTGCACAGGTGGAGATCAGTCCAGGCCAAGGGGAAGAGTTGAGCTGAGGGGAGCAGCGCAAGCAGGTTATCTGGAGGTCA
Source organism: Pyrgilauda ruficollis (assembly GCF_017590135.1). Lineage (NCBI taxonomy): Eukaryota > Metazoa > Chordata > Aves > Passeriformes > Passeridae > Pyrgilauda > Pyrgilauda ruficollis. The sequence continues at coordinate 272,288 of NW_024510544.1, read as the reverse complement.
GCTGCACCTTTCCAGGATAAGCTTGAAGCATTCTTCCAGAGCTCTTTCCAGGGATCTGTCCTTTGGTCTCCACCCCATGCCTCCAGATATGTTGCAGAGTGGATTTCTCAGCCCCTGATACTTGGCAGAAGCGTGGACAATAACTCTTCTCGGGCAGATCACGTTAAAGTTTTGGCTCTCTCCTGTCTGGAGTCCAGGTTTTCAAAGGAATGGGTAGAACTGGATGTCCAAGTCCTGCTGAACCCAGGAGATCCAGACCCTTCCTGGCTGCGGGGCCAGGCTCGTGTCATTCCAGCTGTGTCACTGCTGAGGAGTCACTTGTGTCACTTGAATCCTTGGAATTTCAAGGGGCTGTTGGATATTTTAGTGTACAGCACGTGGGTGGATCCCTGGGTGGGTCTGTTGGTCAGGGTAGGTCCAGAGGAGGACATGAGCAGGCTCCTGTGCACTGGAGAAATGTGCATCACCTGCACGTGATCTCACTCTGAGGAGTAGATTTAGGTGGGATATTGGGAAGAAATCCCTCCCTGTGAAGGTGTGGAGGCCTGGAAGTGTCCAAGACCAGGGTAGATGGTGCTTGGGGCAGCCTGGGTTAGTGGAAGGTGTCCCTGCCCATGGCAGGGGGTGGAATGGGATGGGCTTTAAGTTCCTTTCCCACCCAAGCCATTCCAGGATTCTATGAACTTTGCAGGGATCTAATGGTTTTCTGTCTCCCAAAGCTCAGGTCTGCTAGAGGGGCAGCTGAGGCCCAGGCAAGCTGCTCCTTTTCCTCTGTACCTGCTCTGGGGCCTCTGAACATCAGCGTTTTTGAAGCACAAATATTCTGACTGCATCACAGAAGACTTTCTAATGCTGAAAGGAAGCAGCCCAACCACACACATTATTAATGCCAGAAACATGCAAATGGCTTTTGTACGGGAACCAGCAGCTCTATATTGGGTTCTAATTGGGTTTTGTTTTCAGAAGGAAGATATTTAAGGTTCTATACTGAACATGCTGCAAAAACATTGAGAGCAGAGCCCTCCAACCCAAACAACCACACTGGAAAAAGGCTGGGGGAGCTGGAATTGGTGTCAGCACAGGCAGGGGGGATCAGGGAAGCCTGTCCTTTGGCCTCTTCAGGCCAGGTCCCTGTGCTCTGTCTGTCCCTGGCTCTGGGGTCTGCCCTGCCCTCTGATTTACAGCACTGAGCACCAACCAGAGCTGCTGCTTAAGGAATTCCTCGAGTGTTTCTGTTCCAGTAGGGATTTGTGGGCCTGACTTTGAGTTGTGGAGCCTTGTGCTAGAGAGATGTTTACAACTACATGGTGACTTGGATTTCTCCCATGGATTCCTGGAAACACTGTTATCTCAAGCTTCAGGAGGAACTTCTGCGCAGAGACCACCCAGGACTCAGAGCTACCTGCCACCAGAGCACCTCTGCTGCCCCTGTTCCTGCCAGGAGACCGAAATTGGGCACGGGTTGGGCTGAGCCCGCAGCACCTGGGAGGGCTGGATCAGCTGTGGAGCAGCAGGGATGGAGACATCCTCACCAGCAAAGTTTCTGGCTACACACGTGGGATCTTCAGCCTGGTGGACAGCAGAGTTCTGGTTTCTGCTGGGGGAACATCCCTCCTGAGGGCCTGCAGGATTCTCCCTGGTACTGCTGGACTCGTTTCACTCCTTCCCTTCCTGCTGCTGGTTCAGGCTGCCAAGCCTTTCCTTCCTTCCTTCCCCGGAGCTGGCTCTGCATCCACTGCTGTCGGTGCTCCTGCTTTGCTTCAGAGGCTTTTTTGAGTTTTATTTTGAACATCAGTTGCATTGTTATCCTGCCAGTTAGCGATCACTGCACGAGGAGAGGACAATGTCCCTGTTCTGTCACCTGCCCCATGGCCAGACCACCAAACCAGTTTAACCAGAAAACCAGTTTAACCAGCAGACCAGTTTAACCAGCAGACCAGTTTAACCACCAAACCAGTTTAACCAGCAGACCTGTAGGACCACAGTGGGAAGCAGCTCCTGTTGCTGCTGTGACAAGTGCTGCTTTTCAGAGGGGATGAAGAAACACCCCTGGTCCTTGTCTCTGCTGGGATTTCCTTTAGCACAAAAAAAATTGGACACCTGGAAGAAATGTGCTCCCCATGGCAGCAGTGGGAGCCTGGCTCTGTCCTGGCTCTGAGGGAGGGCAGGGGAGCTGGACAGGGGGATGTGGCTGAGCAGGGCTGGACAGGGGGATGTGGCTGGAGCAGAGCTGGACAATGGGATGTGGCTGCAGTTTAACCAGCAGACCAGTTTAACCAGCAGACCAGTTTAACCAGCAGACCAGTTTAACCACCAAACCAGTTTAACCAGCAGACCTGTAGGACCACAGTGGGAAGCAGCTCCTTTTGCTGCTGTGACAAGTGCTGCTTTTCAGAGGGGATGAAGAAACACCCCTGGTCCTTGTCTCTGCTGGGATTTCCTTTAGCACAAAAAAAAATTGGACACCTGGAAGAAATGTGCTCCCCATGGCAGCAGTGGGAGCCTGGCTCTGTCCTGGCTCTGAGGGAGGGCAGGGGAGCTGGACAGGGGGATGTGGCTGAGCAGGGCTGGACACTGGATGTGGCTGGAGCAGAACTGGACAGGGGGATGTGGCTGGAGCAGAGCTGGACAATGGGATGTGGCTGGAGAGGAACTGGACCGGGGATGGGACTAGAGCAGAGCTGGACAGGGGGATATGGATGAGCAGAGCTGGACACCGGGATGTGGCTGAGCAGAGCTGGACAGTGGGATGTGGATGAGCAGTGCTGGACACTAGATGTGTCTGGAACAGAACTGGACACTGGGATGGGACTGGAGCAGAGCTGGACAGTGGGATGTGGCTGGAGCAGAGTGGACAGTGGGATGTGGCTGAGCAGAGTGGACACTGGGGTGTGGCTGAGCAGAGTGGACACTGGGATGTGGCTGAGCCGAGCTGGACACTGGGATGTGGCGGAGCAGAACTGGACAGTGGGATGGGACTAGAGCAGAGTGGACAGGGGGATGTGGCTGGAGAGGAACTGGACAATGGGATGTGTCTGGAGCAGAGCTGGACAGTGGGATGTGGCTGAGCAGAGCTGGACAGTGAGATGTGTCTGGAACAGAACTGGACACTGGGATGGGACTGGAGCAGAGCTGGACACTGGGATGTGGCTGAGCAGAACTGGACACTGGGATGTCGATGAGCAGAGCTGGACACTGGGATGTGGCTGGAGAGGAACTGGACACTGGGATGTGGCTGAGCAGAACTGGACACTGGGATGTGGCTGAGCAGAGCTGGACACTGGGATGTGTCTGGAGCAGAGTGGACACTGGGATGTGTCTGGAGCAGAGTGGACACTGGGATGTGGCTGAGCAGGGCTGTGCTCCGGGCAGGAGCTGGCCCAGCGTTACATAACGCACAGAAACACGTTCAAGTGATTAATTTGAGGCTCTGGCAGCCGCTTCCCTGTAATAATATTTTAAACATTACTTTTCCACTGGCCCTTGCCAGCGATCGTTATTTTGCGCTGTGGAGGCTGTAAAATTTCACTTCAAGGATGGGTTTCACTCCCGTTACAGAATGTGTCTGGAATGTGCAGATGTTTCCTTCGGGGAATAGGGAGCCAATGGGCTCTAACACATCAGCCCTGCGGGGAGGACTCAACGTGCTGAGCAGCCCTATTCACAAAATCCCAAACAAACACACACAGAGCCCGTGAGCTGCGCCCGCACCGGGCACGTGGCTCCCGGCCCTGGGCATGGAAACCCGGGCTCTGCTGGAGCTCAGGAAGGTTCTGGGCTGGGGTGGTCACAGAGGGTCCCTCGGGGGGTCTTACACAGTCCCACATGCTCCTGATTTCTGGAGGAGTCGTGCCAGCTCTGGCTGACTGGGCAGATAAGGTGGCTTGCAATGACGCGGTCATTCCAAGCCCAAACCATTCCGGGGTTCTGTTGGTTTTGAACGGGAAGAGGGCAGGGTTAGATGGGATATTGGGAAGAAATCCTTGACTCAGAGGGTGGCAAGGCCCTGGCACAGGTTGCCCATCCCTGGAAGTGTCCAAGGCCAGGTTGGACAGGGCTTGGAGCACCCTGGGGTAGAGGAAGGTGTTGGGATTGGAGCTGGATGAGCTTTGAGGTCCCTTCCAACCCAAACCATTCTGGGGTTCCATCGTTAACCTCCCACAGGTATCCAAGGGTTGTGCATGTCAAGGACAAAGCAGCTGCTGTGGATGTGCCAGAATTAGAGAAAATGGGAAAATGGGATTTAATTGCACAAAAAATAGTTTGCATGGAGAGCGGAGAAGACTGAAAATTGCTTTTTGTGGAACAGCTTCAAATTAGGGAGCTTCAAATTAAGGCTGTAACCATCCCTGAGGGATATGTGGTAGGGCTGGTCCTCTTTTAATAGGATGATACAGCAGAGCATTAATTTTTTTACTTCTCTAATTTTCTCTTTCCTTATCATCTTCACTGCAAAGAAGGGGAGAAAAAAGCATTGGGGCATCAGGTCCTTAAAGAGGAACCCTTAAAGGGTCAGTCATGGACACAGGGAAAGCTGCAGAGGGACTTGGGAGGACAGGGGGGACAGGACGAGGGGGAAAGGCTTCACACCAGCACAGGGAGGGTTAGGTGAGATACTGGGGAGAAATTCTTCCTGTGAGGGTGGTGGAACACTTCCAGGGCACATGTTGCCCAGAGAAGCTGTGGATGCTCAAAACTCTGCCTCTGGCATTGTGAGAGCCTGAATGAGAAGTGGAAGCTCTTACAGAAAATAAACATACAAGATGGGAAAGAGAAATGTTGGTTGTGATGAGCGTGGGCTCAGCTCAGGGCCATTGAACACTGATGAGCAAAAGAATCTTAAGGAAAAGTCTCTGTCCAGCAAGGCTGAGAAGAGTAAAGAGTTTTTCAAGTATATTGGGAATTAAAGGAGTTGGGTGGTACTGGTCTGTTAATAGATGAACGTGGTCAAATTATCAATGAAGATACAGAAAAGGCAGCTCAGTAAATATTTCTGTTCTCTATTTGGAAAAAAGCCAGGTGATGTATTTGTATCATATGAGGATGATGAAACACTTTCCACTCCAACAGTAACCGAGGAGGATGTTAAACAGCTGCTATTAATGTTAGACCTTCTTAAACCAGCAAGTTCAGATATTTTGCATCCAAGAATTTTAAAAGATCTGGCTGAAGAGTCCTCTGGGCTATTAATGTTCGCTTTTAATGGATTTTTGGGCCTTAGGGAGATTCCCAGGGACTGGATCAAAACAAACATGGTGCCAGTGTTAACAGAAGGTAAATGGGGTGGTACAAACATTTATTAGCCCAGTGTCCTGATTTTCTGTCCCAGGGAGAAAGAATGCTTTGCCTAGCTTGGCATTAGCTAAAAATTAAAGGGGATGGTGTAATTAGTGGCAGTCAACATGGAAAATCCACTTATGGAAAATACATCTCCCAAACCAAAGTTGCTTTTAAGCAACTTTGCAGACGGAGGAGCAGAAGATGCTGACGTTGATGTAATACACATCTGATTTCTGCAAGAAGTCAGAATTTGAATTCTGAGTCAAGTTTTTGAGTTTGACTCAGTGTCACATGTATTTGTGACATTGGAATGGAAAAAGTCAACGCTACAGATGTTAGAGGGATTAAACATTGGCTTCAGAATGTTTCATAGAACATAGACAGACTTGACCCAAACGATTGTTTGGGTTGGAAAACAGCTCAAGGCCTTCCAGTTCCAACCCCCTGCCATGGGAAGGGACACTTCCCACCAGATCAGTTTGCTGCAACCCAAACCTTTCAATGATTCTCAGTCTTTCTGTGAGATGGGAGCATCCTCTGGCAGGCTGGGAGCTCCTGCTCGGGCTTGGTGCAGGAATAGCTGTGTGGAACCTGAGTGGGACCTGGTGATTTGCAGTGTTGGAGCTGTTGGGGTGAGCCATGGAGAGCAGCCCTAACATCAGGGCTGCAGGGGAAGCACCCCTGGGTTGTGCTGCAGCCGTGGTTTGCCCGGGGCTGGGGGTCTGAACGTGCTGCACTTTTGTGCTTTTTGCTCCCAGCCCTCCTGCTCTGGGGGTTTTCTGTCACAGGCAGTGGCTGTGAGCTCAGGGCTGTGCTCAGCATCACAGAGCAGCACCAAGTTTACTTTGGGCTATTTTTAAACGTATCAAGTACTAATCTGATGGCCTCAAATCCGTGAGTTTTCCCTCTGGGAGGAAGAAAGTAAGTCAGGAGGCTCATCAGCTCTCCAGCACTGGCTGTGCTGCAAAATCCTGCTCAGAGTTTGTCTCCATTGCTGACAACACTCTGCCAGGCCTGGACCTGAGTGGGTTTTCCTTTCTCTTGTCCTTTTCCCCATCAGTGTTTCCAGGGAACATCCCATGCTGGAGCTGAAGGATGTTGGTGAGAGCCTGAAACAGGGAGCCTCTTAAATGAAATGTTGGTGGAACTTATTGGAGGTGAAAATCAAGTGACAGACAGGGCTAAAATAGACACAGAACTGTTTTTCCTCAGCAACCACCCAGGAACCTGGAAAATTGGAGGTGTTGGAGGGGGCTGTTAGCTAAAAGTTGAACAGATTGGGACTGTCAGCTGTGAAGGGGAAAGGTTTGGGTGTTCCCTGCCCTGGGAAGGGACAGGGGCAGTGGGAGGTTGTGTCTGTGTCAGCTCTGATCCAGGTCCTGGCAGGTCAGTGTGGAGCCAGGCTGGTGCCATCCCCATCCCTGTGCTCCATGTGCCTGCAGGTGCTGTGGGCTGGGGAATTTGGGAACAGGACATGGAGCTCAGGCTTTGCAAAGGACTCAGGAGGAAATGGCCAAAACCCCTTTCCTTTGGTCTGCTCAGCTCTGGGCTGCTCCAGCAGTGGCAGGGGTGTGGTGGCACTGTCCTTCAGCCACCTCGTGGCTTTCCCTGAGGCTCTCCTGTGTTTCTGGACCCACTGTGCCCTCTGTGTGTCTGCTTTACCTGCCATGAGAGACTTTGCTGCTGTTTCTCTGAAATCCTCAATTGACACCCTGGCTATGGCAGGGGTGCCCTGGCTGTTGTGAGGATGTTCTGGCTGGGCTTGGGATGCCCTGGTTGTGGTTGGGATGCCCTGGGTGTGGTTGGGACACCGTGGCTGTGGCAGGGGTGCCATAGCTGTGATTGTCATTCTCTGATCATGGTTGTGACACCCTGGCTATGGCAGGGGTGCCCTGGCTGTTGTGAGGATGTTCTGGCTGGGCTTGGGATGCCCTGGCCATGGCAGGGGTGCCCTGGGTGTGGCTGGGATGCCCTGGGTGTGGTTGGGATGCTGAAGGTCCCTTCCCACCTACACCATTCCAGGGTTCCCTGATCCCCTGTGTGTCTGCTTTACCTGTCATGAGAGGCTTTGCTGCTGTTTCTCCTAAATCCACAATCCTTTGTGAGCTCCAGGGCTTGGAGCAGCCTGGTCTCGTGGAAAGTGTTTCTGGCTGTGGCAGGAGGTGGAACTGGGTAATCCTGAAGGTCCCTTCCCACCTACACCATTCCAGGGTTCCCTGGTCCCCTGTGAGGGCTGTGCTTTGCTGCTTGTGGCTTTGTTTTCCCTTTGTTTGTGCTGCTGGTGCCTGACAACGCACTGACTGTTCTGTGTGAGGAATGGGAGGGCTATTTCCCAGCTGTTTGAAGAAGTGGCTTTTGATCTGGTGCTGCCTTATCAGTCTCACATTCTCTCAGCTGGGCTGTGCTCTGAGCTCAGCTCAGAAGTGGCATGAAGGTTTTGACAGATCTCTCTGTGTTGTGGAGGGTCAGGCAGTCCCTGCTTTGTGACTCTCATTCTGTGTCAGTGATGCCCAAATTGTTCCCCCGTTCCTTTTGGGGTACAAAACCCAGGTACCCCAGAAGGTTTCCAAGGAACAGCCCACTCTGACTTCACCAGTGTTTGCAGATGGGATGTGTGCTCTGGAGGAGCCTTCCTGGAGTTCTCCGTGTCCCTTGGCTCCACTCCCCTGTCACCTCAGTGTCACATCCCTGTGATCAGTCCAGCATTATCCCGAGCCATCCTGTGAACCCTGCCTGTGGCTCCTTTCTTGTGGACTGCAGAATTTACAGTGCTAGGGCTAAATAGCATTGGGGTTTTGCTGTTTCTCACATCCCTAGGACAGCTGCCCAAGGAAAAGCCTCACCTACAAAATAAATACAAATTGAGTCATAAAAAAACAGGATACAAAGATTATCTACGCCATTCCCTGTCCCAGTGGTGAGTTAATATCAGCAATACCTAAACATTTATTGAAAACTCTTCACTTTGTGTAAGGAAGATTAAGCACTGAGTAGCTCAGCTGTGTAATCCCTAAATTACAGCTCGCAGAGTTCTCCCTTTTTATGGTAAAATCAAATGTTCCTGGGCTCCCAACAGGCTGGCTTGGAGACGTGCTGGGTTTTCAGGAGAGCAGAGCTGGGCACTGGAATTGCTGTGTGTTGGCACCCAGGGGCACAGGACGTGGGAGCAGATGAGTTTTGGGGAAGAACTGGGGATCTGCGTGGAAAGCACAGTGGGATCTGCTTGAGCTGTGCCACGTGTGCTGGGAAGATACTTGGATTCATCACATCTTTGGTTGCTTTGCAGACTTTCCATGAGACAAATGAGCGTTTGCAGGGCTGACATTTCCCTGGCTGGAGCTGCAGACGGCTCGTTTACGTGCGGCGCTAATTATGGACATCGGCTTGATTGCAGTGCTTGGGCTGCTGCTCTCCCGAGCTGCAGCTCCCTGCTGTTGCCGTCCTTTGCCCTGGTGTCACAGGGCTGAGGTTTCTCCTTGTTTTGTGCCACATGGAGTCACCCCTTGGCAGTGAGGGAGGGACCACGGCCGGTGCCAGCCCTGCTTGGTGCCAGCCCTGCTCAGTGCCAGCCCTGCTCAGTGCCACCTCCTGGTCACTCAGCTGGCTCAGGAGGTGGGAGGGACCTCTCAGAACGGTGCCATCCCTGTATCCCCCTCCCTGTCCCCCTGGAGCCCCTTCCTGGCCTCCCCAAGCTCCCCTGGTGACACCCCGGTGCCCCCCTTCACCTTTGGGTGCTGGGAATGCAGAGATGGAATCAGCTCGGGGTGAGGATGACCTGTAAGAGCAGCTGAGCTGCGGGTCCTGCATTTTGGGAGCCCCCTGGGCAGGAGAGAGGGATGAGAGGGATGGAGCACACGGTGCCGTGGCTCCAGGACAGCCCTGCCAGAGCTGACGTGCTGCATGAGGTCACAGGTCCCCTTGTTCCAGGGCCTCCATCCCTGCTCGGCTCCACAGCCATATTTGGGAAAGCCTGCAGGGCTGTGAGGAGCTGTCCTGGAGCACAGCTGCTCTGCAGACAGCTCCCACCTGCAGGGAGCCCTTCTCCTGACCCTGCTGGGGCTGCCCTGCCGTGGTTTCAGTGCCCCGTCCATGGCTGGGACACCCTGGCCATGGCAGGGGTGCCCTGGCTTGTGAGGATGTTCTGGCTGGGCTTGGGATGCCCTGGCCATGGCAGGGGTGCCCTGGGTGTGGCTGGGATGCCCTGGCTGTGGTTGGGATGCCCTGGCTGTGGTTGGGACACCCTGGCTTTGGCAGGGGTGCCCTGGCTGTGGTTGGGATGCCCTGGCTGTGGCAGGGTGCCCTGGATGTGGTTGGGATGTCCTGGTTGTGATGCCCTGGTCATGGCTGTGACCCCCCTGGCTGTGCTGGGGGTCCCCTGGCTGTGGCAGGGGTGCCATAGCGCTGTGTAAGGATGTTCTGGCTGGGCTTGGGATGCCCTGGCTGTGGCAGGGTGCCCTGGATGTGTGTCCTGCAGTGTTTGCAGCCTCACCTCCTGTGTTTGCTCCAGGACAGGAGCAGAGGGAGTGGAGCAGGGGCTGTGTCCCCTGGGGTGCCCCGAGCTCTCAGCTCAGCCTCTCCCTGCTGCTCAGAGCACAGGCTCCCTTTGCTGGGCTGTGAAGAGCCTGAGGCCCCAGCCTTGCTTTACTCTGCACATCCCAGGGTTTTGTTGTGCTGGTGCCCAGGGAGAGGCTGGAGCAGGATGAGGCAGGGCTGTGAGGTGACGGGGGAGCGTTGCTGCATCCCCCTGCTCAGGGAGCCCACAGTGATGGGGTGAGCTGCTCGTGGTCCTGCAGGGGCTGGGACAGACCTGGCTCTGCTCCTGGCACTGCTGCCCCAGGAGGGTCTGTTGGGAGGGCTCTGCTCTCTTCAGAGGGCACAGGCTGTACAGAACACGGCAGAGATGCTCATCTCTTGCATTTCCTATCAACAACCAGGATTTTGCTGTAGGAAGAAAAGCATTCCATTTTTAGATGAATTTTTGCGAAAAAAGTCTTTTGGGGCAAATTCCTCAGAGAGAGCCAAGGATTTGGGCCAGCATTTGAAGCTCATAAATTCAGAATGGACAAATAAATTGTCATCGTGCTGTGACAGCCTCGGGGAGATGAGGGTGCTCACAGCTGCCTGCCACCAGGGAAAGGCCCCTCTTGGTGCTGGGCTGCACTCTTGGGGGTGATGTGTGCTGGAGCTGGAATCCTTTTGCCGTGGAAAATCCCTGTTCAGCATGACTGAAAGCAGTGACTGGGGGTGAGGATCTCCACGTGCAGTTTCCCTCCTGTCTGTGTTGAAAGGCAGAGAGCTCCTGGTGCAGGAGAGCTGTGAGGCTGTTCCTGCCAGGCAGGGTGTCCCTGCCCTGCTGCAGGACCACAGCATTGCCCAGCACACAGGAAAATCTGTGTTTATTCAGATTTCCAGGACCATTTGTGGAAATAATCTCTATCATCACCTCTGCACACGAGTGCTGCTGCTTCTGCTGTGCTTCCTTGGAGAGGTGCAAGCCAAAAGACGAAGGGAAAAAGGAATCTGATCAGCAAAACCCTGTAATTTTTCCTGGCTCGGGCAGGCAAAAGCACACAGAGTTTTTCCTGCTCTGTTCTCAAAGTCTGTTCTGTGTGTCAGGCAGGATCAGCTCCGTGCTGCCATTTGTTCCTGGAGACAGGCAAGTGTTTGCCATGGCAACGTGGGAGGCAGCCTTGGGCATCTCTGGGGCAGGTTGTGTCTGGCAGACGATGGAAGGCTCTGGAAGCTTCTCTGCGTCTCACCAGCCATCTCACGTGTCCCCGTGTCCCTTGTTCTCACCGGTCACAGGGTGTGGGATTCTCACAGAATCCTGGAATAGTTTGGGTTGGAAAGGACATCAAAGCCCACCCCTGCCATGGCAGGGACACCTCCCACTGCCCCAGGCTGGTCCAGCCTGGCCTTGGGCACTGCCAGGGATCCAGGGGCAGCCCCAGCTGCATGATGGGGTAAGAAATGGGAGCACTGCTGTGTTTCCCTGGCCCCTCTGGAGCTTTGGTGCTCCACAGGAGCCTCATCCTTGGTGGTGGCTCAGCCCTGGAGCTGCTCTGGGCCGCGCTCTGCCCCAAGGCACAGGCTCCTCTCGCTCAGACGCTTCTCCGTCTCTGGATGCTTTTCCCATTACTGTTCTGGCAGGGCTCCCTGCACCAGAGGGGCTGGGGAAGTTCTGCCCTCCCTCTGCCTCCCTCCCTTTTTGTGAAATGGAGGCAGAGCGGGCCCACAAATGACATAATGAGAGCATGACATCAGCCTTGGCAGCGGGGCCGCCCGTGCTCTGCCGGGCGTTGTGTGTTCCACGGAGCAAGGGAGCGAACAGCAGTGCCCAAAACCAGCCTGGCCACAGCAGTGTGCAGGAATAACCCCCGGGCTGGCACGGAGGGGGCTGCTGGGCATGGCAGAGGGATGGAGTGGGTGGCACTGAGCTCTCCTGCTGCCCTCAATGCTCTCGTTCCCTCGCTCCTCCATCGGGGCAGCAGCTGCCAAAGGAGCCAGTTCTTGGTGCCTTTTCCCCCTGAAAATTCCCCAGAATTCCCCAAGTCCTTGGGCAGCGGCTGGGGCTGGTGGTGTGTGTGTGGATGCACCCTCAGGCTGTCTGTGAGCTGGGCTGTGGGTACGACAGCTCAGGGATGCACCAGCACCACACAGGCAGTGCTGGCAGGGCTGGGATGGAGCTGAAGGCTCCCAAGGCTCAGGCTGACACCCTCATTACTGAATATTCCCTGATTTCCCAAAGCTTCACCTTCCTCACTAAACCACCTCCCTTTCCCAGAGTATTTGAATGTCTCCCTTAGCTGGGCTGGGAGGTGGCACGGGGCAGTGTGGGGAGCTCTCAGTGACACAGTCTGAGTCCTGTGCTGTAGCTTGGCGACTTCTGGTGCCCCATGTCCCACAGAATGACATTGCGTGGCTCCTGGACACCGAGGCAGGACCGAGCAGTTGTGACTGGTGGCTGCCCTTTTCCAGGAGGCACAGCGTGTTCCCAAAGTCCCCCCGAGCCACAGGAAAGGACATTTTTCCTTCTCGTGAGGAGGGCGTCAGGCTGTGTGTGCAGAGAATGTCAATGGAGAGCCTTGTTTGCTGCTGGCTTCGCCTCTGCCTTGAACCTGCTCTGAATTTCCTCTGGCCTGGCAGTGGGCTGGGAAAACACAGTCGTGGCAGTTTGTGGTAGCGCCAGGCTCAGCTCTGTCCCACGCCTTTGCCTTGGCTTTTCTTGCTCAGTGTTTCCTGGTTTGGATTTTTCTCTGCAGCCCGGCTCAGTTCCCATGCCAGGAAGGCATAAGATGATTTTCCGTGCCTGTTGCAGAGGGAGCAGTGGGAGAGGGCAGCTCCTCGCTGGAGGTGGCAGGCGCTGCCTCCACCACCACTCCTCACTTGTCCCAGCTGTCCTGTCACCTCAGCTCTGCTTCCCCTGCAGGCTCTGCACCCAGGAGCTCAGGGAGGGTGAAAACAGAGGAGTTTTATGCCAGTTCCTCATGGGATCACGAGGGCAAGCAAAGAGCAAGGGAGTCACCCTGGTTTGTAGGTACCAGTGGGTGCCAGCTGGTGCCTGGCCTGGGTGGGGCTCAGCAAGGTGGGAGCCAAGGGCATCCTTGGGCAGCATCTGAGCTCTAGAGGAGTGCCAGAGTGCCAGGGTTAATTGCAGCCTCCAGGGGGGCAGCCTCTGGGGCTGAGCCCCAGCTCTGCTGGGAGTGCTGGTGCTGGAGCAGGCTCAGCTCAGAGGGGTGAGCTCAGCTCGTCACCCCTGATCTGATCATCACACCAGCTGGGAGTGGAGTGTGCAGGATGCCAGCCAAGGTCCCTTAAAAGGACAGGAGGAGCCCTCTCCAGCCGTGAGACATGACAGTGCTGGCACCCCAAAGGCAGTGTCTGCCACCTTCCCAAGGTTCCCTTGCCCCACGCTCCCCCTGCAGCCAAGGAACGCCTTGGAAGAGGCTCTTGGAAATGGCAGAGCCCTGTTTTTGTAGCAGCTGAATGGTTTGTTTTGGAGGGTTTGCTTGTCTGGGCGAGGAGCAGGAAGGCATCTGAGCTGAAACTCCCATTTCCTTTCCTTGGACTTGAGGTGCTGCCTAAAAACCAAATGGGCGACTTCCAGGTATTTCAGAGGAGAAGGGAAATATTTGTGCTGGTCTCCCTGTAGGGTGGCTGGGTGGAGGTCTGGCCCTTCCCCACACAGGTGCAGTAGGGACAGGGGGTTCAGAGTACAGAAGTGCTCAGGAGAGGTGGAGCTGGGGTGTCCCCAAGGAGGGTCTGTCCTGCCTGGAGCACCTGTCCTTGCTGTCTCTGTGCTTATCTTCCAGAGGGAGCTGGAAGCAGATTTGGGGGTGGCTTTGCTGTCCCTGTGCAGAGTGGGGCTCAGCCAGGGATGCTCTGTGCTCCTGCCCTGCTGTCCCAGCTGCTCAGATCCCTGGCGTGATCCCATGTTTTTGTTAATGTCCTTTTCCTGATGTATTTACTGAGCTGGTATTTTGCACATTACTTGGACTTCTGTATTGGTGTAGCTGGTGAACTCTTCTGAATCTGCTCTAAGCTTGGCAAATAACTCCCAGGCAGCAAAATCAGGGAAAATAAACCTTTTAAAGAGACATCCATCCCTGTCACTTATCCCCAGTTTCCTGGAATCGTACGTAATTTTCCTGCCAGTTTGGCAGAATTCTTTTCATTTGGATAAATGAAGTTTAAATGTCAGATCAAACCAAGAAATAATTGATTAAAGGGTAGAAATAACAGCTGAGACAGCCAGGAGAAGTGAGAGGAGGTGTTTGTAGGAAAAAAGGTGAGAAAGGAGTGTGGCAAAGTGTGTCCAGCCCTGTGCTCTCCTGGGAGCTCAGCCAGAAGTCCACGAAGGGTAAGAACCATCACATGGGCTTGCAGGAAGGGTTTTGATGCTGCTGAAAGGAAGTTCAGGCCAAAGGAGATTTTTCTGAAAACGAATAGTGAAGTTTGTTGAACAAGTGGAGACCGAGGAGCGAAACTTTCGCTTCTCTGAGTGACATTTAAATGTGGGGAGGAGGATGCTGGGTGAGGAGAGAGCTGGGCTGGACAGGGCCAGTTTGGTTTGGATGAGCTGAAGGCTCTTGCTGTTACTGGGAGCAACTGGAGACTTTTTTAAGCAGTGTTCCTTTTAGAATGACAATCTGTCCTGATTTCAAACGGAAAATATTCTTTATTGCTACTTCTTCTTCCATTTTAAGCTTTTCCAAAGAGAGACAAAAAGATGTTTAAAATGTGGGGTTGACGCATCAATTGTGTAATTACTGATCAGGGCTTTGGCACCAGAAACACTCTTGGAAGTTCATCATAAATTTTTCTCTGAGTTAATTACTACTTGAGTCTAAAGTACTTCTTAATGACTTCTTTGAACATAGATTAGGCTTGAATATCTTTTAAGAGGGTGCATCACGTTTAGTACCACGTGTGGCATGGTGTAATTGCTCCAGGTGTGCTGCAGAGTGGGGGCACATCCTGAGGCTCCTGATCTTTTTGTACAGGTTATATGAGCAGCAAATGCTTTATGGTTTTGGGAAAGGTGTTTTCTTTGGCTGGGAAAAATGCTCTGCCTTCAACACATCCCTTTTCCAGTCAGGATTCTGGCTGGGGTTTGGAGAGAGGCTCTTCTGAGCTCTGGTAATGGAGGTGTGACAAAACGGGCTTGAACGAAGGCTGAAAATTAATTTTTTTTTTTTTTTCTTTCCTTAGGGATCTTTCCAATAACAGGATCAGTGGTTTAGATGTTGAGCTCTTCAGAAGCCTGACTTCTCTGGCAAAGCTGTGAGTACTTGCTGTTCCCCCCAGTCCTCCCAGTGCCCCCAGCAGGGCTGAGCTGGGCCCTGGCTCTCTTGCACTGGTTTGCTTTGCTCTTGCTCCACCTCATCTCCCCAGCCCCACGTGGTCCTGCCCATGGGCTCCCTCCCTGAGGCCAATTGGGAGTGATTTGGGAATTATTGGCATTTGGGAATTATTGGCCTTTGGAGCTGGGCAGGGTTTGTCCCTCTGTACTGCTGGATGGAGAGGAGCTCATGGCCAGAAAGCAGAATTATCACAAGGTGTCTGTTGGTACTGGAAGGGACCTTAAAGTACATCTTCCACTACCCCAGATTGCTCCAAGCTCCATCCAAGCTGGCCTTGGGCACTGCCAGGGATCCAGGGGCAGCCACAGCTGCTCTGGGCACCTGTGCCAGGACCTGCCCACCCTGCCAGGGAAAAGCTGCACTGACGAGGAAGTGGCCTCTAACATGATGAACTTTTCTGTCTTTTACAGAGATATAAGCCACAACCAGATTTCTACATTAGAAGATGGAATATTTGATAATTTATTTAATTTAAGTGAAATGTAAGTTCATCTTTGTTTCCCAGTTCTTTATTTAGACCTTTCCTTGAAACATCCCTTCCTTTCCTGCTGGGTGGGAGGCTGTGCTGACTTGGAGAGATGCTGGGCAGCTGCCCACCCAAGCAGCTGCTTTTTGGGGTGTCTCCAGTTCCTTCCTCACGCTGTGTGCTGCTCCTGGGTCCTGTTGTCCATCAGTCCTGACCTCTTCCTGGTCTCTGTCTCCTGGGATCTCCAACCTCTGCTGCTGCCTTCTTGTCTTCCTGGCTCCTCTCCCACACCAGCTCTGCTGAGGTTCTTGTCTCTGACCGTGGTCACACTGTCCTGCTTGCATGGTCACACCTGGCCCTGGAGCAGCGTGGTAGGTCCTGACTGAGGTGCCCAAGTCACCTGAAGAGGTTGTCCTTAAGGGATTCAGGTTTTCAGGTTTTGTTTTTTAATTGAGGTCTTTCGATGCTGAGTGAAGGGGGGTGAGGAGAAGCCACACATTTCCAGGAGGGATCCCTGAAGTCACAGCACAAATGGCAGTTCTGGCTGTGGGTGAGCCAAAGGATTAACCCTGTGCAAGCCCTCTTGGCCAGAGAGAAAAGCTCAGCCCCACATTGTCCCTGAGGACAGGACACAAAGAACACCCTCAGCGTTGCAGTTTGGCTCCCAAGTGGCTCTGGAAGGACAGGGGGGCCCAGGGCTGGGTCCCAGCGAGCTGTCCCTGCTCAGCCTGGTGGCACAGTGGTGCTTTCAGCCCCAGGGTCAGGGCTGAGCCCTGCAAGCACCCAGCCCTGCTGGCATCAGCTCCACACACAGCTCCAGCTCTGTCCTGCTCACAGCTGAGTGCCAAAGGCTGTCATTTGGATCAAGCTTAGCTGCAATTAAAGTTTTCCTCTTTTCATTGAACTGCTGCATGGAAAGATTATCATTGACTTTGCATTTCTTTTTTTGACAGATGAATTTTATTCTCTTAGCTATTTTCTAATGGTGCTGTAAATAGTCTCCCCGAGCAGGAGAGGCTGCCCTCATACCCTGGGGCTCTTGCATGGCAGATTTTTTTAGATATATGATTGTGCATGGCATATTTTTTTTTAGATATATGATTGTGTCTGTCATTTGCTTCTAATTGCAACAATTATTTGTAGAGTTAAAAAAGTACTTGGAGTACTTGCCTAATTCTAGCCTCTAGAAAAAATCACGTTAATTATTGCTTGATTCCCTATTCATTAACTCCTCTCCCAGTTATTCCAAAGCCTTTCAGTGGAGTGGCACAGATGGGAACAGGGAGGGCTCGGCACACTGCTGTAATTAAGGCTTAGCACATGTCACATTAATCCTTAACTTGTTCTGATCTCCCTCTGACAGAAACTTAAGTTGGAATCCATTTGTTTGTGACTGCAAACTGTCCTGGCTGCCCCGCTGGGTGGAGGACAGGAACGTGAGAGTCCTTGAGGCGTCGGACACGAGGTGTGCCCACCCCCCCGAGGTGGCCAACCTGTCCCTCTTCGATGTCCTGTTCCTCAACACCACCTGTGGTAAGGAGAGCTGTGGGGTGGAGCTGGCTGAGTGGCCTCAGGGGCAGCTGGGGCCTCTTCAGACCTTCAGTGAGCAGTTCTAATCTCATTAATCAGGTGTTGGTCACTCACTGTGTACCCTGGTGCCCTAAGGACCAAGGCACTCACACCAGGGCTGAGATTAGCCCTGACCACAGAGCAGACACCACAGGACTGTGGCTCTGTGACCTGCAGCCCCAGGCTGTCATTGTCCCAGGGTCTGAACAGGCTGAGCTCAAGCCCTGAAACCTCTTGGGAGGTGATGGCACCTGAGGACATGCTGAGCTGGGTCTTTGCAGGTGGCAGGGCTCCACTTTGGGAGAGAATGAGCAGTGCCCTGGTCTACAGCCACCTGCTCCGGGGGCACTTTACTGACTGCTTGGCCAGGAGAAATGTCAGGCAGTGATTCAGTGGAAAAGGGAGAGCCCTAAGGAAACTCATCCTGCCTGGGTGCTCGGTTATTCTGGAATGAGAGGGAGGAAGGGAGAAAAAGGGGGCCTCCTGCCTGTGGCAGGCAGCAGGCATCTCCTTTGATTTGGGGGCTGTGGATGGGGCAGGAGGATGCAGGGGTGAGGACCCAGAGCTGTGTGACAGGAGGATGCAGAGATGAGGCTGAAGGACCCAGAGCTGTGTGACAGGAGGATGCAGGGATGAGGCTGAAGGACCCAGAGCTGTGTGACAGGAGGATGCAGGGATGAGGACCCAGAGCTGTGTGACAGGAGGATGCAGAGATGAGGCTGAAGGACCCAGAGCTGTGTGACAGGAGGATGCAGGGATGAGGCTGAAGGACCCAGAGCTGGTGGGAACCAGCTGAGCTGCCTGGTGAGGAGCAGTGTTCCCCAAGACCAAAATCCAGGTGGTGGTTGTTCCTCTTCCCCCAGCAAAGCTACCCCAGCTTGCAGCATCTTGCAGGAGTTATCAAAGGGAAAAACACTTGGCGCTGTTACTGCTCTTGACAATTAGTTGTTCCCTCTTGAACTACTTTAAGCCAGTGTGGAAACAATAATGGGAGGCTGCCTTCTGGGTAATTCAGTGTAATGGGAGTAGGCTGGGACAGCCTGCCAGCTCCTGACAGCTCTCAGTGACCGGCAGGGGATGAAGAATGACCAGGCTGGTGGTGGAAAACAGAGCAGTTCCTGTGCCGTGCTCCTCTCCAGGGACTGTTCTTGGGAGAAGAGGCTCAGCATTTGCAGGAAGGCCGTGGAGGAAGCTGGACAGCTGGATGGGTTTGATCTGGGAAGATCACACGAGGCTGGAGCTGTTGAGATGTTTGGATGTTTGGGGAGATGTTGTAGCAACCAGCGGCGGCGGCGCAAACGTGGCCGGGCCACGTGGGCAGAGGTGGAGGGAGAGGCCCTGCCTGGGTGTTTGTGGCAGGGAAATGTCCCAGCCCTGCAGGCCAGAGGCAGGGGATGACACTCAGGGGAATGGGCTGTTCCTCTGTGCCCATGTGTGTCCCTGCTCCCTGGCACAGCACGTGTTGATCCCGTGGGCATCCCTGCACCTGGGCCTGGCATCGCTCTCCTCTCCAGCTCCACGTTTTCCTGCAGGGAGGGAGACTCTTGGCTCTCCCCATGGAGGAAGGTGCCTCAGGGAGTGGGCCTGGTGGAGGGTCCATCAGTGTGTCCCCTGTGTCCCCAGTGTGCCACTGCCCAAGGGTGTTTGGTTTTGGATTTGCTGCTGGAGGTCCCAGGCAGCACATGGTGAAACATTCTGCACTGACCACGCCAGGGTGCCACCAAAGGACATCCTTTTGTCATGGTCTCACTTGGTAGCAAGTCCTGTGGGCTCCTCTGAGTGTCAGACTCAGTGGCTCCATGTCCCATGGGAGTGTCAGGCTCTCCAAAGCCCTGTTTTATTTACTGACTGCCACTGCTCCATAAATCTGTGTGACTGGCTTGTTATTTCTGTCATCACTAATTAGCATAAAGAGTTTGGAAACTGTTGCTGGGGGATTAAAGACTTCCCAGGCAAGTCTCAAAAAGGAAACACTCAGAGCAGGAGCTGAGCAGGAAAATTCCATTCCCAGAAGTGTGGGGTGGTTCTCTTGGAGGGCCTCACCAATCCATGGCATCCCAGAGTCTGTTTTGCAAGAGGATCTTCTGTTCTGTCCTGCAGGAGCTCAATACATCACGTGTCTGACAGGAAACTACACCGAAGAAGCTGAGCTTATCATCCTCTTCACCTCTGTCCACCCTGGGAACCTCACTGAGGAGACCTGCAGTGCCCTCTGTTACTCCCAAGACCAGGAGTATGGGGGTTTCAGCCCCCAGGGGCAGTGTTTGTGTGGAACTGCCCACGAAACAAACTCTTCCTCCGGCTGTTTGCCATTTTGCACTGAGCATTTGTCTGGGCAGGGCTGTGGTGGCCCCTCACTCGTCCCCTTGCCCTTCCAGGCACAGCTGCCTGTGTCTTTCACAGGACTGCAGCCCCGCTACAGCCTGCACCAGCCCGTGCTCTTCAATGTCAGTATTCCCATTGCTGCCAGCACTTTACTGTGGGAATTTGGGGACCAGAGCGAGGTTCTCAACACCACTGGACACACGGCCGTGCACAGCTACGCCCTACCCGGGCACTACAACGTCACTGCCACCCTCCTCGTGGGCTCCAGGCTCCTGCAGCAGCAGGCAGAGATTGAGGTGGTGGCTTCACCCCAGCAGCTGGAGCTGCAGTGTCCCTCCCTGGTGGTGGCAAACGAGAGCCTGGACATCCGGATCCGCAACAGGGGCGGCACGGGGCTGGCGCTGCTCTACGGGATCACCGCCGAGCCCGGCGAGCTGGGCAGGGGTGAGCAGGGCTCCTGGGGGGCTGGGCCGGGTGGCACTGGCTCTTGGGGTCCCCTTTGCCTCCCCAGCCAGTGAGGGGTGGCTCCTCTGGGGGTGAATTCCAGCTCCCTGGCTCTGAGCAGTGTTTTGCACTCTGACAGCGATGGGGTTTGTTGGCTTCAGGGCTGGCACATTCCTGGAGCCTCTCTGCCCACGTTGGGTCGGGGTGTGTGGCCCGTAGCCAGGACATCACCCCTGTGTTCTTTCTGCAGCAGTTCACCCCATGTGCCCCCCTGAGGGCTTGGTTTTCCCGGGAAATAACCACTGCTACCAGCTGGTGGTGGAGAAGGCGGAGTGGCTGGAGGCGCAGCGGCACTGCCAGGAGCTCGGCAACGGGGACCTGGCTTTTGTCAGCAGCCCCGACATCCAGAGCTTCCTCGTTGCTCATGTCATCAGGTGAGTGAGCAGAGGAAGGGCTGCCATCACCCAGGCACAGGTTTTGGCTCCCTGAGTGAGCAGGGGAAGGGCTGCCATCACCCAGGCACAGGTTTTGGCTCCCTGAGTGAGCAGGGGAAGGGCTGCCATCACCCAGGCACAGGTCTTGGTTTCCTGAGTGAGCAGGGGAAGGGCTGCCATCACCCAGGCACAGGTTTTGGCTCCCTGAGTGAGCAGGGGAAGGGCTGCCATCACCCAGACACAGGTTTTGGCTCCCTGAGTGAGCAGGGGAAGGGCTGCCATCACCCAGGCACAGGTTTTGGCTTACTGAGGGCAGGGGGGTGTGAGTGTGAGGAGCTGGTGGGGGTGAGGCTGAATGGAGAGGAGTGAGCAGAGCTCGAGCCCTTGCTGGACTTGGCTTCTTTCCTTAAAGGCTGTGGAGGGAAGAAGAGGAATGGGGCAGAATCACAGCTGGGAATTGAGAGATTGGTGGGCTTCGTGTACCCTGTGTTTGTGCCTGTGGATGCCTCTGAAATGTGGAAAGGGGTCATGAGCCCTCAGACACGGCTGCAGCCCAAAGCCCAGACCCTTTCCCCTCGTGTCTCTCACCCTGGGAAGGAGCAGTGCTCCTCTCCAGCAGCATCTGTTCCACCTCAGGCCTGGGCTTTATAAACAGAGAGTGCTGCAAGTGTCAGCCTTTGATTAAATCCGCCCCTCTGAGTGCCCTTTCTCCAGGCAGTCATTCCGGGGGAGGGAGGACAACCAGGAGAGCTCTCAGGACCTGACAGCCCTTGTCAGCACTCCCAGCTGCAGCTGTGGGAGCTGGGCTCCTCACGAACACATCCCAGAAATCCCAGAAAGCAGCAGGAAGGGAGCAGCTGGTGGGGCTGACGTGGGCTCTGAGCGCTGCCAGCCCCTTCTTGCCAGCCTTGTGCCCCCTTCCCTCCACACGGGGCTGTGTCCTCACATTGCAAACCCGTGTCCCCTGCCCTGGGGAAGGGAAGGGAGCTGTGTCTGCCCCTGCTGAGGAGTGGGCATGGCTGCTGGGATGTGCAGGAATCGCGTGTGGAGCTGCTGGAACCACGAGAGGCTGTTCCCCAGCTGCTGCCCCACAGCCTCTGCTCCCCAGCCCCCTCTAGCCCGTGTGTTTATTTTATTAATCCGTGCAGATAAACATGAAGGAGGCAGCTCCAGGATGTGATTTCCCTGGCGATAAAAGGCGAGTGGGCCGAGCTGCAGGGTTTTGGAACACGCAGCTTCCCTAGTTTCTTATGGAAGATGGCAGAAGCTGGAGGCTGTTTCCCATCAGGGCACTGGGCAGGTCTCTGCTTTGCTCCTGGAGTGGGATGGCCTCCCCAGGAGCAGCATGTGCTGAGCTGCTCCCTCCCTGCCTGCAGAAGCAGAGGATAGGACCATGCAGGGGACCCCCTTTTCTGGGCAGCACAGAGAGCCCCTCTGCCCTTCCCCAGGCTTGTTCTGCTCCTCCTGCCCCAGCAGGGCAGCTCAGTCCTTCCTCAGAGGCAGAGGAGAGCTCACATCTTGCTTTAAAAAAAGCTAGTTCAGATCCTCCTGTTTCCCCTGCAGTGGAATGGGCTGGGCAGTGGGGCAGGGTGGGAACCAGCCAGCAGCTTGTCTTTTAGTTATTCCTTTCTTTCTTACTTTTTGGGTTTGTTTTTTTTTTTCCTAATGACTTGCAGTTAGATCATAGCTGGAATTAGAAAAGGAAAATCTCCAGTGAGTTTTCCTGATGGCAGCAGGCAGGCAGTTTCCTACCCTGCTCTCCCTCACTCCCTGCCAGTGGTTCAGGAGCAGAACACAGCCCTTATTTATTTGTTCATCTCATTTGCAGTGAAAACTACTGATTCATGGAACAAGTTATTTTTGTCATCGTTTTTCAGCGTGACCTCATGAATCATTTCATCTGGCATGAGCCTGGGGGTGGAGAGGCACCAGTTACCACCAGTTATCTCCCCAGTCTGCTTTGCAGAGCTGTGCTACCACCCTGGGAGCAGGCTGGGGCAGGCAAGGGCATGGCTGGATTGATTTCCACCTGCAGGAGGGAGCGTGGGGAAGGAGCTGAGAGCTTGGGAGGGTGCAGCATGTTAAATGGAGAAGTTAATAGAAGTTAATATGGAACAAATGCCTCCCTTTCTGCTGGGTGAGATCAGAAACGGCTCTCCAGGGTCTTTGTGGCCATGAGAGACCTCTCAGCACTTTGCACCAGGATCTCAGCTGGGATTGAGCCAGTTTCCAGATGGAGCAGGGACATTTCATCTCGTGAAGGAGCCTGGCAGTGTCCTGTGCGTGGGGTTCACTGCCTGCAGTGCTCCAGCCTCTGCTTGTCCCCTCTGGCTGCCTTTCCATGGTGGCTGAGGAGCTCATCATCTCCAGGAGCTGCATCCAGGAGAGCTCCCAGAGCTGGCACTGCTGAGCTTTAGTCCTGCACTGGTGCCAGTGCCACCTGCAGTGGAGGATGGACTGGTGGGAAATCCCCCAGGTGTGCCCAGGAAAAGCACAAGTCTTCTGAGGGATTCAGCTTTCCCGGGCAGTTCTGTGTGACCAGATCATTCCTCCTGGGTTGTGACTCAAGACAGGCTTGGCACAGCCTGGGAGGGTCATTTGGTGACAGAGTGCAAGTCAGCCTGCTGGTCACAGAACCAGGGAGTCATGGAATGGTTTGGCTTGGGAGGGATCCTAAAACTCATCCTGTTCCACCCCTTTCCACGGCAGGGACACCTTCCACTGCATCCCAGGCTGCCCCAAGCCCTGTCCAACCTGGCCTTGGGCACTGCCAGGGATCCAGGGCAGCCACAGCTGCTCTGGGCACCTGTGCCAGGGCCTGCCACCCTCACCAGGCTCTTGGGACAGAGCTGGGAAGGCTGGAGCAGAGCGGTGCTGTGCTGTGGAGGGGCAGTTCCTGAGGCTCTGGTGGTAGAGTGGATACTGAAACCCTTTAGTAATTCCAAGGCTCCATGAAATGCAGCCCATGACACCCCGATGGAGCTGCTGTTATTATTTTTAGAGAGAACCATAGATGGCAGCTGTCCCAGCTCTTTCTAATACTCATGATTTCCTGAAATCCCCCCTCCCCCTTCTTCTTTTTTTTTTTTTTTTTTTTTTTTTTTTATTTTTTTTTTTTTTTCCAGGGCCCTCTTTTTCGGGTTTGTTTCAAATTTTTTTTTTTTTTTTTTTTTTTTTTTTTTTTTTTTTTTTTTTTAATTTTCTTTTTTTTTGCAGGAGCCTCGATGTCTGGATTGGATTCAATGATTTTGCAAGCTCTGGAGCTCAGCAGAGAGGGGAAGGATTTAATCTGGAGAGCTGTCAGAACTGGCTGCCAGGAGAGCCCCATCCCTCCAACGCCGACCACTGCGTGCGCATGGGCCCCACGGGCCAGTGCAACACCGACCTGTGCATGGCCAAGCACAGCTATGTCTGCGAGTACAAGCCACCAGGTGGGCTCTGCTGGCCCTGCTGCTGCCACCAGGGCTGGGCAGGGGTCCCCTCCCTGCCACTGGTGTGGAAAAAGAGGGATGTGTGGAGAGGCTCCTCCAGGGCGTCAGCACAGAACGAGTGCGACTTGCAGCAATATTCCCAAACCCAACTTCTAGAAACCCAACCTCAGCCCAAAAGGAAGTGTTTGGCTTACTCCAGTCTTTGCCATATTACAGAATCACAGAGTTTCTAGGTTGGAAGGGACCTTTAAGATCATCGAGTCCAGCCCATGCTCTAACACCTCAGCTAGGTCACGGCACCAAGTGCCACATCCAGTCTTTTTTCAAACACACCCAGGGAGGGTGCATCCACCACCTCCCTGGGCAGATGATTCCAGTATTTGACCTCTCTTTCTGTGAAAAACTTCCTCCTTAAGCCTAGCCTGTATCTCCCTTGGTGCAGCTTGAGGCTGTGTCCTCTTGTTCATGAGCAGAAGGAGAGAGGGGAGCAAAGCTCTGAGGCAAAGCACTGGAAACAGCTTTTCCCTCTTACTTGAGGGAAACTTACTTCCCTCTTGCTGCTGGCAGGATCTGAGGCCGTGCTGCTGCCTTGGTGGCTTGGTGTCCTTCTTTGTGTATTTTGGGAGCTGTTGGGGTGGCTCAGAAGTTGATTAGGTGAGGTGTGATGTGCTGTGCAGGTTTGTGGTTATTCAGCTTTCCAAATCTTCCACACCGCTGTAGGAAGAAAGAGAAGTAGGAATGGACATGAAACAGGGGAGAAGAATTATTTAAGAAGGAAAAGCCATGGCCAGAGAGAGCACTGGCCTGGTCAGAGGGGCAGCAGCAGCTGCCCAGTCCCCAGAGAGCCAGCAGTGTTTGCCACTGGTGGAAACCAGTTGGTCGTGGCCACATTGCCCAAGAAGTCCAGGGCACAGGGAGGATGAGAAAGTGCACCTGGTGCTCAGAAATTCCCAGCAAATCATTAGTTCTTGGAAGGGAGAGTTCCTTGCACAGTTCCTAGAAATCAAAATTGCTGAACGTTGTAAATGAAAATGTTGTTTGTGCTGGATGAGAAAGAAGTCAAGATACCTGTAAGGAGAAGGGAGATTCAGGATTATGGAGCTGCTGCTCTCCTGGGTGCTCCAAGCCCTGCTGCAGCTTCACAGGGTGGAGGGAATGGCCTCAGGCCCTGCTGAGTCTCACGGGCTTTGTTCCAATATTTCCTTTGTACACAGGAATTCTCCTGAACGCCGAGAACTTCTTTGAGGGAGAGGCTGAGCTGGCCCCGCGCGGGGCCGTGAGGAGCCTGAGCGAGGCCGTGCCGGCGGAGCCCTGGCAGGCTGAGGAGGTGAGGGGGGATGCTGGGGGGGCTTTGCTCCTCCTGTGCTGCCCAGGGGTCCCTGGGGCCGCGGGCAGGTGAGAGCTGTGCGTGTTCTGCAGGTGCTGCAGTTCCCAGAGCTGGCCTTCAGGCACCAGGGCTTCCTCGCTGCCCTGGACTTCGTGGCACAGGAGCTGCAGCAGCCCGTCCAAGTGAGCTTCCAGCTGCACAGATTGGTGCATGGAGAAGGTGAGGCTGCTCCTCAGCGCCTGTGGGATTGCTGGAGGTGGCACCATCAAACTGGGGCTGGCCTTGTGGCCCCTCTGGTGCTCGGACCCTTAAAGCTCAGAGGTTTGGTTCTGTTTTTGGAGGAGATCGAAGTGTGGGATCCACAGCCTTGGAGCAGTGTTATCCTGGGGAAAATAACAGAGGGAGAAACTTCTCTCCATGCATGAGGAGAGTGTGAGTGCAGGGACCATGTGGAGAAGCTCATTAATCTTCTGAGCTGTACTTTCTGCTTTGTGAAGACACATGTCAAACGGGAATGTGTTCTGGTCCATCTGGCCCCACGGGTTAACAAGGAAGAACATTTTCCTGAGCCCATTTCTTCCTGATGGATGAGATAATCTAAAAAGCCTTTTATTCCTTGTACAAGAGCTCAACAGTCACAGTTTTGGCAACAATTAATTCTGCAGCAGAATGTTTGTTGTAGCCGTGGGGTTGGCTGGTTACAAAAGGATCTTTTCTGACACTGACAAGCTGATACTTTGACATGGAAACATTAACTTCAGAAAAGTTGCTTAATGTGTTTTCAATGTCAAGGCCAGCTCTTGCTTTCACTTGGACTCACTTCTGCTGTAGCACATATCCTTTCAGAATGCAAAGTGGTACGTTCTCGCTGGAAAAGAGACAACTTTGGGCTTAATGATCTTGGTGGATTTTTCCAGTAAAAGAGGACATTTATGTAGCAGCAGGATGTGCTGCAGTTGCAGCTTTTGCTAAGAGTGGAGCCATCACCAAAATGGAAAAAAGGGTGAATTTGGAGCAGAGGAGTGCATTAGTAGTGTTACTCACCAGAGTGGCTATATCACTGATTTCTCTTTCACTTTTTCCAGACTACCAGGAGGAAAACAATGCTACAGAACCACTCCCCAGTGCTCAGGACGATGGGAACTGGACGCTGCTGGAGTGTCCTCCTGGTTTCCAGTGGTGTCCTTTGAGGAATCTGTGCTCATCCCACAAGAGCTGCTGCAATGGGACCGAGTGTGCCAACAGCTCCTCTGGCAGCAGCCCTGCCCCGGGGGCCCTGCAGCCCAACGCCAGCCAGCCCAGCTATGAACTCCTCAAGGAGTTCCTCTTCTTGGTACCAGCTGGCCCCTCTTCCCAGTACCAGGTCAGTGTTTGCTGCTGTGACCAGTGGATGGGTGGGGAACTTTTCTCCTGGGGGCTTTGGGTAAGTTTGGGTTGTTCCCACGTGGCAGATGGAGCCACTCAAGTCCATTGGAATGGAAGGACGTGCCCAGTGGCACACGGGCATTGGGCTCCCTGCAGTCCCCTGTGCCTGGGGTGCTGGAAGGTGTCCCTGCCCATGGCAGGGGGTGGAACAGCATGGGTTTAAGGTTCCTTCCCACCCAAACCATTCCATGTTTCCATGACAAGGCTGTGCAGATTCCCACGGGCTGTTCCCGTGGCGTTAACACAGTGGAGATGGAGCATAAAGCTGATTTGTTTTTTGGTACATTTGATTCAGAGAGGCCAAGGAGGGTGGAGTGGTGGAAGGTCTCCCTGTGCTTTGTTGGGATCTGCACCTTTTCTGTCATTTCCCACCTGGCAGGAAATCCAGCATTGTGCCAGGGCAGCAGTTGGCTGCTGACTGCTCTTGACATCAGGCATGAACCCAAACCCCTCTCCTCTCTCTGCAGGTCACATTCAGCAAAGAAAACGTCTTTGTCAGGGCTGGGGACGTTTTCAGCATCCAGCACAACGCAAGCTCGGGCTCGTTCCTGCAGTGCCACCGCAGTGCCACCTCCCTGGCCAGGAGGAACTCCTCTGAGCGGGCACTGGGCCCGTCCCCCAGCCCAGTGGATGTCCCCTGGAGCAGCAGCACGGCGTGCTCTGTGCGGGTGAGTGCAGGAGCCTAAAGGAGAGATGTGGGATCCAGGCAGCTCTTCCAAATGCATTTTTTACATCCAAGATGTTACAGCACTCCAGGGTCGTGGGTGACAGAGCCTGTGCCTACAGCTGTCAGCTGCAGCTGCAGGCAGGCCTGGAGAGCCTTAGCTTAGGTTACAAATGCATTATATACTCTCCTTTGCTGAGCATCTTCATACAGCAGAACCAATCTATACCTTAACTTTTATCTATAGCCTATCATAACTACTATAATTAACATATTCATGTCACTATTCTCCAGTCACTAAAAGTTAGTACATTTTCTGCTAAGGAGAAAAGAGTGTGAGACATTCTTGTCAGACTTCCCTCCTTCCCATCAGGTGCGCTACGCCGAGGAGCATCTGGTGCCGGTGCTCGGCGCGCAGAACGCGGGGCTGGAGCAGCCCGGGCTCTACCAGCTGCAGGCCAGCGCGGACAACGGGCTCTTCCGTGCCAACCTGTCCTGCCGCTTCCGCGTGGCCTCCCGCGTGTCCGGCCTGCGGGTCATCCACCCGGCGCCGCAGGGCTCCAGGCTCTACCTGCCCACCAACCGCACCTGGCTGCTGCTCAAGCTGTCCTCGGGGGTCAACGCCACGGCCGGCTGCCTGGGGGACAACCGCACCGTGCCCTTCGTGGCCGGCTGCCCGGCGGCCGTGGCCTCGCTGTGCGCCAGGGAGAACAACGACACCTGGTTTGCTGTGCTGCAGCTGGGCGGCCTCGGCGAGGGCGTCAGCACCCACGTGCTGGTGGCAGAGAACCCGGTGAGCTCCCAGAACATCACGGTCACCGTGAAGGTGGAGGAGCCCATCCGCGGGCTGAGGGCCACGCCCGACCCCGAGAGCAGAGTGCTGCTGAACACGCGGGTGGTGAGTGTTGGTTTGCTGCTGCTCCGAAGCCTCCCCTGGGTGGGTGTAGCCCTGCCCTGGGGCTGGCAGGGTGTATTTGCCTCGGGTAGGGGGGCACTGCTTGCTGCTAAGCTGCCAGGCCGTGCGCTGCTGCAGGCACAGCATGTGGCACCAGCACTGGTGCTCTCCAGCAGGAAGGCAGCTCAGCTGCACGTCCCCCTGGAGCCCCTGGGGTAAGGCAGTGCCTCCTGAGAGGGATCTCTGCCTGTCAGCTCCCCAGGACACTGGAGGCTTTAGGAAAGGCCAGCGTTTACCTTGTTTTGCCTTGTCCAGGTAGTTGTTCCTTGAGGTGTTTAGATTTGCTCTGCTTAATCCTTACATCAGCTGGCTGAAGCTGTAGAGATGTTTTACCTCTCCACATCTTGGAGTTCCTCTGGTGTTTGCAGTCTTGTTTTTTTCCAGTCCCCCATCCCCAGAGCTACAGCCCTGGGAAGCTGCTCAGTAACTGCCCCAAATGCTCTGTACAAGCTCTGGCTGCTTCTGGCAGATCCTGTGCCTGCACCTCTCAGTCTCACCCTTCCTGCTGCCACAGGCTGCTCAGGAGGCACTGTTGGAGTGAGGAGGGACCTGCCCTGTCCAGCCCCTTCACTCTTTGGGTCAGGCACCATCCCTGGACGAGGGTCAGAGGCTCAGCTTACAGGTGTAGCTAAAGCCAGGCTGTTTCTGCAGAGATTTCAGAAGGTTTTTTAGTCAGCAAGAGGGACCTGATCACAAGAGCAGAGTGCTGGGCTGTGGGAACAAGGAGTGTGGGGTCTGCTCCCAGCTCTGCTGGGGATTTAAGGAGTCAGGGTCTGCATTTCTCCGTCAGCAGCAGAGCCACAGATGATCTGTCAGCTCTGTGCCATGCTCTGAGGGCACTGCAGCTGTGGGAGCCTCCCAGTCTGGCTCTGCTCCCTCTCCAGTTCAGCTGGAGGTCTCCTGGGAAGTGCTGGGCATGCTTTTCTCTTGCACTAGTGTGAAATGTTCTCGTGCCTTTCAGAGCTACATCCCTGTGATGGAGGCTGGGTCAGATGTGACTTTCCGATGGACAGTAGATGATAAGCCATCTTTCACTTTTTACAATGTTGTCTTCAACGTTATCTACCAAAGCCCAGCTGTGTACAAGCTTTCGGTAAGCCAAGGCCTTTCCCATGACACCATTTCACCCCTGGGTTTCCATCTCATCCCACAAACTCCTCAGGAAAAGCAGCAGGGAGAGAAGGCAGAGTTGAGTTGAGGTTTTCACTGTGCTCGTCTGCTGTTTCTCACGGAGCTGCTCTTGCAAATGCAAATAGTTTCTTCTACCCCTACATTGCTGTGCTGTGTTCCTCCTCTGTGCTTTCTCCTCTTTTCTCCAAGCTCCCTTTCTGTTCGTGGAGTGTTTGTGTTTCCCCCTCCTCCCCAGCAGGAATTAGCAGGGAGCCTCTGCTCTGGCAGGCAGGAAATCTGGATTCAGAGCCTGGCAGAGGCAGGATGCATCATAAGACTTCCATAGGCAGGCCAAAGCTTCTCCCACCAGCTCCTGTGTCCTCTGCCCTGCTCTCTTTCTCCTGGTGCAGACTGGAGTGCTGGGTTTTGCCCTGAAGGATGGAGCAGAGTCTGGGCCAGGAGAGCTGTCTGCTGTGGAGCAGGAGCTGATCTCTGGCCAGCACATCCTTGTGTGTCATGCCCTGCAGAGCCTGCTCTGCTCCAGGGTGCTGGATCTGCTCTCAGGGTTTCTCTTGGCCTCCTGAGCAGACAGCAGCCCAGCCCTGAGGTCGTGCTTACACTAATTTGCTGGGTGCAGCACTAATTTGCTGAGTGCAGCACTAATTTGCTGAGTGCAGCACTAATTTGCTGGGTGCAGCACTGTGCTGAGGGCCTGGGCTGCTTTCACTTGCAGAGCTGCCGAGGTGCCATTAGCCTGGGGGGCTCTGGGTTCAGTGCAGCACATCCACAGGAGCCCAGGCACCAGCTGCTCTTCCCTGCTGGGGTAGGAGGTCTGTTCCAGTGGGTTTGAGCCACTCAGCTGAGAGCAGCTCAGCTCTCCTGCAGGTGAGAAGGTGAAGATGCTCTGTCAGTGTTAC
Source organism: Pyrgilauda ruficollis (assembly GCF_017590135.1). NCBI lineage: Eukaryota > Metazoa > Chordata > Aves > Passeriformes > Passeridae > Pyrgilauda > Pyrgilauda ruficollis. The sequence goes on along the minus strand of NW_024510544.1, from coordinate 242,078 downwards.
ATGCCTAGAAAATCATGAGGATTCTGCTCTACTTGTGTCATTCTCTTCAGTCCCTTGTGTCCCTTTCCCTCCTCTGCCCAGCCTTGCTGTCCCTCTCTGTGCCCACCACACCAGGATCCTGGAGCTGCACTTGGTGTGCTTGGTTTTATGAGCCTCTCCCCTCCCTCCTCTGCGCTTGAAACCATTTCCTGCCACTCTCCTGAGGAATTTGGGTGTCTCTTGTCCCCTTGGTGGCAGCAGGTACCTGTGCTCAGCAGCTGGAGCTGCAGGGCACATCGGAGCAGGCAAAGGAGCAGCTGGCAAGTTCAGAGCCTCAGGATGAGAAGCTCCTCTCTCTCCTTGTCCTCTTGCTGTAGCACCAGCCCTTCTTGGACTGGCTGCAGTGCTGAACATGTGGCCACTCTCTCTGCCCTGACCTGCTCCCTTGCCCCATGGTGCTTCTTCAGTCCAGCAAAGCCCCGCTCCGAGGGCAGCGAGGGGACCCCAAACCCATTCTTTGTGCCACTGTCCTTCCCAGCTCACCGCCTCCAACCACGTCAGCAACTTCACAGTCAACTACAACGTGACGGTGGAGATGATGAACAGGATGAGGAACCTGAGCGTGGTGGGTGCCCTGCCAGTGGTGCCCCAGAACAGCAGCGTGGAGCTCAGCGCCCGGGTTCACGTGGACTCGGCTGTGGAGGCTCTGTTCCTGTGAGTCCTTTGCTGCCTGCCCAAACTCAGCATCTTTCTGTGCACATCTTGCCTGCACAGTTTCTCCTCCCAGGGCCAGCTGGTCCCTCTCAGCTGCTGTTTAGTTATGTGAAATCTGTGAGTGGGGGTCAGTCACACACCTGTAATTCAGGCTGAAATCCTTTCCATTTAAAGTGTTAGGACACTGCTTTAGTTTGGGTTCTTCCTCTTCCTCCTCTCACCACAGCTGCTGCTTTGATACTTGGCATTCTGCTTCCTGTGTTTTTTTTGGAGAACCCAGCCCTGACCTGAAAGCCAAGCCAGGATTCCTCTGGGATTTCTGGGATTCTCCTGTTGTGCAGAGTAACGTGGTTTGCCTGTTTCTCCAGGTGGGATTTTGGAGATGGTGTCCAGGAGACGTACCTGTTCAAACCTCCCTACAACAAGTCTTTCCTTGTTCCTGATCCCAATGTCCATGAGGTTGTCATTGAGCACAACGTTTCACACATCTACCAAGACCCAGGTATGCTCAACAAGGCTCTTTGGGGAAGAAGGGGCTCAGGCATTTTTGGTCTGAGGGGTGTACAAGGCACCTTCCAAAACAACCAGGGCTTGGAAATCATTGCCTGGTTCCTGAGCAGACAGCTGGAGTGACTGGAAGTCCCCAGCAGTTGCCATCCTCTTTAACCCTGTTTCCCAGGGAAGTTTGGCCACACTGTAAGAAGCAGGTCCACCACACTCAGCCCCTTTTTGGGCAGTCTCAGCAGAAGCACGAGAGGCAGGCAAGCCCCAGGCTGGTGGGAGGGGTGGGCAGCAGGAGGGCTCTGTTCTGTGGGTGAGCAGGAAGAAAATCTTTTATCTCTACCTGTTGGACTGTCTCCTTTCTTGATGCTGGTCCCCATACACATGAGCTGGTGTAATTCCTGCTGCAGGACAGCCCAGAGTGTGCACAGCACAGGAGCAGAGTGTCCCCTGCAGCCCCTGTCACAGCACTGAGAAGCTGTTGACAGGCACATCCTCACCCTGCCCTTGTTCTGCTCTCTCCCAATGCAGGAGAATATGCCCTGATGGTTGTTGTGTCCAACCAGTATGAGAACCTCACCCACGTGAGCCCAGTCCAGGTTCACAGTTACCTGACTGCCGTGAAGGTGGAGGCAGAGGAGGATGTTCTGGTGGTGGGCCGGCCGCTCACCTTCCGAGCCACTGCCCTGCCGTCCCCGTACGGCGTGCTGTACACCTGGGACTTTGGGGACAGCTCCTCCCTGCTCACAGAGCCCCAGCCCACCGCGACCTACAGCTACCGCCGCCGAGGGGTGTACAACGTCACCGTGACAGCCAACAACACCGTGAGCAGCGTGGAGACCGTGGAGTGCTACCAGGTGTTCGAGGAGATAACGGGGCTCCGCGTGTCCGCCGACGAGGCCGCAGAGCAGGGAGCGGCTGTCACCATCAACGCCTCCGTGCACACTGGGGACAGCATCACCTGGATATTCGACATGGGGGACGGGACAGTGCTCAGGAGTCAGGTGCCAGTGGTAGAGCACGTGTACATAAAGGACATCAACTGCACCGTGAACGTGACAGCTGTGAATCCTGTGAACTCTGTCTCCCAGGCGGTTCCTGTCCGGATATTTGTCCTGGAAATACTCAAAATAGAGCCTACTTCTTGCATCCTGGAGCACCCGGACGTGCAGCTCACCGCCTACGTGACGGGGAATCCTGAGGAGTACGTCTTTGACTGGACTTTTGGAGATGGCTCCTCCAATGTCACAGTCAGCGGGGACCCTGTGGTGGTGCACAACTTCACCCGGAGCGGGACATTCCCGCTCACCCTGACCCTCTCCAGCAGCTTTAACAAGGCTAACTACTTCACCAGTGTCTGTGTGGAGCCGGAGATCCTCAACGTCACCCTCCTCCCTTCCAAACGCTTTGTGAGGCTCGGGGAAGAGACCTCCTTCCAGGTGAGTGCCGTGCCTCCCTACCAGTACCGCTACCGCTGGGATTTTGGCAACAACGAGTCCACCAGGTCGAGTGGGACTGAAGTGACCTACACCTACAAGAACACTGGGGTCTTCCTGGTCACAGTGACCGTCTCCAACAACGTCTCTTTCAACAACGACACGGCGTTTGTGGAGGTCCAGGAGCCAGTTGGGGTAGCAAAGATTGAGTATAACGGGACGGATGTTCTGGAGCTGAACCAGATCTACCTGTTCTCTGCCAGCATGAATGGAACCAAAGTGGGTTACTGCTGGGACTTTGGGGATGGCACTGTCCAGCCTGGGCAAGTGGCCACCCACTCCTACAACAGCACGGGCCACTACAGCATTACAGTGATGGGGCAGAACGACGTGAGCTCCAACGAGACCACCATTGATGTCACCGTGAAACGACGGCTCCTTGGCCTGACCGTCAATGCCAGCAGGACAGTGGTGCCACTGAATGGGTCGGTGAGCTTTGTAGCCACCCTGGTGGCTGGCACTGCCATCCGCTACTCGTGGATCCTCTGCGATCGCTGCACTCCCATCCAAGGCTCCTCCACCATTTCCTACACCTTCCGCTCCGTGGGCACGTTCAACGTCATCGTGACGGCCGAGAACAAGATCAGCTCGCTGCAGGACAGCATCTACGTCTACGTCCTGGAGCAGATTGAGGGCCTGCAGGTGGCCAGCACTGACCTGGTGGAGGACATGTATTTCCCAACTAACAAAACACTCCATTTGCAGGCCGTGGTGAGAGAGGGCACAAACATCTCCTACAGCTGGGTGGTCCAAAGGGATGGCAGTGCTGTGCAGACCTTCACTGGGAAAACCTTCCCCTTGAGCATCCTGGAAGCTGGGAACTACACTGTCTACCTGAAGGCCACCAACATGCTGGGCTATGCCACTGCTAACAGGACACTGGAGTTCATTGAAAGCCTTGGTGTCCTAAAGCCCTATGCCTTCCCCAACCCAGCTGCTGTTAACGCCTCTGTGAACATAAGTGCCACCATAACCAGTGGCACTGGTGTCACGTACGTGTGGTACCTGGAGGATGGCTCCTCTCCTGTCACCTCTGAACCCTTTATTATACACTCCTTCCAAAGCCCTGGAATGATTGAGGTCATTGTTGGAGCAGAAAACAAGCTGAATTCAACCAATGCCACTGTTTCTGTGTGTGTGGAGGAGGCCATCGAGGGGCTGAGTATAGGGACAGCAGAGCTGGACTGTAGGTACGTCTCCTCAGGCTCCACGGTGGTCTTTGAGGGGGAGCTGCAGAGGGGGACTGAAGTGACCTGGCTGTGGGAGGTGCCAAATGGCACTCTCAGTGGCCAGTCCGTGGCAGTCACCTTCCCCACGGCAGGGTGGTACACGGTGCATCTGAACGCCTCCAACGACATCAGCTGGGCTCTGGCCAGCAGGAACATCTCGGTGCTGGACAGGATTCAAGGTCTGGAAGTTGTCGCCAGCAAGAAGGTGGTGGAGCCAGGAGAACAGGTCACCTTTGAGATCAGGATGCTGTCAGGTACCTCTGTGAGCTACCTGGTGAGCATTAGTGGGGACTACTCCGTGGTGCTCAACGGCTCCAGGTACAGCCATGAGTTCACCAAGAGCGGCGATTACGTGGTGACCGTGACCGTGCAGAACCAGATCAGCATCGCCCACGCCCAGGTGCTCATCTCTGTCCTGGAGCCCATCCAGGACGTCAGGCTCCTGAACTGCTGCGAGGAGGGCATTCCCACGGGCACGGAGAAGAGCTTCAGTGCCCGCGTGGGCAGCGGCTCCCGCGTGTCCTTCTCCTGGCAGTTCTGCCTGTGGAAGGAGCGAGGCCGGTCCGTGGTTGCTGCGTCAGGAGACAGAGTTTCCTATGCTCCAGAAGCTGCAGGGCTGCTGGAGATCCACCTCACTGCCTTCAATGACTTGGGAAGTGTCAACATCACCAGAACCATCCAGGTGCAGGACCCCATAGTCCAGGTGTCCCTCAGTGCCACCAATGCCTTTGTCAACAGGACGGCGCTGTTCGAAGCCGTGGTGGTGCCCAGCAGCAGGAGCGTTGAGTTCTTGTGGAGCTTTGGGGATGGCTCTTCCACTCAAACCACCAGGACTGCAGTGGCCAACTATTCTTACCTGAGCCCCGGGGATTACCTGGTGGAGGTGAACGCCACCAATCTCATCAGCTTCTTCATAGCCCAGCTCACTGTCACCGTCAAAGTCCTGGAGTGCGAGGAGCCCGAGGTGGAGCTGGCCCTGCCACCGCAGGTGGTTATGAAGAGATCCCAGAGGAACTACCTGGAGGCACAGATTGACCTCCGAGGCTGCATCAAGTACCAGACAGAGCACCTGTGGGAGATCTACCGAGCCCCCAGCTGCATGAACTTGGACGACTCCAGCAGGATCCGGCTGCCGAACGTCGACGTGAACAGGCCCCAGCTGGTTATCCCAAAGCTCGGCCTGGAAGTTGGGAACTACTGTTTCATGTTTATTGTCTCCTTTGGAGACACCCCGCTGTCCAAAAGCATCTTTGCCAATGTGACAGTGATCCCGAGCAAGCTGGTCCCAATCATTGATGGGGGGTCATACCGTGTATGGTCCAACACCCAGGACTTAATCCTGGATGGGGAGAAATCCTACGACCCGAACTTGGACGATGGGGAACAGACCCCGTTGTTGTACGAGTGGTCCTGCACATCCTCCTCCAAGGTAAGAGCAGCCTTGCCCATCCAGAGGGACCATTTGGGAGCTCCAGCTCCACCACAAACATGTCTGGGGTGGAACGGTGTCGAGGGAAGCTTTTGTGAGCATCTTTAACGGAGCTGCTCTGGCAGGAGGGTTGCCAAGGTTCAGCTCCCAGCTCAGGATGATGATACAGAAGTTGGTGTGAGGTATGGTGCAGGGCAGAAGGGCTGGCTCTGGGAGGGAGGCATGGGCATTGCTGCTTCCCTGGCAGTGCCCTCTGCTCCCCGGTGTCAGTGCTGCTGCTTCCATGCACTGGGGGTGTTACGGAGCTGCTGGTGCAGCCTGGGAGCTCAGGGCTCTGGTCCCTCTCCCATTAACAGTTAAATGTCTCTAATGCCATCAGGGGACAAAGTTAGACTTTGGAGAGGTCGAGTGACCACAGCTTGTGCCCACTAGCAGGTCACTGTCCTTGTGCTGCAGTGATCTGACCCTGTGCTGATGGAAGGGCAAGGGAGAGCTGCCTGGCAAATCCCGATGGGAATCCACCTCAGCAGCATTTTTGATGGAATGTGGAACTCTTTTGCTTGTACAATGTCATGTTTTCTAGCTTTGTCTCAAAATGGCAAATTTGAAGTGTGTGGGGATTGGACTTTCTGGTTTAATGTGAGCTTTTTGTGTTGCTTGGCAATGTTTGTAAGGTATTTAATGAAGAATTAATTGCTGTAAACTACAAATATGAAACTCAAATGAAATACAGGAGTATTCCAGCTACTGTTTACTAACCTGAAGAGTAGGATAATGTGTTTTATTGTCCACACACGCCCTGTTTCTCCCACCCCAGTGGTGGCACTGCACAGCAAGCTCTGTGGCAGTGACTCTGTGTGGACCTGAATGTTTTGGCTGTGGACTAACCCGATGTGCACCCTTACCAAGGAGGGTTTGAAAGTTCTTTTCTCCTTGCAAGCAGAGCTCGGCTGCAGGGTGCTCTCTGAATTTCAGTGCCAAGGAAGGAATTGTCACAATTTCCAAAGCTCTATTAGAGGCAGATGTGGAGTACACGTTCGACCTCACCGTCAGGAAGGAAGGGATGAGTCCCGAGGCCACCAACCAAACCGTACGTACCTCACACAGCTGTCACCTTCTCTGCTTGGCACAGCTGCCTCTGAGGCACAGAGTCATGGGGTGGTTGGGGTGGAAGGACCCTAAAGATCATCCAGTGCCACCCCTTGCTGTGGGCAAGGACACCTTCCACTATCTCAGGGTGCTCCAAGCTCTGTTCAGCCTGGCCTTGGACATTTCCAGGGATCCAGGGGCAGCCACAGCCTCTCTGGGCACCTGTGAGGGCCTCCTCACCCTCACAGGGAAGAATTAGTCCATTTCCCAAGGAAATTTCTATCGGAGAAAGGAAACTTCCTTTCCCATTCCTTTACAATCCCAGCTCTTCACATGCCACGGGCTCTGCCCTCTTTTTACCCAGAGAGCTTCCTAAGAGCCAGGGCTCACTTTGACTGTCAACAGTTCCTCTCTTCTCACCTTCCAAGTTCTTTTAGGGGAGGATTTTTGCAGGGCACGTTGTTTATGTCCCACGAATCCCAACGCCGAGCGCGCCCGCACAGTTCCGTCAGGAACATCCGTGGTGGTGCAGCTGGCAACTGGAGATGGGCTGGAAGTGGAAACTCTTACAGCCTGGGTTTGAAACCAGAGCTGTGGGATGAAAAGAAAAAAATGAAATTGATAGTCTTTCAAGGACATTCCGTACTATCTGGTTTCCATGCAGGAGCACAAAACAATGCTCCAGTGTCGCAGGAAATCTGCAGATACTGGCGGGGTGAGCGGGGCTCCGGCGCGGGGCTGGGGAATATTTATCCCCTTTTAAGAGTCTGCCATGTTAAACAATGTCTTCATTACTGTCTTTGAATTCATAACACTAATTATGCCAGGGCAGAGGGCTCAGTCCAGTGCTGGACAAGCCCCTTTCCTCAGGGATTAAAGGAATTTAGGCAGCACAGGAGTCAGAGTTCAGCTGCTGTTGTGTCTGAGCCACCGGTGCCTCTGGAGCTCTGCGAGTGCTCTGCCAGGAAGGTGTGGTGGATGTCTGGAGATGTGCAGTTAGATTCCAGCTGGAAGCCTGGAGCAACGTGCTGCTCCCTGGAAAAGGTGGTTCTTCCATCCCCACCTGGCAGCACAAGCAGGGTTTGCTGGGAGCTCAGCACCAGGGACCAGAGGGACATTTCAGAAGTCATTTATGTTATTAAAAAGTGTAAATAAATAATCCAGAACAACCTAGATCAGCCCAACTTGGCGTTGGGTGGCTCTTGCAAACCACTGGTGGAACTGGGCAGTGTCAGAGCAGAGATGCAGCTTAAATCTGACCCCAAATCCTTTGGGAATCCCTTCCTGCTGTTTCTTAGCACAGACTGGGCTGGTGCAGAGCAGTTCTTCCCTGCAGCACCAGGTGCTGGGGTGTGTCCTTACCTGTTAGGTGTCTGGGTTTTGGTGTCAGACCTTCTGATGGAGCTTCTTGCCTTCCCAGGTGTTCATCAAGAGGGGAGGAGTCCCCATTGTGTCCCTGGAGTGCATTTCCTGCAAGGCTCAGTCTGTCTACGAGGTCAGCAAGAGCTCCTACGTGTACCTGGAGGGCACCTGCCAGAACTGTCACAACGACTCCAAGCTTGGGGTAAAATCACGAGGCTTTGCTTCACCTCTGGGGGGCTCTGGGAGAAGGGGCAGGCAGAGAGGTGGAAAGGGAAGTCCTGGACCTAAATTGCAGTAGAGACAAGGAGGGGAAGCAATGCCTGGCCACAAGCAGGAGCAGGTGGGCCTGGCTGGGTCCTTGTGGGGTCATTCTAAGCCAAAGCCATGAGTGGCCAGGTCTTTCCAAACAAAAATCACTTTTTTTTCCTATAAGAGATAGGTAAAGTGTTTTTTCTCCCTGCTGGTTGGCATTTTGCCCATTATTCTGGTGGTTGAAGCAGAGGTGGTTCAGTCTCTCCTCTTGTGCCTCTTCCCCTGCAGCCTGTGGAGTGAAGCTGCTCTCAGAACTAGAAGTCCTTTTGCTTCCAGCAAGCCCAGCGTGTCCTTGCCTGGCATTTTCTGCCTGGTTATCTCACTGTTTCTCCTGTTATCACAATTGTAGGTTTGTGCTATTAACAGTAACCACCCAGGCCATGTTCAGCTTGAAGCACATAAAACACGGTATCCCGTGGAGACTCCACCAGTCCTTCATTTATTTCCTGTGTTTTGTACTCTGTATTATGAAATATTCTGTTGGAGGGTGATGTAATTCCAGAAACTAAAGTAGATCTCACAGTGGAAATATTCCCACCAGACATTTTGGAAAGGTTCCAGTTCTTGTTGCTGTAGCACACAAGACTAAAGCTGAATTATCAACTGCAAATTTGGCAGACGCTCCCACTAGAAATCTGTTACTTTTTATAAAAGACTCAATCTGAAAACATTTTAAGGACATAACTTCAGCTTCAAACCAAACCTGTCGTGTCTTTCCTCCCTGCAGAGGTGGGCAGCTCACAGCTTTAACAACAAGTCCCTGGTCCTGGACAGAAGCACCACGTCCACCGGCGACACGGGGATGAACCTGGTGCTGAGGCCAGGAGCCCTGAGGGATGGCGAGGGCTACACCTTCACCCTGCACATCACAGACCTGACCACGGGCGAGGAGGGCTTTGCCTCCATCGACCTGCTGCCCAACCAGCCCCCCGTGGGGGGGTCCTGCCGCCTGTCCCCCGAGGGACCCCTCAGGGCGCTGGAGACCAAGGTGCACTTCGAGTGTGCAGGTGAGAGCGCCTGCCAGCCCCCCTGCTCCTCATCACAGAGCTTCCCTTCTCCCCAAACTCCTGCCCCGGGGTGCTGCTGGCCAGGGCTGGGCTCAGCAGCGCTTTGGACCACGAGCAGCTTTGCGTGCCCGAATTGTGGAGCTCCCGAACTCCCCGGAGCGGGCAGGCAGTTTAAAAATTCCTAACTCGTGTAGGTGAGTGGTGATATCCGGGCCAGGCCACTTCTTGTGGAAGGGAGTGGGTATTTCAGTGCGGGAAAAAGAAGATGGTGCCCAAAACTGAGTCACAGTATGTGGGAAGAATCAAAAGACAGAGCAGTGGGGCCGTGTCTGCTGTGTGGGCTGGATGTTCCCACCAGAGCCACCTTCCCAACCAGCTGCAGAGACAGCAGCAGTGAGCCCAGCTTTGGAAAAGTGGCCTGGCCGGTGTCCCGTAGCCTTGGGCCAAGGACTAAGTGCCTCTGGAAACCAGATTTCCCCAAATGATCAGTGGTAGAGATTAGAGCTGTTTGTGCACAGTGCCGGGAAGCCACGCTGGGAGGGGATGAGCCCTGCTGCTTCCAGGGGGAGCAGCAGAAACGTGTTCAGGGTCATGGGGGTCTGACTTTGGTGTGTTTTGAGCTATCCAGAATAATGCTGGAATCAATTCCTCTTTGGAGTGGTGAGAATTTCAGCCCTTAGTGGTTGTTTGTAAGCTGAAGTGACAGACACAGTGGCAGTGCCAGCACCTTCACTGGGGCTCACTGGCAAACACACAGTGAATTTCCCAAATGCCCAGCTCCCATGAAACTCCCAATAATTCCTGGCAGCTCCAGGGAAATCTTTGTGCAGGCTTTATCCTGGACCCAGCTGTTTCTGAGATGCTGAACTGCCAGAGGCTGGACCTCTGTCTAAAGTCAGGCTTTGCAGGGCTTTTACAGAAACTGGCTTTTGTCAGTGCTGTTCCCACTCCCAGCAGAGTTATTCCCCCTTTTTATTTTGATCATGAATTTTTCATAATCCCTTTAAATGTTACAGAGCCCAAACCCCCGAGGAGAAACCCCTAAATATCACAAAAATTCAGAGGTAACGAAGGCACCCATCCAGCCTGATGGGAGTCCTTGAGCTGTCCTCATTCTGGGGACAGTCTGCCAGAGCAGGGGACCCTGGCTGGGACAGCAGGTCCATCAGAGGATCCTGGAATGGTTTAGAGCGATCTTCAAAACCCATCTTACCCCTTGCCAGGACACCTCCCACTAGTCCAGGTGGCTCCAAACCCCGTTGGTGCTGCAGGGCTGAGCAGGATGGACCTCCCCAGGGCAGGGCAGGGGCAGGGGCAGTGCCAGCTCCTCTGGGGCAATGTCAGAGCTCTGTGGGCTCTCCTTGCAGGCTGGCGGGACACGGAGGACGCGGAGGGGCCGCTGGTGTTCATCCTGCTGGCCTCGCGCCGCCGGCCCGGCCACTTCCACGAGTTCTGCGTGTACAAGGGCAGCCGCGCCGAGCACGGCGCCTTCCTGCCCCCCGGCTTCCGCGAGAGCGGCTTCCAGGTGTCCGTGGCCGTGCTGGTGCAGGACCAGCTGGGAGCCACCGTGGTGGCCGTCAACCGGTAAGAGGCTGCTGGGCTGGCCCCCGGTGCCCAGGCTCGGCTCCCCTCAGGTCCCTGTGCCGGTTTTGGGTGTAGAGATGGGCTCCTGGAAGGGGCTGTTGGCAGGAAAGGGAGGGGAGGCTCAGCAGAAGGGCACGCAGAGAGATCCAGGTTTTGTGGATGGTTGCTTGGTGGGGAGGTTTTCCCAGGAGTTCACTGCTTTCGTAGAATCGTGGAATTGTTAGGTGGGAAAATCACAGAGTCCCAAGGCTGGGCTAGTGAGGAGCCAGGCTGCAGGTCTGGGGTGTTTCTCGTGCAAATGGGGCACCAGAGCAGCAGCAGCAGTGCTGCCTCTGTGGGTCACCCACCTGCATCCCCTCCTGTCCCTTCCCAGCCCAGCCTGCACTTCACCCAGATCCCTCTTTCCTTGCAGCTCCATGGAAATCGGCCTCCCCGAGGGCTTCCCCAGCCTCTCCCACTGGCTCTACAATCAGACTGACACCGTGCTCCAGGGCTTGGTGAAACAAGGGGACCCTCAGCAGGTCATTGAGTACTCCCTGGCCCTCATCACCATCCTAAATGAGGTAACACAGCTCCTTCTGCCCAAGCGGGGCCTCCAGAAGTCCTTGCAATCACCAGGAGAATTTTTGGGCCAGATTTTGTATGATGATCTCTGTAGGCAGGGCAGGAATTTGGGGCTATATTCCTGCTTCCCTGCCCAGGAAGAGACTGCTGCACACCTGGAAGGCAGGCAGGGATGATCCCCTTGGGCACAGGCACCCTGCTTAGCAGGATAAGGACTGCACTCCAGGTACTAGTTAGCTGCTGAGTGCCAGGCTGTTAGGATAATTGCTTGGAGAGCAGAAGTGACACTGAGGAAGTTCTGCTGGAAAACCAGCTCATTAGATCCCTCTGGGGAGGAGCAGAGGCAGGAGATGGCGAGTGCAGGGAGCAGATGACTCCAGCTCAGCTCAGCAGCCTCTGAAGCAGCTCCTGACCGTGTTACTCTCACTGCACCTTCCTGAGCTGCTGCTGTTGTGTTCTCCTCCCCAGTACGAGCGCTCCGTGCTGCTGGAGCCCGAGGCTGGCCAGGAGCTGGAGCTCCGCACCCGGACCCGCAACAACATCACGGAGACGCTGAACTCGCTGAAGGTGAACACGGTGGATGACATCCAGCAGATCTCAGCTGCCCTGGCCCAGTGCACGGTACGGCCCGGCCCCTCCTCAGCCTGCAGCTCCTCGCTCACCGCGCTCTCTGCACGCACACGGGGCTGCAGTGTCACTGTCCTCCCCCTCAGGGCTCCTGTGCTGACGTGCTGGGTGCTGCCAGCTCTGCATCTGGCAGCTCTGTGCTGCTCCTCTGCTTGGCAGCTGCAGGAGAGGCCTCCACGGGCTGGAGAATTGGAGAACCGTGGAATGGTTTGGGTTGGAAAGGATCTTAAAGCCCATCCAGTGCCACCTCCTGCCATGGGCAGGGACACCTCCCACTGTCCCAGGCTGCTCCCAGCCCCAGTGTCCAACCTGGCCTGGGACACTGCCAGGGATCCAGGGGCAGCCACAGATTCTCTGGGAATCTGTGCCAGGGCCTGCCCACCCTCTCAGGGAGCAATTCCTTCCCAATATCCAATTTAATCCACCTTCTTTCAGCTTAGAGCCATTCCCCATTGTCCTGGCCTTCCATCCCTTGTTCCCCGTCCCTCTCCAGCTCTCCTGGAGCCTTGAGGCACTGGAAGGGGCTCAGAAGTCTCCTCAGAGCCTTCTCTTTTCCAGGCTAGACACTCCCAGCTCTCCCAGAGCAGGGGGGCTCCAGAAACATTGGAATAAATTGCTGGGGGAGTCACAGAACCTGTGAGGACAGGCTGGGCTCACATCAGGAGAAACACAGGTGGAGCTGCTTTGGGCCAGGGGCCAGTGCCCAGGTCTGATGCTCCTCCCAGCCCTGTTTCTGCCCTACAAGATGAGAAACCCCTCTCTGCCTTGCTCTGCTGCTCTCTGAGATCCTGGCAGTTTGCAGCCCCCATTCCCAGTGCTGGGGCTGGTGCCTGTGGATTTAGGAGGGAAAAAAGCCCAGTTAGGTAATGCACTTGTGCTTTGGTGCTCAGCCAGGCTGCTCTGGCTCCTCCTCCCTCCCTCCCTCCCTAATCTTTATTTTGGGGACTGGTCAGGTTCCTTGGCCCTGGCTGTGCTTCCCCTGCAGCCAGGTCAGTGGTGGGCAGGCACTGCATCCCACCTACAGAGTCCTGAGCTGCTCCCTTCCCTGCTTCTGAGCCTGCAGACCTCAAAAATCCCTTTTTTCTGTTCCCCTCTGCCCAGGGTTTGGGGTTGAGCACTTCCCATTCCATGCTGGAGCAGTTTGTTTCTGTCTCTCCCACCTCCTCCTGCCTCGTGACTTGGTTTTGCTGTGGGAGCTTAGGTCTAGAAATAGAATTTTTATTCCATGGGGAAAGCTGACATTCCAGGATTACTCTGTGCTCTGGGCTGGAATGAAAAGCTTAGGAAAACAGTACTGCAGAAATTCCCAGGTGGCTGAGACAAGTGGAGCTCACAAATTCCTTTCCTGCACAAGTGTCCATCAGGGCTGGTACATCTGTGATTTTACCTACAAGGGAGGGGAAAAATCAGAATTAGTTTCTCCTGGAGGGATAAAAAAAGAATCTTGGACTTTTTGGTTGATTCTCCTCCCTGAGTAGGAGCTGCCCTTGGGTGGTTCCTCCCCATAACCCAGTGTCTTCCCCACCTCCCTGATTCCTGACTCCGACTCACACAGTCTGTCCTGGCTTGTCAGAGCTTACAAATAAAGCAAAAGAGGGGGAATTGGAGACCTGCAGATGCTGTTTTGATTCTTCACCAAAACATATGGTGAATCACGGCTGAATCCTATGATGATTAAAAGAAAAAAGATGAATAAGAGCGAGGAAGGGGGTTGTAACAGCTTCCATGTGTTCCTCAGTCCCTCCCATCCAGCCCTGGAGAGTGCAGGAAGCTCCAGGCCATGGCTGGAACATTCTGTTTCTTGGACACATCTGGGAGCAGAGGGAGGGACATCCATCATGCCTGAGTGGCAGGACTCCTCCCACAGCCTTCAGGAGGATTTGGACACCAAAATGGACTCAGTTGGGGCTGAATCCTGCTTCCATTGGAGGTCGTGGAGGGGATGGAGGAATGCCATCCAGCTCCTCCTGGTTGGTTGCTGTGTGTGGTCCCAGAGGGGAGGTGTGCCTGGTCCTCACGAGTGCACACCAGGGAGCAAGAATTTAGAATCACAGAGTCCTGGAATGACTTGGGTTGGAAGGATCAGGTTGCTCCAAACCCTGTCCAACCTGGCCTCGAACAGTTCCAGGGATGGACCAGCCACAGCTTCTCTGGGCAACAATTTCTTCCCTTTATTCCTCTTCCCAACCCAAAAGCATCCTCTGCCTGCCTGTACACTGGCACTTTGGAATGTCATGGGAGGCAGATGGAAGAGTCTTGGGGCCACCAGCAAGTTGCTGGCCACTGTCAGTGTGGGCAGGGCAGCCTCTGCTGGACCCTCCCAGGGGCACTTCCAGAGGGAAAAAGTCTCCTGAGGACAGAGCCAGCTGGGCTTTCCCTGGGCTGCTCCTGCTCTGTCAGACCCTGGTCCCTTTGCAGGTGGTGAGCAAGGAGCTGGTGTGCAAGTCGTGCCTGACAAGGACCCTGAACAAGCTGGAGACCATGATGACCATTCTGCAAGGGGAGACCACCCAGGGCACGGTGACACCGACCGGCATCGCCGACAACATCCTCAACATCACAGGTGAGCCCTGTGCTCTGGGTGGGGACAGGGGACAGGCTCAGGAGCAAGAGCAGGCTGAGGGGAGCTTTCAGGCTCCCTCCTCTGCCATTTGGGCTTTGCCCCAAATTTTTAGGAAGCTGCATCTGCCATTTGAAGTGTGGCATCCCAGCCCTCTCTCCTCCCTGCGCTTTTCCCAGGGTTGTCCTGGCTTTGGCAGCTGCTCTGTGGACATTTCCATCTGACAGTTGTTAATATAACCCACTAATACTCCTAATAAGCCCACTAATACACCAGGGGATTTTCTTTTTAGTAAACAATGAGTAACAGCTATGGCTTCCAGATGATTGTCTTCCTGGTTGGAGTCCAAGGAGGCTGTCAAACCTCACTGGGGCATCTGGGAGCACTGTGTGGAAATTCCCACCTGGGTGACCTGGGGGGAAGCAGAGACACCTTCTCTGCACTCCTTTCTGAGCGTTGTGCACTTTGTAGTGCAAAAGCTTAGGAACATATGTTTGTTTTATCCATTCCCTCCCTGTTTCCTGAGCTGTGGTTCTCTTCACTACACAGGAGGGAAATCAAGTGTGTGGTGATTAGGTATTCCTCACCAAACCTGGGAGGTGAGAGAGGCTGCAGGAACTGCTGACAGCTTTGCTTTTAGCTCTGGGCTATGAACACTCCAGTGGGGAAGGTCATGTGGAGAAGAGCAGTGAGAAGACAGCAAGGAAAACCTTGTCTGATTGCTTTGGGAAGGTGTCAGGTGTTCTCCTGACTGTAGCACTTACCCAGACTATTTACCACTTCCTCTTTGTTTCTCTCCTGGCAGGTGACCTGATCCACCTTGTCAATACAGTTTCACAAGAATCCAAGCCCCAGGAGCTGCTGGCTGATTCCCACAATTTGCTGCTGGCTCCCAAAGCCTACAACCTGTCTTCCAGCCTGATGCGAATCCTCATGAAATCCCGGGTGCTGAACGAAGAGCCCCTCGAGCTGGTGGG
Source organism: Pyrgilauda ruficollis (assembly GCF_017590135.1). Lineage (NCBI taxonomy): Eukaryota > Metazoa > Chordata > Aves > Passeriformes > Passeridae > Pyrgilauda > Pyrgilauda ruficollis. The sequence goes on along the minus strand of NW_024510544.1, from coordinate 226,648 downwards.
AGGAGAAATTAAGGCCACAGGCAAGAGGTCTGACCCCTTTAACCTGCTCTGCTACGAAAACACACCAAACTGCCAGTTCTCCATCCCCCAGGCCTTCAACTCCACCCTTTCCAACCTGACGGATGTCATCCAAGTCATGTTCCAGGTGGACTCCAATCCCTTCCCTTTTGGCTACATCAGCAACTACACCGTGTCCACCAAGGTGGCCTCCATGGAGTTCCAGACACACAACGGGGTGCAGATCCCCATAGGGAGCCTGGACTCTGAAAAAGCCATCACTGTGATGGTCTCAAACAGCACAGAGCCCGAAAATCTCGTGGCTGGCACTGAAGTCATCGAGGCAAGAACGTCTGTGAACCTGATTGTGATCATGGAGAGCAACAACAGGGAAGCAGGACTGCACTTTCAGCTCACCTACAGAGTCCTCAATGGTAGGGCAGACAAATCCATCTCTTTCTTAGTGGGAGAGGAGGGCTGGATGTGAGGGATACCCAGTTTGGGGTGATATGCTGGGTGGCAGCAGCAGGTTCCACAGTGCATGGTCGAGGTTCTGGCTGTCCTGGACAATCTCCATGTCCAGTGTCATCCTTGCTTGTGGATTCTGGCCCTGAGAAGCCTTTTGCGTTTCCCAGCCCTTCTGTTGAGCCACATTAGCTTCGGAAGGCATTGCCCAGTCCCTCTCCCAGACAGGCCCAATGGTATCCAGTGCTCAGGGATCCTGAGGTGTGCACTGAGGGAGCACAGTCTGGAGAAGCATCTCCCACAGCTCTCTGCATTCCTTCTTCCCTGAGCCCCAGTGCTGACAGCACGCCTGTGGTTGAGCCTGCCAGGGGTTTTTAAAGCCCTTTCTGTTCCTTCCCCTCCCCACAGAGCATTACCTGGCCAGTGAGCCCGAGCCCTTCATCATGGCCTATCTCCATCATGAGCCCGAGCCCAACGAGCACAACTGCTCTGCCTCCAAGAGAATCAGCCTGGACGCCCTGGCTGGAAGTGACCACAAGCTCTACACCTTCTTCACCTCACCCAGGTAAGAGCAGCCTCCCTGGTGGTCCCTGTCAGCCTCAGGCTGTGCTGTGGGTGTGTGTGAGGGGTGCTCAGGTGGTCTGTGGAGCCCCTGAGTACCTGCACAGCCAAAGGGTGTAAATTAAGCCACGTTCACTGGGCTTTTCCTCCTTTCTGAGTGCATCCCTGCCCCTGTGGCTGGAAGCTTTCCATGGGCACACCTCCACCAGAATGGGGCTGGTGTCCCTGCAGGAGGCAGGGGAGTCATCTCCTTGCTCTTTCCCTTCTCCAGAACGGATGACCCCATCCAGAAGTACTACCTGAACATCACCAACCACTTCAGCTGGTCGGCAGTGGAGGTGACCCTGGGGCTGTACACGTCCCTGTGCCAGTACTTCAGCGAGCAGGAGAAGCGCTGGAAGACAGAAGGAATTGTCCCCCTGGAGGAGACCAGGCCAGACCAGGCCGTGTGCTTGACCCAGCACCTCACAGCCTTTGGGGCCAGCCTGTTTGTGCCCCCAAACTCTGTCCAGTTCATCTTTCCTGTGAGTACAGCAAAGCAGAGGCTGTGCAGTGCTGTCACACATAGGACGGGTTGTTGTCACCTGGAGCAAAGCCATAGGCTCCTGTTGGTTTCATGTCCAAGCTGGCACCAGCACAGGCATCTGGGAGCCTTTGGGAGGTGCAGACGGGCACAGCTCAGGGGAAGCTGTGTCCCCTGGCTGGGAATGCTGGCTGGAGACAAACCTTTGCAGATGGCTTTAGTCCTTGGCCCGAACGCCTCAGACTGTGTCTACACAGTGTGTCTACATCTTCGGGAGATGCCAAAGGTTCCTCCCAGCTGTCACCCAGCACTGTTTGATCCCAGGGAGCTGCACCTGCCAGCTGCTCCCTGCTTCCCAGGAGCATCCAGCTCTTCCTGGCTGTGTCCCTGTGACGTGAGCAGGAGCAGGGAGCTCCTGGCAGCTGCTGCTGCCAGCTCTGCGGGGCCACGGCCAGGAAGGAGGCAGGGAATGGGAACGGGATCCTCCTGGCCTTGCCTTTCAACACTTTTCTCTTCTGCAGGCTCCAGGCCCAGGGCTGAACTACATCGTGCTGCTGACGTGTGCTGTGTGCTTTGTCACCTACTCGGTGGCCGCGCTGATCGTGCACAAGCTGGACATGATCGACATGAGCCGCGTGGGGGTGATCCCCTTCTGCGGCAAGAACGGGATGTACAAATACGAGATCCTGGTGAAAACGGGCTGGGGCAGAGGGTCAGGTGAGCCCTCACCCTGCTCCCGTGCCTGGTTCCCACCTGTAGTTCACCTGAGGTCCCACCTCAGCACGTCGCGCTCTGAATGCTCCCCGCAGGGCCCAGAGCTGAGCTGCAGCTTCAGGCCAGGGCTTCCCGCAGCATTCCCAGGTTTTATTGTGTGATGATGGGGCAGGTCAAGAGAATGGTTTGGGTTAGAAGGTTCCTCAAAAAACCTTCTGGTTCCAAACTCCTGACATGGGCCAGGATACCTTCCACTAGCCCAGGCTGCTCCACCCCTGGCTGTTGTGGTGGGACAAGCAATTGCTGCTGGAAGGAGCCACCCAGGAGAGGAATTCCCCCATCCTGCCTTCCTTGCCTGGGCTGTGGTTGCAGAGACAGAGGTTGTTCCTCACTTCTGACCCCCTCCTCCCCAGCTGCCCCTTTGGATGGCTCCTTTTGCTGTCCTGCAGGATCCATCACTTTGTTCTGAATCCTTCCCAGCAGCAGGCAGGCACAAAGTCTGGCTTCTCTTCACGGGCTGGGTTTGTAGATAGAGCTGTCATAGGCTGGGGAACAGCTTCACCTCGGGTGGGCTTCCCTGAGGGAGCCCCTTCCTTCCCTGCAGGCACCACGGCCCACGTGGGCATCGCCCTGTACGGGGTGGACAACAAGAGTGGCCACAGACACCTGGACGGGGACAACGCCTTCCACCGCAACAGCCTGGACGTGTTCCAGATCGCCACGGAGCGCAGCCTGGGCAGCGTCTGGCGCATCCGCATCTGGCACGACAACAAAGGTGGGACAGCGAGGGGCCCGTGGTGACCCCTGGAATGGGGGGACACTGTGGGGGGACTTACAGACCGGCCACGTGCCAGACACAGAGGATGCCACATGCTGTGCGCTGTGACCGTCAGTGTCACCTCAGGGTGATGTGGCCGTGCCACGCTTCCCTCATGGGTCCTGTGCAGTGCCCACCGGTGACAATCGTGTCACTGCCCCACTGACAGTGCTCGTGTGGCCCCTCAGCTTTGCAGGCTCACTCAGGGAATGTGTGCCATGAACTAATTCCTTTGTCCCCCCCTGTGCAGGCCTCAGCCCCTCGTGGTACCTGCAGCACGTCATCGTGCGGGACCTGCAGAGCAGCAAGAGCTACTTCTTCCTGGTGAACGACTGGCTCTCGGTGGAGAGCGAGGACAACGATGGCCTGGTGGAGAGGGAGGTGTTTGCTGCCAGTGAGTGCCCCACATCCCCTGGCTCCTTCTCACCCCTGTGCCTGGGCCCCTCCTTTTCTCCAGGCCTTTCCCAGCTCCCTCAGCCGCTCCTGTGCTCCAGCCCCTTCCCCATCTCTGTTCCCTTCTCCAGACACGCTCCAGCCCCTCCAGCTCTTTCTTCTTGTGGGGTTCCCAGAACTGACCCCAGGATTGGAGGTTCCTCAGCAGTGCCCTGCACAAAGGACAGGCACTGCCCTGGGGTACAAACCAGGTGCCATTGGCCTCTTGCCCACCTGGGCACAGCTGGGCTCACGTTCAGCTCCTGTCCTTGCCAGATCCTTTTCTGCTGGGCAGTTTTTCCAGCCCCTCATCCTCAACCCTGGAGCACTGCATGGCGAGGGACCCTGTGGGTACTCTGGAGTTTCTGGGATGGATGTGGCTGGCTCAGCGGGGTCGTGTCCCTTTGTCCCCAGGTGAGAGCGAGCTGAGGAGCTTCTGGCGGATCTTCGTGGCGGAGCTGCAGCGTGGCTTCTTCGAGAAGCACGTGTGGCTGTCCCTGTGGGACCGCCCGCCCCGCTCCCGCTTCACCCGCGTCCAGAGGGCCACCTGCTGCTGCCTCCTCATCTTCCTCTTCCTCTGCGCCAATGCCGTGTGGTACGGCGTGGTGGGCAGCGTCCACCTCAGGTGTGTTTAGTGTGGTGGGCAGCGTCCACCTCAGGTGTGTTTAGTGTGGTGGGCAGTGTCCACCTCAGGTGTGTGCATGGCAGTGTCCATCTCAGGTGTGTGCATGGTAGTATCCATCTCAGGTGTGTGAAGGGCATGGTGGGCAGTGTCCACCTCAGGTGTGTGCATGGCAGTGTCCATCTCAGGTGTGCCCATGGCATGGTGGGCAGTGTTCATCTCAGGTGTGTTTGGTGTGGTGGGCAGTGTTCATCTCAGGTGTGCCCATGGCGTGGTGGGCAGTGTCCATCTCAGGTGTGCCCATGGCATGGTGGGCAGTGTTCATCTCAGGTGTGTTTGGTGTGATAGGCAGCGTCCATCTCAGGTGTGCCCATGGCGTGGTGGGCAGTGTCCACCTCAGGTGTGTCCCCAGCCAGTCCCACCCTGCTCAGGGCCCTCCTGCCTGTCCCCTTGGGGCAGGACACATCTTCCATCTGCTGGAAGAGCTTCCTTGCTTGTGCCCTGGGTGTGCCCTCCCCATCCTGAGGAGTCTGGGACCAGCACATGGACGATGGATGACCAAAACCAGCCTGATTTTGGTTTTCAGGCCCATTTCCTTCTCTGCACATCTGGAATTCCTGGTTGTGTGCTTTTGTCTCCTGCTTGCTTACCTGGCGACCCCAAATGCTCCTGCTGACACTCTCTGTGGTCCCCTTGCCTCCCTGCAGCAACGTGGCCGTTTCCAGCCTGCTCCCTGTCAGCGTGGACACGGTGGCTGTTGGCCTGGTGTCCAGCCTGGTGGTTTACCCTCTCTACCTGGTCATTCTGTTTCTCTTCCGGATGGCTCGTGGCAAGGTAAGGGTGGGGGATGGTTGCAGGCTGCTCAGGTGGGTGGGTGGCACCAGGTTTGCTTTTGGGATGCAGAATTCTGCCTGTCCTGGGACCCCACTCCTCCAGCTGGGCTCTGCACTTGTCCCCTGTGCTGCACCAGGGCCAGACCCTTCCTTGGCCTCTGCCCCCCTCCCTGAGCTCAGATCACTGCTGGCCTCTGTCAGTGCCCAGGCACCAAAAAGCAGATTTTAGAAGCTGTTTAGGCACTTCCTCCCTCAGGATTTCAGCGTGTGTGACAGGCACCCAAGGCAGGAGCCCAGGAGCTGCTCAGTGGAGCCTCTCTGATGTGTGCCCTGGGCACAGCTCAGCTGAGGCAGCTGGGCAGGGATTAGCTGGGGATTTACCGACTAGTTAAGCACAATTAGCAGCCCCATTAAGTACTGCAGCCAGCTGCTTGGGGACTGATGAGCAGCTAATGTGGCTGATGCTGCTGAGAGCACACAGGAACAGCTTTCAGACTGGGGGCTTGTAGCTGGGACAGCCTGGGTGGCCCTGGCTGTGGCACGTGTGGCTACAGGTGTCTGGGAGGCAGAGGAGGATGGGCAGTGGCTGGTCTCAGTGGCAGTGTCACCTCTGTCCCTCCTGTGTGCCCTGCAGGTCTCCATCAGCCACACAGTGACTCACTCAGACCAGCAGTCCCTGGAGATCGACAACTACCTGGACTCCTCCATCCTTGACAGCTCCTTCCCCACCTTCCCCGGGCTCCAGGCAGAGGTAACTGCTTCCCTCCCCGCAGCTGGGCAGGCTCCTGGAGGTGTGGGCCCGGGGCTAAGAGCAGCTCAGTGACCCCTGATGTTGCCAGCCCCCTGCTCTGAGCAGGCACAGAGCCGTGTCGTGCTCCTGACACTTCCCTGTTCCCCACAGGCCTTCTCTGAGCAAACCAAAACAGATCTGTTCCTGGAGGACTCCAAGAGGTGAGTGGGTTTCTGGAGATGGAGCCAGCTGTGCTTTGCTGGGCTGGGCTTGGCTCCCAGAGCTGTTTCTGCAGTCTGTTTCTCTCCTCCCCTCGTTCCTGATGCCCCCATTCCTGTTTTCCCACAGCCTGGTGCCCTGGCCCTCCAGCGAGGCCCTGCTCAGCTGGCCAGACCTGCTGAGTGACCCCTCCATCATGGGCAACACCATCCAGAAGCTGAAGAGAGGCCGGGCCAGCCGCCACCTGGGGCTGGAGGCCCCGCTGGCCACCGAGGAGGACACCTTGTCCCTTGGCATCCACCAGGGACAGCCCCGCTACTTCTCAGCCTCAGGTGAGCCCCCTGGCTCGGGCTGAGCTGCTGCCATCACCACTGGCTGCGCTCTGGAGGGCAGGGCAGGAGGGTTGGGTCTGCTCAGTGGGGATTTCAGTCTGGAGAAACAGAAATCCTGGTGGGCAGCAGGCTGGGAGCCAGGAGAGGTGTGTTCCCGTGGGAATGCTGCAAGCAACCAGCACTTCCTCACTGGTTTCAAAGCCACAGCCTGTTCCTGAGGCTCTGGAAGTGGCTGGAGAAGGAGAACTTGGCCTTCTGAGCCAGCAGTTCTCTGCCCAGCTCTGTGGCCAAGCTGGGAGAGACAGGGAGCAGGGAGGGCTGTCCCAGGGACAAGGACATCGCTGTGATCCTCCTCCCCAGCTCCCCAGGTGGCTGAGCCATGCCCCAGGGACAAGGACATCGCTGTGATCCTCCTCCCCAGCTCCCCAGGTGGCTGAGCCATGCCTGGCTGGTGCTGGGGGCTGAGCTCCTGCCAACACTGTCTGTGCTCTCTCTTTCCCAGATGAGGATCTGATCCGGCAGATCCTGGCAGATGGAGCCGGCGGCATCTCCCAGGACCTGGGGCCGTACATGAGGGCAGAAACAGATCTGATCTCAGGCCTGTGAGTGTCTGGGGAGCAGAGCCCCACGGGGCCAGAGCTTCCCTCACACCCAGCTGGGCTGAGCTGGCTCTGGGATGCTCTCACGGGTCACTCTGTCCCTGCTGGCCATGACTCCTGCAGCCCCCACAGCCACAGCTCCAGGAGGGCACTGCCACCCTGCCAGGAGCCACCTGGAGCATCCCCTAAAGCCACAGCTGTGTCTCCAGGAGGGCACTGCCACCCTGCCAGGAGCCACCTGGAGCATCCCCTAAAGCCACAGCTGTGTCTCCAGCAGTTTTGGGCAAAGTGCTGGGATGAGGGCTCCCTCCATGATGAGAGGGAGAGGGTGATTCTGCCCAAATCTCTGTAGTGTTACCAAGCCCAGGACACCCTGAGCAGCACCCCCAGGGCTGGCAGCCCACCAGCCACTGCAGAGTGGCCAGCCAAGGGAGGAGAGGGACTGTCCATGAGACACACAGCAGTGTCTGTGCCTTGGGCACTGGTGCTGGCACTGCAGTTCATCCCCCTTGGTGCCAGCCTGCTGAGCACAGGGCCAGCAGTGGCACAGCTCTCAGCAGGCTCCCCCTGTGCCTGGCAGGTCCAGCGTGTTCGGGGAGAAGGTGGAGACTGTCATGATGCACAGGCTGAACGACAAAGGGCAGAGCGTGGCACCTCCTCCCAGGGAAGTGAGCAGATCAGCCAAGTCCACCTGGACAGGTACCAGGGCTGTGCCAGGGGTGTGAGGGGACGGGGCCCATCCCACACTACAGCACCGTGGGGTAAATGGTAAATAAAACAGAAAAGGAGCCTTGGGAAGGGCTGCTCCCTGCCTGGGATATCACTGCTCCTGCCAGCTTCTCTTGGAGCCTGGATCTCAGTAAGGCCTGGGCCAGCACTTGTGCTGTGGCAGTCCCTGCAGTGTCCCCGGGGGAGGCTCTGCTCCCTCCTCCCCCAGTTGCTCTGCTCCCTGCACCCTCTGCAGCCAGCAGTGCTAGAAATGTGTGGGATGGTCCCAGTCTCTCCCAGGGCTGGATGGGTGCTGAGCCCAGCCCCTGCTGTGCCCACGGGGACCTTTGCAGCGATGCTCACACTGCTCCCCCTCGTCCTCCTGCTGCTCCCAGTTGCAGACCAGGCGTTCAGGAAGCGCCTGCTGCCGCCCTGGTGCTCCCTGCTGGCTCATGGCATCAGCCTCCTGCTCCTGGCCGCCGCCGCCGGCGTCTCCGTGTGGATCGGGGTGGGCTTCTCCTCCAGCGTGGCCCTCATGTGGCTCATCTCAGGGATATTCAGCTTTCTGGCATCGTTCCTGGTCTGGGAGCCCCTGAAGGTGAGCGTGGCATGAGTGCAGTGGCACAGACCTGTATGTGAGGTTAACTTGTCCAGCTGCTGGTCACAGCTGTGGAATTGTTAAGGTGGGAAAAGCCCTTTAAAATTATCAAGTCCATCAGGTACCACCCCTGTGTTCTCCACTAAGCCATGTGCCCAGGTGCCACATCCATGTGGGTTTTGAACACTTCCAGCCGTGGTGAATCCACCCCTGCCCTGGGCAGCCCCTTCCTATGCTTGACAACACCTTCCACAAAGAAATCTGGTCAGAGTGGACACTGAATGGTCTCTCCCATCCCCAAATCCCTCAGGAAGGGTAGGATGTGGACACCAGCAGCAGTAGGAGAGGCAGGGCTGGCGGCACTTGGTTTTGAAGGCCCAGGTAGGAGCTGTGCCATGCTAGCTGTGCCAAGGGGCCCGTGGGAGCTGCTGGAAGAACCTTGGCACAGCTCCCTGCAGGCTCAGCACTCTCCCTGTGCCCCAGGTGCTGCTGGAAGCCCTCTATTTCTCCCTGGTTGCCAAGAGGCTGCACCCAGAGGAAGATGACACCTTGGTGGAGCAGCCCTGCGTGGAACACGTGTCCGAGAGGATCAGCAAGGTCCGGCCTCCACAGGGATTTGCCCTCTTCCAGGCCAAGGAGGAGGCCAGGAAGGTCAAACTGCTGCACAGGATGCTCAAGGTGGGACATCTCCTGCTGCCTGGTGCCCAGGGCTCACACACACATCTGAATGTGGGTCCCCCTAGTCTGGCTGGGGTGCCTGAGTGCTTGGCTCCAGCTCTGCCTCAGTTTCTCAGCCTCTGGCTCTGATCCTGTTGCATGGCCATGGAGAGCACTGCTCTGCTGCAGGATTGAGGTCCAGCCCTTCCATGCAATCCCATTTTTACTCTCTGCTTCCCAGAATTTCCTCATCTACATGATGTTCCTGCTGGTGGTCCTGCTCACCAACTACGGCGATGCCTCCCGCACCAGCCGGGCCTTCCTCCTGCAGAGCTCCATCAAACAGCAGCTGGGCAGCAACGACTTCCTGCTCATCAAGAGGTGCCTGCCAGCCCCTGGGGGGGTCAGGGGGGTCGTCTCTTGGGCTTGTGCTCCACAGTCTGTCCAGTGAGAGGTTCCTTGGTGCCCGTGTGGAGCTGGGCACTCCACAGCAGTGAGCAGTCCTGTTTGTGGTTCTGCTGCTCCCCTGGAGAGCAGAGGGGCCTTTGGGGATTGAGAAGTTTAATTTCTCTGAGGTTTAGTGATTTCCCCAGTGGGCAGGGGCTGTGGGAGCTGATGTTGATCTTTCTGGAGCTGCTCTAAAGCACAAGAGTTTCTCTGTCTCCAGATTTTACAGCCCCAAGTTGTAGCCATGAATAAGGTCACGAGAGCCAGAAATGACATCTTGGCCAGAGCCTGCCTTTTCTGCACATGAGTTTAACTGGATTCAATTTTCCCAGCTGATTTTCCACACCCCTGGGGGCTCCCAGCAGCCCAGTCTGGCACTGGGGTCACTGGGCTGAGGGTGTGTCCCTGCAGAGCCCTGGGCTCTCTGTGCCCATCAGTGTGGCTTGTTTGTGCCCCAAAGTCCCCGGAACCTTGAGTCAGCAATCTCACACCTTCCCCCCTGCAGGTCGGATCAGTTCTGGGTGTGGATGTCTCAGGTGTTCCTCCCTTACCTGTACAACAACGGCTCTGGCCAGGAGAGCCACAGCACCACGCTGGGGACAGCGCGGCTGCGCCAGCTCCGCCTGCAGGGAGGTACGAGGCTCAGGGAGGGCAGGGACGGTGGCTCTGCTGTCACAGTGCCAGGTGACACTCCTGGAGGGATTAAACGGGCAGCTCTGGGTGCAGCTGGGGCTCAGGGGAGGCAGCACAGGTTGGGCAGGTCTGCAGAGATGAACTGGAGCGGTGGATCGTGGAATGCTGGAATGGTTTGGGCTGGGAGGGACCTTAAAGTCCATCCAGGGACACTTCCACTTCCTGGCCTTGGACACTTCAAGGGATCCAGGGGCAGCCACAGCTTCTCTGGGCAGCCTCCCCTTGCTCACAGGGAAGGATTCCTTCCCAATATCCCATCTAAGCCTGCCCTCTGGCAGTTTGAAGCCAGGGATGTATCCAGGGACTGGAGTGCAGGTCCCCAGTTACCCAAGGCAGTTGGGATGTCTCTGTTCTCCTCCACTTGTACCCAGCTAATCCACTCTAATCTGGAGGCGTGGCTGTATCATGACTCCTAAATTGGACAGCTATTTTTATTATTAACATCCATCCTTTCCTGAATCCCTGACTTGTGCATGCCCATTCCCTCACCCTGGTGCACTGGTGGGGATGAGTGTGGAGGGGCTGGGAGGGAAGGTGAGCTCTGTGCTGGCTGTGCTGAGCTCACAGGGTGGTCTCATTGCAGCTGAGTGCCAGCAGAGTGCCCAGGACATCCTGCAGGGCATGGGCAGTGCCCAGAGGAGCTGCACTGACCAGCACAGCTTTGCCACTGCTGACTATGGAGTGGGCTGGGAGAGCACAGCCAGGAACGGGACGGCGGCGTGGGCACACTCAGCACCCGACCTGGCAGGGTAAGGGCTGCCCTGCCTGCTCCCACCCCTGCTCCCACCCCTGCTCCTCCTCCAGGGACCCTTACAGACCTCTCCAAGGTCTTTTCAGGTGTCCTGGGTTGTTCCCAGCCCTCACCTCAGCCCCTGAGCCTGGCAAAGGGAGGATGGACATGGCAATTCCAAATGGCCTGAGCAGCAGCGCCGTGCTGTTCTGGGGGCCAGGGACTGGGGTTCAACTCTGCTCCTTCCAGGGCACACAGGGCAGGGGAGCCCAGCACCCCAGATTTCTGCTCAAGGGGTGACAGCAGGTTGTCCTGCACCCTGGGCAGGACATAATCACACTTGGTTTCTTCTCTGGTGTGTCCCCAGAGGCATCATCTCCACGCAAGTGTGGGCCACCACAGGGTTGGGAGCACTGAGGTGGATCAATGCACCCCTGTAATCTGTCCTGTGAAATAAATCCTGAGGGGTAGGATCTGCATCTGCACACGGGATCCTGGCCTGCCACACAGGAGAGCAGCCAGTGTCCTTCAGCCTCGCCCACGGCTCCTCTTCCTCTGCAGGATCTGGTACTGGGGCTACATCTCCTTCTACGACAGCAGTGGCTATGTGCAGGAGCTGGGCCCTTCCCTGGAGGAGAGCCAGGCTCAGCTGGAGTTCCTGCAGCAGCACACCTGGATCGACAACATGTGAGTGTGGCAGGCCAGGGGGACTGTCCTGCTGTCACCTGGGCCCCTCAGCAGTGCTGCTGCAGTGTCACAGGGGCACAGCATCCATGTCCCACCCAGCAGTGGCCCCGGAGCCGGTGCTGTCCCAGCCCCTGAGCTGCTGCTGTCCCCCTGCAGGAGCCGGGCAGTGTTTGTGGAGCTGCTGCAGTACAACCCCAGCGTGGACCTGCACGTGGCCCTCACCCTGCGCCTGGAGTTCCCTGGGGCTGGCCAGGCCATCGCTGCTGTCACCATCAGCCCCTTCCCCCTGCTGCGGCTCAGCGGGGGCGTCACCCTGCAGCTCCTGATGATGGTCAGTGTGAACCTCCCCTGCACCCCCTGCCCTCTGCTGGGGGGCTCTGGGGACCCTCACCCAGGCTGGTCACTGTGGACTCCAGCTGCTGTGCCTGAGGCCACTTGTCCCCACATCTGTCACCCTGCCTGGGTGTGGTGTCAGCAGAGCCCTCATCCCCTGGGCACTGCCACCCTGCCACAGGGGCACTGGGTGTGGGCACTGGGGGCCTTCAGGAGGGGTTGGGGGCTGCGTGAGCAAGGAGGGCAGGGCAGGATGCAGGGGGTGCTCCAGGTGTGCAGTGGTGGAACTTGGCCTGGTTTGGGGGGGTTTTGCTGTCCTGGGGTGCTGCAGGGTCCCCACGTGCAGCACAGCAGTCAGGGCTTGTCCTTTCATCTCCTGGTAACTCCTCCATTCCTCCTCTCCTGGTAACATCTCCATCACCTCTCCTGGTGTCCTGTCTGTTCCTCCCCAGGTGTTCCTCATGCTGTTTGTGGTTTACTTTGTGGTGTCAGAGTCTCTGGCCATCAAGAAGGAAGGCAGAGCCTACTTCACCCTGTGGGGCAACTACAGCCAGTGGCTTTTCATCCTGCTCACCACGTGCACCGTGCTGGTGCACCTCAGCCAGGCCACCCTGGCTGACCAGCAGTGGCTCAGGTACCTCAGCAATCGCAGGGGCTTCACCAACTTCTACCAGGTGGCCTTCCTGAGCTCTGTCTTCAGCAGCCTGGCCGCGTCCCTCCTCTTCCTCCTGACCGTGCAGGTATGGTGGGCTGGGGGAGCAGCACGTGGGTGCTGGGTGCTTTGGCCCTGCTGTGCTGGTCACCCCTGCACAGCCCTGCCAGGGGAGGGGGTGGCAGGGAGGCCACCTGTGTCCCTGCTGGGCACTTTGGGTCTCTGAGGCCTCTGGACCGTGATTCCCTTGGGGAATTCAGTTAGATGGTTCTGTCTGGAAGGAACCTGCAGGCTAGGGTGTTTGTGCTCTGCTGGGGTTTGGGTTTCTCATGTGTTTGAGAGGCCCATCCTGGGCTGGGGGTGTGTCTGTAACTCCCTCCTCTCCCCTCCCAGGCTGCCCAGCAGCTGCGCTTTGTCCGGCAGTGGTCAGTGTTTGGAAAGACCTTCCAGAAGTCCATGAAGGAGCTGCTGGCTGCAGGGGTGGCCTTTGCCCTCCTCCTCCTGGCCTACGCCCAGCTCGGCTTCCTGGTAAGCACCCCTGTCCCCCTCCCTGACAGAGGGGCTGCTGGTGGTCCTGCTGCCCCTTTTCCCTCACCCTGGCATGACATGAGCAAAGCCCCTGTGTCCCCTGGGCACTCTGTGCCCATCCTGCCACCGGCACCTTTGGCCAGGGGCTCTCCCTGTCCCAGCCCATTTGTGGGCCATCCCTCAGGGCCCTTGTGGGAGGGGATATTGAGGGTCAGGGCAACACTCTGCTGCTGCTCCCATCTCACACATCTCCTCTGTCCCTCCTCAGCTCTTCTCCTCCTCCTCCGAGTCCTTCCGCAGCGTGGGCAGCAGCCTCCTGCTGCTGCTGGCCCTCCTGCGGGGCAGCGCCAGCCTCCGGCCCTGCCTGCCCGAGGCCTCGGGGCTCTACTGCCTCTTCTGCACCTCCTACGTGGTGCTGGAGGCGTGGATCGTGCTGCGGCTGCTGGCGGTGGTGCTGGTGCACAGCTACCGCGAGATGCACTTCGAGCTCTACCGGCCCGCCTTCGAGCCGCAGGACTACGAGATGGTCGAGCTGTTCGTGCGCAGGCTCAAGATGTGGATGGGCTTCAGCAAAGCCAAGGAGGTGAGGCCAGCCTGGGGGCTCTGTGAAGGGCACAAAGCATCACCCACCATCCTTAGCCTTTCCCTGCCTCTGGCTGCTTCCTGGCCAGTGAGGGCTGGAGCTGTGACCACCTCTGGGAGCCCAAGAGAGATGGGGAGCTGTACGGGCATCAGCTGCCCATTCTCAGTCCCCTGTGGCTTTATCTGGGATCCAGCCCATGCCCGCCCCATACCAGGAATGGCTGGGAGCAGCTGTGGAGCTGTTTGGAGTGGTCCCCCTTCCCAGCTCCTGCCCTAACCCTGCCCTTTTCTCCTCTTCCCTCCCAGTTCCGGCACAAGGTGAGGTTCGAGGGGATGGAGCCGCTGCCCTCCCGAGACTCCAGCGACTCCAAGTCCTTCCGTGGCCCCACTCCCAGCGCCGCCTCCGACAGCTCCAGGACCTCCACGTCCTCCAGCCAGCTGGACGGGCTGAGCCTCGTGCTGAGCGCCCGCGACAGCCTGGAGGTGGACGCTGACATCCAGCGCCTCCTCTCGCTCTTCGAGATGCTGCTGGCGCAGTTCGACCGCGTCAACCAGGTGACGGAGGACGTGTCCCGCATCGAGCACCTGCTCGAGTTCTCCCGCAGCCGCCGCGCCCGCCGGAGGCACCGCGGGCCCGAGGGGAGCCCGGGCAGCTCGGAGCAGGGCCCGTCCCTGGAGGTGCCGGACACGGAGCCGCTGTCCCCGCGCTGTGCCGGGGCCGTGCCCGTGCCCGGCCGGCTGCTGCGGGCCAGCCGCGGGGTCAGCGCGGCCGCGGGGACAGCGGGCAAGGCCTGTGCGGCCAGGAGGAAACGGCCCCTGCGGGCCAAGAACCGGGTGCACCCCACGGTCAAGTAACGGGGCTGCGGGAGCGATGCCCTGGCAGGGCTTTGTTGGGTGGGCTGTGCCCGCCCGGAGCTGCCGCGGCGGCTGGGCCGGCCGGGCACAGGGGCGCTCCGGCCACGCCGCTGGCACGGCCACCGGCCCTCCAGAAGTGGCCCCATGGGAGCGTTCCAGGGGTAAAGGTGGAAGGGGAGAAGGCCGAGCCTTTCCCCGGGGCATGAGCAGGTGCAGGAGATGCCTGCGGGCTCACAGGGAGCAGCTGGGGCTGTTCAAGGGCCCCGGCTGCAACCGGCCACAGGTGGGACTGGGGTGGGCACAGGGGGACGGGACAAAGCTCCCCCCTTCCCTGCTGGCTGTGCCGGGTGGGAAAGGGAAAGGAGAGCCCCAGGCCTTGAAGGTTTGAACCAAGTCTTGGAGTTTTGTTGACCAGACGCACTGTGGAGGAAAGCGACAGCTTTCGAGAAGGTATTTAACCCACCTTGTTTTTTAAGCATAAATAGATATATAGAGAAATGCTATCTACACCCAGAGCAGTTAATTTCCAGTATTGGCTACTTTTATCCTCCAGAAATTGGTACTATTATTTGTATTTAAAGAAATCCAATATTTAAAACAAAGGACATTGCAGCGAGCTGGGGACGAGAGACCCCTGGGCTGCCTCAGCCACCTCCCAGCGTGGGGTTCCCAAACTCCCAGCGTGGGGTTCCCAAACTCCCAGTGTGGGGTTCCCAACGTGCTGGTGTCACTGCGGTCCCCACCTGCCCTGTCCCCCCGCCGTGGCCCCGGGGTGCAGGCGCCGCTGGCTGCTTGGCTTCTCTAACCCAAGGAATGTATTGCCCTAAGTATATGTATTTTTTTTTTTTTTTTGTTTACTTGTTCCTATGTACTGCCCAGCACTTTAAACAAGGCTTTCCTCGGCTACCAGTGACACGTGCGAGCTAAGAATGGGATAATATATCACAAAAGCAGTATTTTGTTTGTTTAAATCATAAACTGAAATGGGCAGGGAGGAGGGGAGCGCAGCCCCAGCTCAGGCAGCAGTGCCAGCGCCTTCCCTGAGCACGAAGGAGGCAGGTGAAGCCCTGAGGGAGCTTTTTTTGGGGTCCCTCCAGCCCTGCCAGCTGGGATTCACCATGTGCTGGGCTGCAGCTGCTGGGCTACAGCTGGCCTGTGCCATGGGGCCCCCCCAGATCACAGCCTGGGGGTGCCTGAAGCCCCCCCAGGGGCTGCCTTCCTCTCCTCAGCCCCATTTCACCTTATGGCTATTGTAAGTAATTTATACGGGGTTTGTTTGGTTTTTAAATGTATATATTTTTGTATGTTTGCTATATTTTCATAGCATCGGTACCGTGTTTGAAACATGTAGATAGGAGACAGAACACTATTGTCAGAGTTATTTAAAGGATGTATTAAGTGCTTCTTCCTGGGAATGTCCCGTGTATATAAGGATTGGGTGTCTGTGTGTGTGTGGTGCGTGTGCTCTCCTGGGCTGGCTCGGGGCCACAGGTGGATGGGGAAGAGCCCTCCGTGAGTTCCAGAACCTGCTCCATGCTTTGGACAGGTGAGAGGGTGGAAGGGAAGGCTGAGGGGGCAGAGCTGCAGGGCAGGGAGGCTTTTCCAGGTGGAGAGAGGGGGCTCCTAAAGCACTTCCATTGCTCCATCCCCTCCTGAGCCTCCCCTCCATCCCCCGGCTGTGTTGGATACTTGTGAAGATTTCACTCCAGCATCCGTGTGCTCCTTTGGCCATGTGAGTCAGGCTGGCTGCAGGGGGACACTGGCTGCTCTGGGGTGCCTTTGGGACAGGTCTAAGGTACCTTGGGAAAACTCAGGTGCTGTGCAGGACAGATGTTGTGGAAAGGTTGCAGAGGGCTGAGGGCAGGAGAAGACAAGGGAGGGGTTCCCAACGTGCTGGTGTCACTGCGGTCCCCACCTGCCCTGTCCCCCCGCCGTGGCCCCGGGGTGCAGGCGCCGCTGGCTGCTTGGCTTCTCTAACCCAAGGAATGTATTGCCCTAAGTATATGTATTTTTTTTTTTTTTTGTTTACTTGTTCCTATGTACTGCCCAGCACTTTAAACAAGGCTTTCCTCGGCTACCAGTGACACGTGCGAGCTAAGAATGGGATAATATATCACAAAAGCAGTATTTTGTTTGTTTAAATCATAAACTGAAATGGGCAGGGAGGAGGGGAGCGCAGCCCCAGCTCAGGCAGCAGTGCCAGCGCCTTCCCTGAGCACGAAGGAGGCAGGTGAAGCCCTGAGGGAGCTTTTTTTGGGGTCCCTCCAGCCCTGCCAGCTGGGATTCACCATGTGCTGGGCTGCAGCTGCTGGGCTACAGCTGGCCTGTGCCATGGGGCCCCCCCAGATCACAGCCTGGGGGTGCCTGAAGCCCCCCCAGGGGCTGCCTTCCTCTCCTCAGCCCCATTTCACCTTATGGCTATTGTAAGTAATTTATACGGGGTTTGTTTGGTTTTTAAATGTATATATTTTTGTATGTTTGCTATATTTTCATAGCATCGGTACCGTGTTTGAAACATGTAGATAGGAGACAGAACACTATTGTCAGAGTTATTTAAAGGATGTATTAAGTGCTTCTTCCTGGGAATGTCCCGTGTATATAAGGATTGGGTGTCTGTGTGTGTGTGGTGCGTGTGCTCTCCTGGGCTGGCTCGGGGCCACAGGTGGATGGGGAAGAGCCCTCCGTGAGTTCCAGAACCTGCTCCATGCTTTGGACAGGTGAGAGGGTGGAAGGGAAGGCTGAGGGGGCAGAGCTGCAGGGCAGGGAGGCTTTTCCAGGTGGAGAGAGGGGGCTCCTAAAGCACTTCCATTGCTCCATCCCCTCCTGAGCCTCCCCTCCATCCCCCGGCTGTGTTGGATACTTGTGAAGATTTCACTCCAGCATCCGTGTGCTCCTTTGGCCATGTGAGTCAGGCTGGCTGCAGGGGGACACTGGCTGCTCTGGGGTGCCTTTGGGACAGGTCTAAGGTACCTTGGGAAAACTCAGGTGCTGTGCAGGACAGATGTTGTGGAAAGGTTGCAGAGGGCTGAGGGCAGGAGAAGACAAGGGAGGTGGTGCTTGGTCAGCATGGAGGAGTTGGAAGAGCAGAGGGCGCAGAGGAGTGGAGTGCACAGGGGAGAAATGCAATCCTGGTAACCAGGACAGGGGGGGAGAGGGCAGAGAGGGGCCCAGAGGGCAGGAGTGGGACAGGGAGGTGCCTGCAGCAGGCAGAGCCCACAGCTGGAGGCTGAGCTGGAGCTGGGACCAGGTGCTGGTCAGCTCTGTGCTCAGAAAAAAACCCTGGATTCCAAGCCAGAGATAGAAAGCTGTTTGCCTTGGATTTTTGTTTAACTTCCCAGGCAGCACAGCACCAGGCTCAGCTCTGGCACGTTTCCATGACTCCTTTTTGGTGACAGTGCCATGTTCCCAAGGCCAGGCAGTAAGAGGAGCAGTGGTGAGGTGTCCCAGAGAGCTGGGATGTCCCCAGGGCCCAGGGCTGGAGTCCCTCCAGCTCCAAAGCTCCTTTCCCCACACACCTGCCCTGGCACAACCCATCTCACCTGTGTGGAGCACCAAGGGTGTAGATCCAGCCACTCCAAGGGCTGTCTGGGAATATTCAATGATTGAAAGGTCCCAAATAAACCAAGCAGGTCTTGGAAGTCTCTTGAAGAGCCAAAAAGTTCAGTTCCTGATGGTCAGTTCTCAGCTCGAGTATCCTTAGAGGAGGTTGGGAGTAGGAGGGAAGCAGGGGCCAGCAGGGCCCCAGATGTTTTTGAGCAGCCATTCCTAAGCTAAGGGGCAGCTGGAACAAAGATGCTCCCCAAATCCATCTGGATTTTTGTTCCCAAGTGCCTGTTCCTTGCCCTGCGTGCGTGTGTGTGTGAGTGTGACTCGGCGTGTGTGACTTTTCCAAGTGCTCCTGCTGATGCCAGAGGAGCAGAAACGGGATCAGACAACTGCCCTACTTCCCTGAAGTACGGAGAGCAGCTCTGCCCCCCACAGTCCCTTGAAAAGCCCAGCCCTGCGTGGTGGGCAGCACCCACAGCTTCCAGCACTCCCAGTTCTCCGTGCAGCAGCTCCTGTGCCAGCTCCAGCAGTGTCCCAGGGTCCCCTCCTTGCCCCAGCTAGAGGGATTCAGTCATGGACTTACACCCTCACAGCAATAAACTTGACTCAAAGCCCATAAATCCCCCTGAATGTATATTTTTGTGTCTGTAGTCACCGAGAGATGGTGTCTTATTTATTGCCTTGAATCTCACAGTGATGTATCAGGATCAAGCTGCTTAAGTGAAAAATGAGACCCCCATGCATTCGTTCCAAGGGAGAGGGAGGGACTTCTGTAAGTGCCTTATTTTTTCTAATTTTTGGGGTTTTTTTTTAAAGAACAATGATTGTGACCAAAATGCCAACAGTTCCTGTCTGGTCAGCATTTCACTGCAAACAAAAATGGTATTTTGTAACTGTGGGGATGTTTCTTACAAAGTGACAAAGTCAAATAAACACTTGACTGCTAAAACCTGGCTCAGGTGGTTTTGTCCTGCTCCAGATGCTCCTCTCCACCCCACCCTCATTTCTCTCTGCAGCCATAATTTTAATTAAGGTCTCCTGCACAGCACAAGACACTTCCTAAGATCCTTCAGCCTATCAGAGCTGGTGTTAATGAATGAGCTCACCTGTGGTCACTGGGGGTGGCACAAGGACAAAGATGGCAAAGTCCCCTCCCCAGCACAGAGGGAATATCCCAGTCCAGGACTGGAACACAGCCAGGAATCTGTGTGTCCAGCACTGGGAGGAGTGGGGCTTCCATCAGCAACCCAGGCTGGGAAACTAAACCAGGCTAGGAGGAAGGATTCATATTGAACTTTCCCAGGACATCAAGACCACACTGATCAGACAAATATTTTATTTCCTTTATGACTCAAACACAACAGACACTTGGTGTTCCCACACACCTGCACAGGCGAGGGCTGTCCCTTTGTCCCCTCACCTGTCCCTTCACAGTCCCACATTGTGCACATTGCACTTGTCTTCATCTCCCTGCTGGCAGCCATTCCCAAAGCCACGCTTCCCACTCATGGACCAAGCAGGAGATGAAGTTCTCACAGTATAGTCCAGCTTATGAGGTGCCTCCCAGTTGGGTGCTGTAGTGTCTGGTGCCCTCCTTGCCTCAGGATGGGCTGCAAGTCCCATTCCAACTGTGCCCACCTACCCTGGAAGCTCCAACTGAGCTGCTTCAGTCTCCCCTGAGAGCCCCCCTGTCAGGGAATAAGCAAAACTCATGGGGAGATGATGCCCCAAGACTTGTCAGCTGTCAAAAAAGGATTTATCAGGTGCATGGGGAAGGGTGAGACACCCCAGCATTCCTGCAACCAGGAAAGTTCTGCAGATGGCCAAAATGAAGACAAACTTTGGGAACTTAAGCAGCATTTTGGGCAGGAGAGAACTCTTAACTCTTTCCAGA
This sequence comes from Pyrgilauda ruficollis, assembly GCF_017590135.1. Taxonomy (NCBI): domain Eukaryota; kingdom Metazoa; phylum Chordata; class Aves; order Passeriformes; family Passeridae; genus Pyrgilauda; species Pyrgilauda ruficollis. The sequence continues at coordinate 206,894 of NW_024510544.1, read as the reverse complement.
GCTGGCAGCAGAATGAGTCAGAGCCTGAAGAGTCCAAGTGCTGACAGCCCTGAGGTTCAGGGAGGAGCTGGGATTCTGGGGTGCTCAGAAATAGCAACTGGATTTTCAATACTAAATATTTCATTCCCAACAAAGTCCTCAAAAATCCCACAATTCCTGTACCTTCACATGAGGATGTGCAGAATATTATCCTTTGTCTGCTTCCACCAGGAGCTGGTATGGAAGGAGTCCAAAGAAAGGTTCTGCAGGGAATTTCCCAATATGGAAGCTTTGAAACAGCTCAAATCAAACCAAACACGGTGGGTTGGTCCTCTGGGAGCTTCTGCTGGGAATCCAGTGTCGTCCTCAGGGGCACCCAAAGCTCCTGGCAGGTTCAGTGCCAAGTCCACATGCAAGGAGCAGCCAGGCTGCGCCTCCCATCCCTGTGTCCATGCAGGTGCAGGGATCAGCAGGCAGGGAACACAATTCCACGGCCTCAGTGTCCCTGCAGGGACACCCCGAGCCTGGCCCTACACGAACTCGGTGAAGTCGTCCACGGAGGAGATCAGCCTCTTCCTCTGCCCCGTCTCGTAGGTGGGAGGGGGGTCCTGGGGGATCTGGGGAGGGGGTTTTGTGGGGGCAGAGGGGTGCAGCTGCAGGGGAAGGCCAGGGCTCTGGTACTGTGTCTCTTCACGGAGCTGAAAGGCAACGGAGAGCAGGTGAGCTCCATTCTCTCCAAAATTCTTCCAAATCTCCATCTGGGCAGGGCAGGTTACCAGGACACTCTGGCAGTGCCACTCTGTCCAGGTGTTGGACATCAGGAGGAATTTCCCCATGGAAAGGGTGGTCAGGTACTGGAAGGGGCACAGGTTTGGAGTCCCCAAGGAATTCCTGGAGGTGGCAATCTCCGGGCTGGGGACAAGGTGGGCATTGGACACAGGTTGGACTCGATGGGTTTGGAGGGCTTTTCCAATATCAGTGATTCTGGGATTCCAGGATTAAGCTTCCCAAAGCCCTTACTGCCAGTGAAACTGTTTGACATTGCCACACTTGAACTGGATGATCCTTAAGGTCCCTTCCAACCCAAACTGTGATTTCATGACCAGCTGGATTCTAAGCTCTGTACACACAGCCCTCCTCTCACTCAGCCAGTTCTGACAGCTGGTTTCACCTGCAGCCTGAGCTGCAGGAAGAGTCTCAGTCAAGCCCAGTCCCACCCCTGAGAGCAGCTGCACTCACCCGGTGCCGCAGCCTCTTGATGTGGCGCAGCCTGGCGATCCACTTGGAGGGGTAGGTGTCCGTGGGGTTGGATCTGCTGTGGTGGACCTGGGAAGCCATCTGGGTTGGGAAGGTTGGGGAGAAGCAGGGAAAGAGAGGAGCCACATTAACATAACCACAACAATAAAATTAATCAAAATTTTCAGAGCAGTTTGACAGCAACTGCAATCCAGCTCTGAGTTAGCAGTGCTCAGGTGCCAACTCTGGCTTCAAGGTCAAGTAGCAAAGTTGTTTCTTTGCTTCAGCAGGCCCTGCCTGTTTCCTTGGAAGCCAGTGATGGGCCAAGGCAGCAGCTGGAAGCTCAGGGAGCTGGGGGTACTCACGTTGGCATGCAGGGCCATCTGACGGGCCACGAAGGGCAGGTTCTTGTCAGAGATGATCTTGGCAACACTCGTGTCCACCAGACCCTCCATGTCTTTAGTTTAAAGGAATAGGAAAAGAATTGTCTTCAGACAGTTAAGAAGAAGCCAAAGGTTGCCAGTAACTAAATATCTAAGTCAAATAAACCTGAGGAATTGTATCAGCCAAGTCCCCACAAGCTCCACAGCTCCTGCTCTAACAGAACCTGCTCTGCAATTCTGGCTCCCAAATTCTGGCTGCTCCATAAAGGTTTGGGGAGACGCTGCTGGGCTCTCACATGAACCAAGTGTGAGCCAGAAACACCTGTGGTAAAACTGCTGAACCCTCCATGTCCTCCAGCATTCCCAAGCAGCTGTTGGAGGGAGGGATCTGCTCTGCTGCTGGCACTGGATCCTGAGCTTGAACACAGCATGAGCAATCCAGAGAAGGTACATGAGCAGGGCAATCCCAGATCTAGCTGGGCAAACTGGTTCCAAAGGGCTTTTCCTGGAAGTTTTAACTTTTGAAACACAAACCCCCAGCACAGCACGGGCTGAGGAATTCCCACCTTTCCGGCACTGCAGCGTCACCAGGTTACAGTCGTAGTCCAGGGGGGTGATGATCACATGCACAAAATTGAACTGCCCCTGAGGAGAAGCCAATGAACCAGTCACAAACATTTCCCTGGCAGCACTGTGGTTTGAGAATGCCATAAACACACACCAGCGAACCCACCTTCCAACAGTTCCCCCACAATCCCCACACAGTTTTTAGGGTAACACCCACACACACGAAGGTTACAACCCTGTGCTCCTGCTGTAACACACCCACGAGGAAAATCCCCTACCTTTATTGTGCCCAGCTTAAAATCCTCTCCAGAATCATTGTAAACAATGGAAACAAAATCATTCCCCAGGTGCCTCTTCTTGTCACAGCGGTATTTATCCAAATCCTTCGTGGGCATCAGAGTAGCAATGTGGAAAATGGCTGGAGAGGGAACACAGAGATCCTCAGGCTGGGCTGGGGAAGCAGCAATGGTCACGTGCCAGTAATAAAAACACAAACTGTGCTCCCTCGATAGATTTGTCCCTGTTTGTGACAGCTGAATCCAGTCCCACTGGATGCTCCAGAGGTCCATGGAGCACAGAGGGCAGCAGCCAGTGGGAAGGACCACAGCAGCACAGGGAGGAGACCCTGGGTTAGGGAGGGAAGAGGCAAAAGAGCTTAAACCAGGACTCGCCCCAAGTGAGCTCTGCAGAGCCTCAGGGAGTGACCTGCAACCACCCCATGGAACTGGACTCCATGTGATGAGCACAGAGCTGTGCAGAAAAATTTGGGAAGTTCACCATATCCTGCTGGATGCTGGATGATTTCTGCACTGCTTGGTGCTGCAGGAGCTGGGTGACACTGCAGTGACATGAGCCATGTCCACAGCAGTGACACCCCCTGCTCCGAACTGCTCTTCAGAGAATCACAGCAATACTGACACCACCCTCAATGAACAGCTTTCACAGCAGCTGGGGACAGCAGCTAAATCTGCAAACCAAACCCTGCCAGCCTTTGAAGAGCTGATAATTTCACAGATTTACCGAGCAGATCTTTTCACAGAGCAGACTGTTTTACAGAGCAGACCACTATAAACTGGTGTGATGTTTTTTTTTGCTAAGTAAGGCAGGTATGTTTTGGCCTGAACTTTATCACACGGCTTGCAGAGCTACCAGAGAGAACAGGAGGGGATCAGAGCCCAGCACATCCTCACCACCTCCCTGGGAAGGAACAGCACGGAAGGCAGGTCAGTTAAGGTGAGGAGACACCAACCACCCTTCCAGCTCACCTTGCATGATGTCATCGTGCCAGCAGTAGGTGAACTGCCCATCCTCCCCACACACATCCAGGCCACCCAGGTAGATCTTGTCAGGCTGGCAGTCCTTGAGCTCGATGAGCTTGCCCAGCCCCGTGAGGAACTCGGTGTAGCGGTAGGAGCCGTGCTCGTTGGACAGGATGGCAATCTCGTTGTTGCTCTGGGACACAGGGACATGCCACGTGTCACACTCAGTGCCAGCAGCACTGCACCAGCATCACAGACCCTTCCTGGGATCAGGTGATTGCCCTCACAGAAGGGTTTCATGCAGGCGCTGATTTTTTAGCACAGGAAATGAAGGAAAAGGAAGGCTGCTGCAGGAACAGGGCAAATCCCACGGCTGGAGCAGGGAAACCCCAGAGCTGGAGAGGTTCCCAACATCCCACAAGGATTCAGGCCCCTGCACACACTCACCTGGCCCTCCCCAACGTAGAGCACTGCAATCTTGTGTGTGTCGTAGGATGGGATCTGATCCAGGAGCTGCACCGACCTCTCAAACGTCTGCAACCAAAACAGGGACCCCACCTGAGCAGCCTGGGAGATCCCTCCCAACCCAAACCATCCCAGCATTCTGCCAGCCTTAAATAATCCCCTCCACAACCCCAGCACAGAGACCTCCCACCTGTGTTTAAAGGAAACACCTTTAAACTGCAGCACCTGAGCTGGATATTTGGGATTATTATCTGAATTCCAAGAAAGTCATGAGGTTAAAAATTAAGGATTCATACAACTCCTTGCCTACCTCATTTGGCAACAAGAGGGGTTTGTTGTTTTCATCACCAAAGAAGGGGGAGTGGTACAACTGTAAAAACACAAAGCTGAAGGAGAGAGGGAGGGAAAAGTCTGTTACCATAAAAATTAAGTCAGTTTTGATCTGTTGGAGGTAAGAACGTTATGTACAGCAGAAAAATGGCAGGAATTAAAATGCTAACAGGGTATTATTCATCTTTTAGAGACACTCTGAGTGCCTGGACTACCTGCAGTTTGCAACAGACCCCTGTCAGAAAAACAAAGATGTGTCAAACAGCAGCAGCCACACAAATTCCCTGTTCAAAGGCAGGGAATGGAGCAGCAGGAATGCCCTCCACAGCTCTGGGGACATTTCTAGGCTCTCAGACACATGATTGTACAGACATTTGCATTTTACCTGCACTCAATCAGATGAAAATTGTCTCATCATGCAATTTAGGACAGCTAATAACACCCCAGGTTGAAAAAGCAACTATTAAAACCCTTCTTTTCTTTCTTGGGATTTTGCAGATTGTATTTCTTGAAATGCAGAACTAGCAAACCCCGTTCACAGCAAAATTAACCCTGGGTAACCTGCGGTCAAACCACAGCCCCTAAATGAAGTACATTAAGCACAGGAGGAAACTACCCATCTATTCCTTTCACCATTTGGGAGTCCTGTCTCCTAATCCCCAAGTTCATTCGGTGGCAGTGCGCTCAACAGGTCTGCATCATCTCCTGAATAAAGCAGGTAATTAATTTTTTAATCAGATGCTGCGCAGCCCCCCGCGAAGGAGCCCTGATGGAGCAGCTCAGGGCCCTGCACCCACCTGGGGTTTATCCCAGGGACTTTCTCCGCGTTGGACGCTGCCGCCCTGCCCTTGAAGGCGTCTCTGTCGATCCTCTTGCCCCTCCTGGACGGCGCGGAGTCGGAGATGGTGTAGCCCCGTGGCCGGTGGCCCGAGGGCGAGCGGGGCGAGGTGACAGCGGCGGTGCCACCGCCCGGCCCGGCGGCCCTGCTGTCCTCCCCGCGGCCCAGCCAGCTGCCCAGCCCTTCCCCTTCCAGGTTCCCCGACTGGGATTTGGATTTCACTTCCGTGCTCAGCCTCCGCGGCACCTCCCGCCCGTTGGCGTCCTTGAGCACCTCCTGCAGCGTCTGCAGCTCCGGGGAGGAGCTGGACTTGCTGAGGGGCTGTGAGGGCTGGAAGGAGAGCTCCTCCAGCGCCCGGCCCTCCTCACGCCCGATGGGGATCCCGCCCTCCGCCAGCTCCTCCGACTTCAGCGACTTGTCCTCCTGGCTGGACGTGGAGGAGGACTGAGGGAGGGGAAAAAAATAAAAGAGAAAAGATTAATAGTTTTAATGGAATCAGAGAATCCCGGAATGGTTTGGGTTGGGATAGACATGAATGCTCATCTCATGGTGGCTCCAAGCCCCAATGTCCAACCTGGCCTTGGGCACTGCCAGGGATCCAGGGGCAGCCACAGCTGCTGCCAGGGCCTGCCACCCTCATAGGGAAGGATTCCTTTTCTTGACAGCCAGAATAACAGCTGACAACAGCAAGGCTCAAGGCACCCCAACCCTTCCTAAGAAAGGTGGGCAGGAAGGAGCACAAAGCAATGTGGACCGAGGTCCCTGATAAACCAGGATTTTCCGTGAATGCCCCCAGTGCCATCAGCGAGCAGTTTCTGAGGGTGCCATGAGGGAGTTCATGGCCAATCCCCGCCATGGCTGTCACCCCCTGCTCGCCCTGGGCCTGTCCTTACCCTGCTGTACGAGTCCTGGGCTTTTCCAAACCTCTCCTCGCTCAGGACGTGCTCGGAACACGAGGTCTCCACGTCCTCGCTCTCGGGGGACTCGGCGGGGGACTCGGCCTCCCTGAGCTCCATGTCGCCCGGGCTGCCCTCCTCCAGCACCACGGCGGATTCTACGGAGACACGGGCACGGGAGCTGAGGAGGGGACGGGGGACAGGCCCCCCTCCTCTCCTCTCCTCTCCTCTCAAGCACCAGCCTTTTCCCTACGGGATCTCAACGGAAGGCCATGCCGAGTGAGCGCCCTGGCATCTCTGGAAATGTCAGACTCGCTCCCGGCTGCCCTTTTTTCCAGGGAATAAATCACCTCGCCCTCACAGCCTGCCTCGGGCCAAGGAAGTGCAGCTGGTTTTTCCAATTGTTGCTGATGGACAACGGGGCACGGGATGAGGAAACGGGACCTTGGACGTGGGTTACCAGGACAACAGGAACCACAGAGATGTAGGGAAGTGTGGGATAAAAGCTCACTGGAGACATCAGCTCTCAAAGGGAGCTTTTCTTGTACTGAAATGCAACGCTCCCGTGCCTTGAGGCCTACAAGGAGATAAGAAATTTTCCTAGGAGTCATTTCCTTGCAGTTTGGCAGCTTTCCTAGAACATCTCGGGAGAAGCAGAACAATTCAGCCCTGAACATGTGGAAGGACGAGAGCAGGGGTGACAGAGGCACTGGTGGCATCTGCTCAGACACACAGGGAGTGGAACCACACTGACAAAAAAAGCTCCGTGGAAGCCCTGCCTACGTGGAGGATTTAACCTTGGATCTGCTCCAGGCACTGACCACAGGGATGAGTCTGACCAAAGGCTCCTCCTGGCCTTGCTTTTTGTCCTGAGGAAAAGGCTGGAGAACAGGAGGCTTCCCATTATGCACACAAGGGACTGGAAGACCAATCTGAAAGGCCAAGATTTGTTTTCCAAAATAATAACAATAAAAGTAATAAAACCAAAAATTAGCACACACAAAAAAAATATAAAGAAAATCAGCAAAATTAAAAAAAAATATATACAAAGAAAAAAAATCACTAAAGCAGCTTTTCCTGGATTGATTTCAGCTCGCAGGACCAAAGTTATTTCAAAGAAGCAATTAAGAGTTAGCATTGCACACACAAACCTTCTAAAAATACAAAACAAACCAAAAGGAACCAAAACAACGTGCTGATCTGGTTAGCTGTCCAAGCCAGAACACACCTGCAGATACCCAGTGCTGCCAAGCTCCCCTCCTACACCACTGCCAGGATTGCTGGTGCTTTGAAACAACCCAAGCACTAATTATTCCTTAGGTGGGAAGAGAATAACAGGAGCAGAGGGAAGTACAGAAAAATATTGAACTGCAGCACCTTTGTGTTGCTTTGAGAGGGCTCTGACAGCAAGCAGCAGCAGCTCAGAACACCCCACTGCTCTGCTGGGAGTTTTCCAGTGAAGGAAAGAGGCAGAAAGACATTTGAACCCTCTAATTAAAATCACAAAGCATTGCAGGTTATCAAAGCAATGCAGGTGTTGTGCTCACAAGGTGTGTAATTTGATCTCCACTTCATTTAATTATGAAATAAATTTTACTGAAGTGGAGAAAGATTTTACGTTGTTATAGAGCTTCTAAAAGGTAGAATTTAGCAGGTTTTCTGCTGCAATATATTACTTTTTTTAATTTAAAAAGCTCTTAACCAGGCTCCATGCTGGCTGAACGTTATCCATATACGAAATATATACATATTATCAGCTGCTTTTATCTTTCTGTGTCCAATTCTGGCAGATGCCCGTGGGCTGAGCAGCTCCAAGGGGAGCCTGTCCTGCAGCACACGCTGCTCTCCTCACAGCTGGGAGCTTTTCCACTGGGCAGAACACAAAAGCCAATTGGAAAATGAAGCTGCAAATGAAGAATTAATTAATCCAGCCACGTTTTGACAGGTCATTTAACACTGGCCTCGTGACTCACAAGCCACCCCAGCTAAAAGCAAAGTTGCTTTGAGGAACTGTCTGCACTTGCAAATGTTGGATCTGGCTTGGACTTCTTCATGCTAGTCAAGATCCCATTTGTTGAGAGTGATGAGACTGAGGACAGACAGGAGACATGGAAGGGGAAAATGAGGGATGAGGGATACATTTTCTATGAATCAGAGGTGTTCTTCTATGGCAATACTGTTTGGTTGGTTTTTTCCTTAAAGATATATAAATATACCTGCCCAGGATATGCTCCTGTGCAACTTCCCTTGACAACTGGACTGGTACATGGAAGAGAAAGAGGCCACTGCAAAGGGAAATCAAGTGAGCAGCTACATCAAAAGGAAGGAGAGACTATATGAAAAAAATATAAAAAAATTAAAAAGCACAGAGTTTAAAATGTAACCAAGAGCCTAGTTTAAAACAAACAAATAAATAAATGAAACAAAGGAAAGAACAAGCTGGGATAAGCTCACCAGATGCCAAAGGGATACTTTAAGGGCACAAGGTCTCAACACGAATAAGGAGGAATAAACACATCCAACAGTGCAGGCTCCAACTGCTCCCTTTGCAGAATGCATTTTGTGAGGCTTAGGAACAGAAAATCCCTTCCTGATATCCCAGCACACACAGGAATCCAAGCTGAGCCTTTCCTGACCTGCGCAAGGTCACTCTCAAACCCACAGAAGAGTCTGAAAAATCTGGGTGAAGACCCCCAGAGGTTTAACCTCTAAAGGGGCAGAAAGGCACGTGAGAGTGGGACAGCAAAACTTCTTGCAGCCACTGCCCAGCCAGCTCCAGCAAGTCTGGTTAACAAGGACATGGCCAAAATGACTCCCAGACTGGCACAGGAGTGGCATTCAGGTGGCACGGGTTCAGCTCTCCACTTAGCTCCATATACCACAAATTTTTAGAGTCACCAAAGTGTTTATGGAGAATAATTTTTTTGTTTGTTTGTAAGAGGTGATAATTTGATTTTGACTCCAATTTTGTGTTTACATGTTCTGAAGTAGTAAAATACACACCCTGCCTTGCTTAAAACAAAGCTGAAAACTGGCATTTTTACCAGATTCCCAGACAATCCATCCCATTTTCCCCAGCAAAGCCTGGTCTGCTGGTACCACTGCTCAATTCTGATGGTGCCTGCAGTGCTCAGAGCCTCAGTGTTGGATATCACTGGTAAGAGCTCGAGCAGGGACTGCAGAAAGCTTTAAAAACTGCAGCTGTTGGTCAACACCAATCTCCCAACATTAACAGCTTTTTAAGAGGAACTAGCACCACATAAAATAGAGTGAAAATCCTTGGCCACTGTGTTAAAATCAAGCCAGCAAATGAAACTCTGAACAGTCCTCTTCAGAGGTGGGTAAATCCAACAGGATTTGCATTCTGCTGTAAAAGCCAGAGGCAGCCAGCTCCTCCTGGCTGGCAAGGGTTGGAACAGGCCATGCCCCAGGAACCTGCAGCTCCGAGCGCCCGACACAGACTCCCAAACTGAAGACAAATGGAAATGGAAACACTGCATGGAAAGATCCATCCACAAGTGGGATGCCCAGATCAGCCCCAAACGTGTGGGAGAGGAAACAGATCCATGACTTTGTTCATTTTCATTTGGGGAACACTCCAACCAAAGCTGCTCTGCTAATCCCCCGTCCTCCTCTTCCCCCACGCGCCAACAGAAGCAAGGAGGAAGGGATTTTTTCACCTCTAGGGACAAGAACTGATTCCCTTCCTCACTGCTGGCCCCCCTCACACTCCCAGCTGCTCTGGCAGCCCTGCAGGGACCCGGCAGAGCCCGGAGCTGTCCCGCCCTGCCCGCAGCCCCCACCTGTGTTGGAGCGCTGCAGCAGCGAGGGCTTGGCCGTGCCCGTGGCCAGGCTGGAGGAGGGCACGGACAGGGATTTGTACAGAGCCGTCTCCCGGTGCTCCTTGAAGCGTTCTGCAGCCATCAGGGCGTTGGAGAGCTCCTGCAGGGGCATGTTGTTGATGTCTGAGGAGAAGGGGCTCAGCGGGTTCTCCAGGCTCATCAGCCAGCTCGTGTTGCCTGCACCAGACAAGAGGGGAAGTGTGGTCAGTACTCCCAGCTCTCCCACAGGTTACAGCTCCTCTTGGAAATGCTCAAATTGTTTTTTGGAATTTGCAGGTAAAAAATCCAAACGGAGCAAGTTCTCAGTTCTTCTGCAGAATGACTCGATTGATTTGCTACTCCCAGTGCTCTGCACTTCACCACAAGCTCCTCAAAACCCACCCCTGGTAACTCACTGCTACAGCAGATTCCCAAAGCCATCCAAAACACTCAGGTGTCCTAATTAACACCAGGCCCAGTTATTTTCTCATGAAACAGCTTTCAGTTGAAACAGATAATTCCTGTTAATCTCGTGGAACTCATTGGTGTTCAAGCATTTTGACCCTGAACAGGTTGTTATTCCTTCCCTAAGAGCAAACACAACTGAGCTGCCCAGACTTGTGGCTGTCCCTGGCTCCCTGGCAGTGTCCCAGACCAGGCTGGACAGGGCTTGGAGCAGCCTGGGACAGCGGGAGGTGTCCCTGCCATGGCAGGGGTGGCTCTGGGTGGGCTTTAGGGTCCCTTCCAACCCAACCCAACCCAACCCAACCCACAGTTCTACAGTTCAAAGGGCAGTAAGCCATAAACAGATCCATTAACAACTAAATATGGATTTTTCTCCTTCCCCCAGGCTCTGGTCTCTCCCCAGGACCCACCCCACACTCAGGTACTCACCTGTGGGCCTGCGCACCAGGATCTCTGCCCAGCCCTGGGTCAGCAGTGGCACGTAGGCAGCCAAGTTGGCTTTTTCCTTCTGCAGAGCCGTCTGTGGAGCAGGACTGGCCTTCTCTGGGCGGGCTGCAGCAGCAGGAGGGCCCTGTGTCCCTTGGGAAGTTGAGCCACTGGGAAAATGGGAGGCTGAGCTGTCTAAGGCACCAACACGTAAGGCATGACCACCTGGCAGGACAGACACAGTCCAAGGGAGAGACACGCTTAGTTAGCCCCAAAAATATCTCAGGAATGAGGCTTTTAACCTCTTCTACCAGCTGCATACACAATATACTGGTTTTATTCCCCTTGTCATTACATTATTGTTACTATTATTTCATTTTAATTATTAAACTTGCTCTTCTCTCAATCCACAAATTTTCTTACTTTTCCCCTTCCAATCCTCTCCTCCATCTCCCTGTTGGGTACAAAGTGAGCACCTGGGTGGGGCTTAGCTGCCAGCTAGGGTTAAACCACAAAGAGAATTTGATGTTCCATGTGTTCCTTATAAACTACTTTATGTGATCATCAAAACTCTTCTGCAAAGAGAGGGAAGCAGGAGGAGCCCCACCACACCTAAAGCCAACAGCTCCTGCTACCTGCCCCTCATTAAACACCAGACAGCTCCAGATCTCCAATTAGCTCAGACACAGGAGGTACCTGGACCTTGCAGCTGTGGCAGGGAGAGCCCAGGATGGGAACTCACCCGACATGGATCGGACTCTGTTGCGGGAGCTCCTGCAAACCTGCTGCCCAGCCTGGGATTCCAGCTTGGCTGGAGCCTCCTTGGTCTGTCTCACTTGCAAAACAGGGTCTGAGCTGTAGGAAAGGAGATACTGGTGATGTTGAGGGAGGAATCAGCCGTGCTGGACAAATAAAACATTCCTCTTATGCCAAGAGGAAGAACTACAAAGATGTAGCAGTGGTTTAGGTGACTTTGTCAGCTGGAGATTTCCAGAAATGGGAGCAACACCTACCTTGATTCTGGGGTGCTCTGGAATTCTCCAGAGTCCAGGCCAAGCAGGGACCTTGTCCCTGTTCCAACACTTGTAGTGATGGTCACCAACTTGTTACCAACCAGCCACGTCTTGGTCCTTCCTCCAGCCAGCAGAAACTCCCCCACGGGAGACCTGGGAACACATTTGGGATGAAGATTCCCCAGGAGGCAGAGAACAGAGCTGGTGCCATACACCATGCAGGAGGTGCTGCCTGCTCTCCTTCTTTACACAGCATTTGTGCCACCCCCCTTGGCTGCCACATCCCCGTGATCCCTCAGGATGATGGACGAGCTGCTGCAGCACACTGGGATTATCCTGCAAGGACATGGAGCAAAGCCCAGCTCCCAGACCTTCAGGGTATCTCCTCCAGACAGGTCCAGGCTGAGGCAAAGGTTGCTTCTCTCCAGTGGATTTTACAGAATCACAGAATAGTATGGGTTGGGAAGAACCTCAAAGCCCATCCAGTGTCACCCCCTGTCATGGCAGAGACACCTTGCACTGTCCCAGGCTGCTCCAAGCCCCATTCAACTTGCCTGGAACACTTCCAGGGATGGGGCATCCTCTGGGAAATCCATTCCAGGGCCTCACCACCCTCACAGGAAAAAAAATCCTTCCCAGTATCCCATCTATCCCTGCCCTCTGGCAGTGGGAAGCCATTCCCTCTGTCCTGTCCCTATACCCCTTGTCCCCATTCCTCTCCAGCTCTCCTGGAGCCCCTTCAGGCACAGGAAGGGGCTCTGACACCTCACCACAGCCTTCCATCTCCAGTCTTCCCTCATCTCACCTCCTTTTTAGCCAAGATTTTATCAGTGAGGAAAGGCTTCAGAGCCTGAGCCTGCCAGAATCCCAACATTTTCCCATTAATGAAGTGAAACATGAAGCTGAATCCCAGCCGTGTGTCCCTGGTCCCCGACTGACCTCTTGGGCACAGCGGTGAAGTTGGAGAAGACGTATCGAGCCATCATGTCCAGGCAGGTCTCTGTGAGCTCCAGGTGCAGGTTCTTCAAGTTGTCATCAGCCTGAGCCATGGAGTTTTCATCAGCAGAGCCCAGGCTGGAGCTGGTGATGGACGTTTGGATGCGGCTGGAAGAGAAGGTGCCCAGGTGCCAGATGAGATTGCAGCACGTCCCCGTCCCGCAGGCGGCAGGACGCAGCCCCTGCTGTGCATGCACGTGCCAGCCAGCACACCCAGGCCTTGGGAAACAGATTTTGGGATCAGCCTCTTGTCTGCTTCCCAGGTTGTCGTTGCAGGAAGTGGATTTTCTCTGGAGAGGCTCCGGCTGGCCAGGCCAGCGCTCTCTGACGTTGGTGGCCCATGGGCAAGTGCACCAAGCAAGGGCTGAGAGGCAGCTCTGAGCTCCTAATCTATGCTGAGGGCAAGCATCCCATGACCAGCACCAGCTTCCCAGGCAGCAGGTTGCCCATGAGCCAGAAACTGGGGCACTCCAGGCTTCACTTCATAATCCTGTGGTTTGCTTTTTTCTCTGTTGCATCTCTTGGTTTTTTCCCCTCCAAATTCAATAGCTACGTAAAACCTAATTTTACTTGAAATAGGAAAAAACATTGCACTCTGAACAGGAAACTGGCACAAGAATAGAGAGAAGGTCTGCCTTCAAATCAGCCAAATCAGCAAAGCAGTTTAAAACCATTTCTGTTTTAGGCTGGACTGCAATATTTTATAAAGACAATTCCTTATATCACTGTAATACAAACTAAGCTGAGGCACAGCCAAAATTGTTATCATGTGGCAACTTCTTTGGCTTCATTAAGGACAATTATCTGAACTTTTCGTTGCTACCTTTCATGTGGAAAGGCAAGAGAAGAAAATCACCTCATGATTAATGGGGAAATCAGAGAATCTTGGAAGGGTTTGGGTTGGAAGGGACATTAAAGCCCATCCAGTGCCACCCCTGCCATGGCAGGGACACCTTCCAATGTCCCAGGCTGCTCCAAGCCCCAGTGCCCAATGTCCAGCCTGGCCTTGGGCACTGCCAGGGATCCAGGGGCAGCCACAGCTGCTGTGGACACCCTGTGCCAGGGCCTGCCACCCTCCCAGGGAAGGATTTCTCCCATAACATGAAGTGTCAGAACTATAATTGCAATTCAGTCACTTCAGCCTCTCCCCCACAAACACCACATAGAGCTAAAAACAAAGCAAAAACAAAAAAAAAAAAAAAATCACCAAATCAAGTTCCACTGACAGCAATCCTACAGGTTAAGGCACAAATCTTCAGGTTCAGCAATTTAACGCTCAAGGGAAGTGATCCAGAAATATGTTTTAAAAACTGGCATCAATTATTTCACATCTTCCACTGGAGCAGATCAATGCTTGCCATCAAAACCTGTCAGTCAATCAAATCAATCTCTGAAATCAAATGTTGTTTTCCTTAGTTGTGACAGCAACAATTCATGGGCTGAGCACACCCCTCACTGCTCTCTGGAAAGACAAATCCAGGTTTTTCATGGCATCATTCTTGAGAGCAGGACACTTCATCAGCTCCTTCAGAAGGCCAGAACTATTCCTCCTAGATTGGAAGGAGGGCTCTCCATGACTTTGCAGAGTTCCAAAGCCTCTCCTGAATCAAACCCCTGCTTGAGAGGCTCAAGTTTTAGTGAGCTGTACCCAGGATTCTCACTTGTGCAGAATGCAACCTTTTTCCTTTTCTTGTACATGGCTTTGTTTGTTTGGGTTATTTTTCCAAACCTTCACCACCTTTACTTTAAAAATATGATCTTTCATTGCTAAAGCACCAGAGAACGTGGCAAGGTGACCACAGACAGCCAGGGTGTGACGTGGCCTTGGGAAGCCTCGGGATGCTTTCCCAAAACCCTCGCCTGTGGCTGAGGCCGGTTTTTCATGGGATAACCAAGTCATGCAAGCATCCCACATGCAAATCCACCCTGCTTCCACCCACCCTCGCAGCAAAACCTCCAAGGGCCCAGCTGCTCTTGGATTGTCCCCATCCAAAGTGCCTCTACCTGCGGACCACATGTTCAGACACACTGATGCTGCGGGATCGGAAGGCATCAACTGCAGAGGGTTCTTTCAGCTCTTTCACTGGAGGAGAGTTATTCAAGCCTTGCTTTGCATTTTTGGCTAGTCTTAAACTACTATGTGGAGAAGCACCAAGCCCCAAAAGAGGTCACAGAAGGGAGGAAACCATTGTAGGGATGTAGGTTGAAAGGTCACAGTCACAGGGTCAATATTGGGGGATCCCGGAGGGTGATGGAAAATAAAACAAATGCCAAAAAAAAAAAAGGGAAACAAAAATTAAAACATACAAACAAGCAGAGCTGAAAGCATTAAAAAGACAAACCACATTTTGAAAACAAGATTTTAAATGTGCTACAAAACAAATGAAATTAGTACAAGTTAAAAGAAAAAAACTGATTGAAATGAGAGTTGGAATACTGGGCTGTTCAGCAAAGGCAAGGGCACCTGAGGGCTCCCTGGGCACAAATTCCTCAAGGCTGAGGAGCTTTGTGCCCTTCAACACCCTCTTGTGTTGCCCCAACTCACCATGACTCAACACCTGAGGGCTTCCACAGATTCTAAAATGCTTTACCTGGACTAGGTCGCAGCAGTTTTTAATAAGAGACAGGGACCACGACACCCATCTCTGTCCCCACTAAGCCTGGCCCAAAGCTGAGCTTTCCCCCAAGTCACAACACACCCAGGGCCTCCCAGAGGTGCCCCTTAGCCCAGCTCGAGGCCCTGGGGACACTGAGCCCCCTGTCCCAGACCCTGCCACACTGCAGAGCCACCAAACATCCCTGGGATGCTCCTGTGCCACCCCAGCTGCCTCAGCCCGGGCTCCAGGGAACCCCCTGGGCTCTGGGCTGGCACAGAAAGGAAATTACTGTGCACACTGACAAGTGCCAGGAACACGTAGGAGATGACAGCAATTAAGATCCAAGAGGCACTTTAATTAGTCACTGAGATGCACGCCAGGCTCGGGGCTAATTTGGGCAGAACAGTTGGTCCAGCAGCTCCCATCCCCAGGGATGAAATGCAGGCACTAATTTAACCCTTCTGGCTCTTTCTAAACACAATTTGTTTGCCATCCTCATCTCAGTGAGCTCTTACATCTCAGATTGCCACCTGGAGGGACCAGAATTTCTTTGTCCTTCTCCCAACAACCTCTCCCAGATCACTTTTGGCCACAACTGCTGCAGAGAGCACAGGCTCATGCTCAGGGACCATCACCTACACCAACATCAGGACATCCAGCAGCCCTGGGAACTGCTGGGATCGTTATCCCTTGGAACACCCAGCACCTCAGCTATGGCAGGGAAACATTCTTTGGGCTTCAGGACTGAAAACCAAGCCCAGAAGCTTCTCAGGCAAGGAAAGTGGAATCTGCTCCAGGCCCTTCCTCTGTGCCCTGGCCAGAATCCATGCTCAGCCAGACCCAGAGGCAGTGGCATCCTGCTATTCCAGTGCTTTGGGCACTGCCTGAGTACAGCCACACTCCTCAGCAGAGATTTCTGTGGAAAGTGATCCAGCAAAAGCCTTTAGAGACAGTAGTATTCCAACCTGGTAGAATTTAACAGGTTTCTTAGGGGGGAAAAAGAAAATTAAAAAAAAAAAAAGATTAGTTGGATTTCAAATTGGAGAGATGAGTTTCAAAAGGCTTCTCTTCCAAGTTTCTGGATGAAAGAGGAGGAGATGGGAGAGATGCAACACAACACAAGGTTTACAGCTGCAGCAGTAGGGCAGGGATGGTGTTTCTGCATTGCAAGACTCTGCTGCAGCCTTGCAGGTGAAGTAGAGGCACTTTCCCCAGGGCTCAGATGCCACCATGTGCTCACTGCTCACGACACTGAAGCAAGTTAAGTGAACCAATTTAGGTAATCCCTGCAGGTAAAAGGACATTGGAGAAACCCTGAATGCCTTCCAAGGAATATCTTCCTCCCCGGGCAAACGTTATTTTGAATGATTGCTGGTAAGAAACACTCTAACTTCTGAAGGCTTTGCTTAAAACTGTCATGATGGCTTCAAAATTCAAAAAAAAAAAAGGGATTGGGACATCCAGACAGACAGAAAGCAGCTGTGTGCCAGCAGTGCACTGACCTGCCTGGGAACACCATGGAAAAACACAGTACTGGCTCTCTAATTTATCCAGGTCGTTGATCACAACCATTTCTCTGGCAATCATCTGAAAATGACTCGTTAGGGATCAATCATCAAAAGGAGTTCAGACAATCCACATGAACACGGGATTCTGTTATCTCTGGTGCCATTGCTCTGACACACCCCAACCTGACACAAGTGCTGATTTTCAGAAGTGAGCACCAAAAAGGCTGCAGGACAGGCAGTGCTGCCTCAGCTGCCCCACCAGGCTGCCAGCCTGGCTGGATCCCAGCTTCTCACCAACCTCATTTGTCTTTGCCCTAAAGAGGTTTACTTTGCTTGCTTACTGCACTGCCAGATGGGGATCACTGCACCCAGCCTCCCCCAGGGACTCGCAGGGAAATGCGTGAGCACGAGAGCAGGGAACACCAAACCCTGCTGGGGTCCACGAGAATTTACCTCTTTGGCCTCTCATTGAGGCTGGTGCTGCGAGCCCTGAAGCTGTCCTTCTCTGGGGTGTCATCAAAGGACAGGAGCACGTTGGAGCGCAGGCCCTGCCGTGGGGACAAGAGGTGACAACGTGAGGCTCAAAACCTGCAACTCAAAGCACGAGCGCTCACAGAGATGCTGACAAGAAAACCAGAATTCTGTTGGCTTCAAACAGAACCTTTAAAGATCTCAGGTTAGTTTTGATCAGTCAGGTCTCCTGAGTGCTGCTGGACTGAGCAGTGCCATTACCTTGGTGATGTAGGGGACGAAGTCCTTGCGGAAGGGCAGGCGGCAGCGGATGAACCACATGGCAATCACGTGGTGGGCCAGGCAAACGATGTACTGGTTAAACCTGCAGCAGCAGAGACACCCACAGCTCAGTGTGCTGAGCCTGGCACACAGAACTGCTCCTTTACCTACTCAAAATGTAAAGGAAAAAAAACCCTCAAAAATTCTGTTCAAGAAAAACAGGTTTTTGTCCAAGGTGATGATGTCCTGGAATTGTATCACAGAATGGTTTGGGTGGGAAGGGATCTTAGAGATCATACAGTTACACCTTCCACTCTCCCAGGTTGCTCCAAGCCCCATCCAACCTGGCCTTGGACATTTCCAGGGATCCAGGGGCAGCCACAGCTTCTGTGGGCACCCCGTGCCAGGGCCTGCCCACCCTCACAGGGCAGAAATATCCATTCTTCAGGAAAAGCCTGGTGACACCAGAATGAGCAACATCCTGTGGATAACCTTGAGCCAAAAACCACAAGAAAAAGGCTTTCCAAGCTCTGAGATGAGAGGAGCACATTGCTGTGGCCTTACTTGGAGGGGTTTGTGTAGGGCAGGGAGATGGCGAAGACGCTGGCGTACTGCTCTGCCGCGAAGTTCCGGTACAGGTGAGGCAGCCTGGCCAGAGCTGCAACAGTCCAACAGCAAAACAGCACAGGTGAGCCCTCCACACAGCCCTTCGACACAACCCTTCAACATCCTAACTCAGTTTAACTTCTAAATTTTTGGTTTTCTTCTGAATGACCAGTGACATGGAAGTTAAAATCACGTCATGCAAGGAGAAGAAAGCAGCTCGTATTTCCATATGGCTGCACGGCACAGAGTGTTTTCTCTCTTCAGAGCAAGAGCTCCATACAGAAAATGTAACAAATGAGGTGACCCAACATTTATAACCTGAGCAAAGGCACCACAGTGCATTCCACACGACCAACACCACCAAACCCCCCACATTCCACACAAAACCCACAACCACAGAAACCGAAATGCAGAACATCACCACTTACTCGACAGAAATTCCAGCAGAGGGATTGCCATGTTGGCTGTGGCAGAAATGTGGGTGAGTTTGACGATGAGGACGGGCAGTGCCTTGATGATGATGTCGGGCATCTCCACGCTGCAGACGGACAGTGCCACCACGCACTGGTTGGCGCAGCGGTAGATGAGCCCGTGCTCCAGGCAGTACACAATCTCACGCTGCCAGAGCAGGGAAACACTCAGCACACCAAAGAACACCCTGACAGCACCTCCTGACTCCTGGCAGCACCCCTGAACAGCCTGCAAGGTACCCCTGCTGCATGGCCTGTGTGACACTGCTGAGTGCTAACAGTGAGCTTTAATAGCGCTGCAGATAGCCCAGACCAAACTCTTATCAGGGAACTCCAAGTAGGTAGTTGAGACTTTTTAAAGTTCCTGATTTAACAGAAATTTTGTGTTTATAAGGGTCTTACTGCAGAGGGTAAAGTCACTCAGTGACCTGTGAGGGGGAGAGGTGAGGAGTGAACCCACAGTTAATCCTACATGGAGTCACCAAAGCGTTTTTTCACCCCAAATTCAGCAGATGCAGCATTTCCCAACAGCAAAGGGCAGTGTTGCCTTGCCCTCCTGTCTCCTAACCAGCTCCCAGGCTAAACCATGCTCTACTCTGCCCTCCCTTCTCCCATCTCCCACACACCTGCTTGGCTTTGTCCAGGTAGTTGTGGTAAGAGATGAGTGCTGTCAGCACGGGGACCACAGCCAGGTGCAAATCCGTGCGGGAAAAGCCTTCGGGGGTCCCGTGGAGCCTGTCCGTGGTCTTCTTGTCTGTGAGCTGACACAGCACACAGCCAGTCAGGGCACCTCTCACTAAAACACCCTCTGAAAGGCAGCTGAAGGCACTCCCCAAGACCTCTATATATATATATTCATATTCATGCATTAAAACACACAGTTATTACCTGTTCTGTACCTAGAAGAACCCTCACAAAAAGAGAGGGTGAGTGAGGATTAACAACCAGCCTGCTAATCTTTAAAATATTAATCTGAAGACAAAAAAAACCATGCAAAAATCCCCTCCAAGCAATTCCCAAGCAAGCCAAGGAGCTGGGGACTGTGCCCCAGTGGCATTACCATATAGCTCAGTGCAGAGGCCAGCTGGTCTATGTTGCAAGGAGAAGTTAAAAATAGCACTTTATAGCGGAGGGACTCGGGTAATTTGTTGAGAACCAACTTCAGCACCTTCCAGTCTGTCTCCTGCAAAGACAGGAAATGTTAAGGCTGAAAATTTTTGCATGATTTCACTTGAGTTTGGAAGATCAATCAAACTGCAGACAATGTGTCATTTCCTAGGCAGATGTAGGTCTTGTCGTGGTTGATACAGAAAAAGAAGTGGCATTTAGCTGTCACAAGTTTCTCCCAGTCTGTCACCCAGCTCTAGGTGCAATATTGGCACCACAAACTGGAAGAGAAATTATATTGAGATCTGACAGCCAGAATCCAATTCTCCTAAGCAGCAGCACCAATTAACTCTCAGAGCAAGTCGAGCCCTCAGCACAGAACTGTGTCCAATGCCACCCTCAGGAACAATTCCTATTTACAGTTTATTGCTGATGAAACACTCACAAATTCTCAAAACACCTCACAAACTCACAGTGGGAGAGGTTTTAATTCCAAATGTCCTTTCAGAAGCAGGATGGATCTTGTTTAAGAAGCACAGCTCTTGCCCTTGCCTGCTCTGGAGCAGTGCAGTGGAAGCCATGCTCATTTTCTGAAGAGCTGGACTGCTGCTCCCACTGGTGGCTGTGAAGCTGCACAATCACACCCAGATTCTGAGCAGGAGGAGCAGAAACTGCTTTTCAGGCTTTATTTAAGAACTCTGGGCTGGAATTTGGTAGCTGGAACTCTGGGCTGGAATTTGGAATCTGGCAGCTGGTGCCAGGGGGGGACATAAAGGTGCCAGGAGGGGACACAAGGATGCCAGGAGGGGACAGAAGGATGCCAGGAGGGGACATAAAGGTGCCAGGGGGGGACAGAAGGATGCCAGGAGGGGACACAAGGATGCCAGGAGGGGACACAAGAATGCCAGGAGGGGACACAAGGATGCTAGGAGGGGACACAAGGATGCCAGGAGGGGACACAAGGATGCCAGGGGGGGACACAAGGATGCCAGGAGGGGACACAAGGATGCCAGGAGGGGACACAAGGATGCCAGGAGGGGACACAAGGATGCCGGGGGGGACATAAAGGTGCCAGGAGGGGACACAAGGATGCCAGGAGGGGACACAAGGATGCCAGGGGGGACATACCTGCTTCAAACACTGCAGGAGGACCCCAAAGACCATGGAGTAGGGCAGGTGTCCCACCCGGACGGTGGCACCCTGGGAAGGCACACTGGGGCTGCCTGAAGGTGGGGACAGGGTGCCAGGGGGTTTTTTCTCAGAAGCTCTTTTCTCTGCCTCTCTGCAACACAGAAAGGGAGAAAAATACATGTCATTTTTACAGTTTATTCATGTGATCTACAGCACCACCCTGTTTGGGAGCCACGTTAAAGACTGAACAATGTAATCTGCATTTTCAATTTTTAAAAGCACAGGATTGCCCAGCAGACATACTGCAATCAGCCAACTTGATCAATGAAGGATTTTTCCATCTAATTTAGAAAGTTGTCTTTTGGGGTGTGTTACACAACTTTAGACAAGCTATAAAATTAAAACTAGCCAGATTTGTACAAATCATTGAATCAAATTCAGTGCAGAACTGGCTTGAGACAAAAAATTGCCCATTTTTGGGGGAAGCTTTGTGAGCAGGAATTTAAATTTCATGTCTGAGACTGAGAGCTCTGCAGGTAAGTGATTTGTAAGAACAATTCACCAATGACTTACTGGTTCAGACAATCCTAGGCTGTAACTACAGACTGGTCTAGGATTTGGAAGATTTAGAAAAACTGCAGATTGTTACTGATGGAATATTAAGCTCAGCACACAATTTAGTTTGGAAAACGGCTTTTTAAAAATAAAAGATAAATTAAGAAGTGTCCAAGGCCAGGTTGGGTGGGGCTTGGAGCACTCTGGGACAGTGGAAGGTGTCCCTGCTATGACAGGGGAGGCACTGGATGGGCTTTAGGGTCCTTCCAAGCCAAACCACTCTGAGATTCTTCTGACACAATGAGAAACCTACACAAAATCACAGAGGCAGTAGGGGCTGAACCTCACTGCTCCATCCTTGTTGGACAGGCCCAGGCGGTGCAGGGAGTCAGCTCGGAGCATCAGCAGGAAATCAAACACCTGCAACAGGGGAGACACTGGAGTCACTCACACCCCCAGCCACTGCAATCCCCTCCCACCCCCACACGGTTATTTTCCCAGGTGCCAAAGGATTTTTAAGAGATGCCACGGCTTGCTCTGCAGGAGGCATCACGCTGCATTTACACACCCGTGTGAGCCAAGGAACGTTTCATTCCACTTCTTGCGAGCTCCAGAGCACCCAGTCCCCACCTGGCACCGGGAATCCTAGAGGGTTGTGCAGCTCTGGGAGCACAGGGGCTGCTCCTACCTGCAGCCTGATGCTGCTGGCCACGGGCAGGCTGTAGGAGAAGATGTAGTGGCGCTGCACGTGCTGGATCAGCATCTCGTAGACGCGCGTGGCGTGGCTGGAGGGCAAACTGTACAGCTTGGTCTGCAGGCACAGAAACACAGCCCAGCCCCAGGGCTCTGTCACAGACCTGGGGCTGCACTGCCAGCTCCAGCAGAAATGCAGCAAAATCTTCATCCTCAGTGCAACGTGAAGAGGAGGCTCTGGAAGGAACCTCTGCAAAGATCCAGAGGTGCTCCAGAGAACAGCCTGCTCTTCACCACAGCCCAGGACATGCTGCCCAAACACAGCAGATCTGTTAAATCTATTCAAAGTTATCATCTCCTCCTTTCTACTAATTTATGGCCACATCCTTCCTCCACACAGGAAAATGTGCTCATCTGGGTTGTACAGTGGGAGTTAAGAACATACAACACTCAGCAAACAGTCCCACAGTGCTCAAAATCAAAGGACTGAGCAAAACAAGACTTAAAATATTAAATAGTTAAAAGTCAGAATATTTAGCAGTGGGAGAAGCGTTATCTAAAAAGCAAGTCCAGCAGAAGAGTATTATGAAAAATGTGTGCTTAATGCTCTGCAGCATTTACCTGAAGAATTATCAGGAGCCCAAGAACTGCTGTCTTGACATCCTCCAGAGAAGCTGAATATGACAGCAAGTCCCTCTCTTCCAGCTCAGAAGGAGATGACAGAGAATGTGCAGCCACCTTTGAAAGAGAAAAGCAACATGTGGTTTAAACCTGCAGCACATCCTTTCTCCATTTCCAGGCTGGAAGGGGAGGGAAGCCTCAGGAAGTCAGTTCTGCTGGGAAAGCTGCCAGCCCTGGAGGTTTAATTCACCTTCTCGATGATATCCAGCAGGCTGTTGAAGTGGTGAGTGTTGCAGCCTTCAGCCAGGTCCACCAGCAGCTGAGTGGCCAATTTTCGGACCTGATGGTCTTTATCCTCTGGGATGTGAGCCAGCTGGGAGATCACCACCAGGTTTATCAGCTCTTCCTGCAAGAGGACAGACCCTCCTAAGCTGTCAGATGTTCAGCACGTTAGAGAAAGAATTGCAAACAAAAGAATTCAGCTGTTCTGGTACCAGGCTTGTTCCTCCACTGCTTCATTCCTTCACCTCCTCTTCCATCCAACAGGTATTTCTGTCTGCCATCCCTCCAGATATTTGTGACTTTTATTGAACTTTTCAGTGCTTTAGGTTTTGTCTGTCCTAGAGATTTGACAGCCCAGGCTCAAAGGGACAAGGGATCTCTAGGCCTTGGTTTTTTGAGAGAGAGAGGAAACACCAACAGCTTCATGTTTTCACAAATCTTGAATGAACCCAAGGAGCATCTCTGTCCCCTCCTGCCCTCTGACACTTTGGGCACATCCTGAGGAGATCAAGATGTCCCTGGAGCTCTTCCCTAACTGCTCTCTCACAGTTTCCATCTTGGACAGAAATTAAAATGCAAGCACCAAGACCAGTCACTGCTCAGTATGTCCAGTCCCCATCCTTTTACACAGCTTTTAAATCAGCTTTGCACCTCTCACATCGACTGTCAATTCTTCCAAAACAACACAGACATGGATTTAATAGCCTTACAACAGGGAAGCCAAGACAGAACCAGGTCTGTCCTCAAAACCCAGCAGCTCCCACTGCAAAGTGCCCATTCCTGTATCCAGCTAAGGACAAACAGGGGCAAATCCCCCCACAAGCATCCCAAAGAAACAGCTCTGTGTGGGTGAGATTTAGAGCCCAGGGCTTTGCCTTCCCCATGGGCAGAGGGGACCTAAAACCCCCAGGACAATGTGCCCACCAAAGGCTTTCCCCCCACCTGAGAGCTCACCTGGGACCCCCAGGCAAGCACCCACCTCATAGAACTGTCTGTTGATGCTCAGCACAAAGGACAGCACATCCAGGACCTTGATCCTCACAGCACTGCGGCTCTCGTTCCTAAAACAGGAAAAGCAAACCCAAAATGAGTAAAATAAGAGTTGTAGGATTTAGGGAGTGGGGAAAAGAAAAGTAAAACTACAGGAAAATAAGAAACTTTCTCAGAGTTGGAACAGTAAGTGTGAGAGATCAGCTGAGCCCTGAGTTAATGTCTCTACACCTGAAATCAGATTCAAGAACAATTGGAAATTCAAATCCCAGTCCAGCTTTTACTCCTTCTGCAGACCTGCAATTGCAGCTTTCCCATTTCCAATCCAAACTAGGAAGCACATGTCAGAAGAACAAGTGCTCTGGTGAGCAAATTTAAAACCAAACACATGGCACTGAGGAAGAGCTGCTCTTTGGCAGCATTTCACAGAGGAGACAGAAGTTTGTTGTTGCTCTGTGTTGATGTTTCAGAGCACAGAATCCCTTAGGGAGCACCAATTCAAAACCAGATAACTGGAATGCTGGATAACCATATGCAATCCTAATGCTGAACAGGAAAATCTTGTTTGGTGTCAGAACTACAAAGTGCTGTGGAGTGGAACACAACTGCCTAAGCTAATTGGAATAGTACTGAATGGAATGAAAGAGAAGAAGAAAAAAGCAGCATGAAGAACTCAGTGGAAAGCTTTTCTTCTGTTCAATAAGTCCTTTCATGTGCTCTGCCCTGGGACTTCTCAGCAGCCACTTACTAACTTAGAACTTCAGAACGTTAGAACTTCAGAAAACAAAATTATCTAACGTGACAAGGTGGCAAGAAACACTTGGAAATGCTTCTTAAAAGTAAGAAGTCCCCAAAGTTATGATTTCCTACCTGAAGAATCTCTCCATTAAGAGCTGCAGGTTGTGGATCCAGCCATCTTTGGCAGGGTGGATGGACTGAGCTCTGTACGTTATCAGGTTTAGCACAGAAGATTCCTTCATGGAAAGACCAAGAAATGTTTTTAGTGCATAAGCAAACATAACAAATCCATTCCCCCAGCCTCCTCCATGGGAATAAGGCTCACGGAAGTCCTTGCTGGGATTTTCTGATCATTTTCTATTTCAGGACTCTCAAATTTCAGCTGTAACAGAACAGACCCAAAAGGAGAACAATACTAAAGCCTTACTGGTCTCTGATCAGCACATCTTTCCACCAGCTCAAAAAATCTCTCTTCAGAGCCATGAAAATCATTCTGGTCACAGAGCTCTTCTACTGTGGTCAAAAGATCATGTACAATGGACTTCAGTTCTTGGCTCTCCAGAACCTGAAAAGAGACAAAACCACTCCTGAGAGAGCTCCACCTTGCCAAAAAGTGCTAATCTTAAATACAAACAGAAAACTCAGAGAACCACAGCGGTGAGAATTGGGCTCAGCCTTTCCCAGCTTCCCCACAGTGCAAGAAGAGCTCACTTTGCAGAAGGATTTATGGCAAAGCCTTGGCACTGAGAGCACAGCCAGGCAGGCCCAGCACCCACCTGCAGCTGCTGCAGCAGCCTCTCCATGATGTCCAGGAGGATATCCCAGGTGACAGCCTGCAGCCCCTTGCCGTACTTCTTGATCAGGCGCGTGATGGACAGAACGATCTCGTAGGACACGACTGCGTTGGGACAGGTCATGGCCTGGGAGCCAAAGCACTTCACTCAGAGAGCAGGTGGGGAGCAGAGCCCACAAACCCCCTGCACTCAAATGCAACACGCCTTATCAGTTAGGAAATCAGCCTGGAGGCCTGAGATAAATCCATCTGAGTCTCTGCACACGAAGCACACAGCACAGAGCCACTTTCTCAAAGCACTTCTGCTCTCCTGCGAGCAGCTGTGGCTCAGATGGCAGACACAGCCCCATCCTACAGGCAGACAAGGGGATTAAAGCCAGTAATTCCTGCTGGAGGCACTCAGATGAGGAAATTTTGAGAGCTCTGAGGCTGCCCCTGGAGACACCCTCCCTCACTTTTTGTACCACCCACTGAGAAGAGTGAAAGTTGTTGCTTTGTATTTTATTTTTTAAGGTCAAGTATCCACAATGTAGGGATTTGCTAGAAAGGATTCAGACTTTGCTTTTCTGGCCAAAGAAGTGCAAGAAGGAGGCCTCAGCTACAGACATAAATCCTCTTGTTTTACTGTTTCTCCCTGCTTCACCCCACACCAAATTTCTCCCTCTTGTCCTCCAGGCCTACAAAGATCTCTTAGGTGTAGGGGGCCACATTTTTGGTTTAAATTTGTCCTAGTAACTAAAAAGTTCTCCCAGCATCCCAGCCTACCTTGAGGAATGAAGGCAGCACTGAAGTGGGGGAGTTCCTGAGGGAATTGAGGCGATGAGCCCCCCACAGAGCCATCCCAACAAAGAACACAGCTCCTCTCAGCAGGGCTGCATCTGCCATGTAGGATCTAAGGACAGGGAAGATTCAGACCATGCCACAATTATTTCAGCATACAAAGTCAACAGGAATATCCACTGTCCCAACAGGAATTGCCAGCTGTTACACATCAGGGCCTTGCACAGCAATGGCCAAACATGAAAAGCAGAAAATCATTCACCACAACTTTAAACAGAGGGAAATTAAATTCAGAAATGCCCTAAATGAGCACTTCAGCAGCATAACTAGAAAGGGCAATTATTTCTAAGCACCAGAACCTTCAGCTTGTCCTGCTGAGGTTGGTGACTCCCCGTGTGTCTCACTGGGCCCTGGCTGAGTTCCTTGGATTTGCTGGATCTCCTCCCCTACCTGTCTTCCATGATCCTGCACATGTTGTAGATGGCACTGTGTCCCAGGTGAGTTCCCAACAGGTTGCGCATGAGCTGCAAATTCAGAGAGAGCCCCTCAGTCCCCAGAGTTAAAACACCCAGTAGCCTCAACATGGATTTAACTGGCCATGCTTCTGGAGTAAATGTGTCCTGCCCTTCCCAAGCCAGGACAGGAGCTGTCACAGCAGCTGAAACCAGGGGAGAATCCCGTGGACATGACACAATTTGCACTAATGAGGCGCTGATCCCTCAGTACTCCAACAAGTTTTAATTTTAATTACTCTTAAAAACCAAGCTGAAACTGGTGGCAGATGTGCCCAGGTAAGTCTGACACTTCCTCCAGGAGTGAATTCATGAAATCAGGCAGGGTTTCTGACCTTCCAGCAGGGCTCACAGAGCTCCTTCACGTTGATGGTGCGGCACAGGGTGATGATGAACACGGGCAGGTTCTCCGAGGGCAGGCAGTTGTAACAAACAACTGCATCCAGCACTTGCAAGGAGATCTTTGGGAAAGGGAAAAACAAACTGATTGTACACTTCCCTGTGAATCAACCAGGACAAATCCTCACCTGGCACACCCAGGAAATCGTCTGGAAGTCAAAAGGGATGAAGATATTTTTGGGTTTTTTTTTTTTTTTCCTTTTAAAAAGCATTGTCGATTAATTTATCAAATTGATTAATGGTCTGTTTGCTTTGGAATAAATTATTGGTGTATGAGATTTACTGGCTTACAATTAACACAATATTGCATCAGCTCTCTTGAAAGATGAGAATAAAGCCAGGGTCTGATGATCTGATTTTGTTTGTAAAAGTTACAAAGAACTTCAAAGAGCTCTGCAGTACTAAAAGAAACTCAGATCACTGACCTCTATGTCCATAGATGATGAAGTCTGAATGCACAAGAGGCAGATCTTGCTGTTAAGAGAGAACATTTAATTATAATTGTTTGCTCCACATGATTTTAGGCAAATTACAAAGAGCCAGAACAGTCAGGTTAATTGCCATGCTATTTAACTCCTCACTGCCCTTCCTGGGGCAATCTTGGTGACAGCCCAAGGGACACTGAGCTCTGCAATCTCTTTCATAAAGTCAAAGGGAGACTTAAATGCAGCTCAGGTAATGCAACAGTGCAGACCCTTGTGAGACTAAGCAATGCAAAAAGGCCCACCCCATGGAATGGGAGAAGCACATTAGTTAAACTAAAACAGATCTGAACACCACAAGAACTGAAAATCAAATATTTGTGAGAAATCACCTAGGATGAAACAGATCCAGATGGGGACAAAAAGTATCCCAGTTGTCTGTATATTGATCTGCAACTTTCTCTGTAATTTACCAGGAATAAGCAGGAAGGAGTTAAAAAAACCAACTCACTGGACCATGTCAGCTACGTAGTCTTCCAGATAGCAGCTATTGAACTTCACCAGGTTCACCAGAACCAGGAGGAACTCAGAAGTCAGCCCAACATCCATCCACTGCAGCACAAAATCAGCTAAAGAAGGGAAAAAAACCTGTTAGCCTTCTACCCAGGAATGACACCACTACCTTCTCCTGTTATCACTGGGTGTCTCTGCCTGGATTTCTTCCCCCCAGCCTGAAGAGGGGCTGGGACAATGCTCACCCAGCTCCTCCTCCAGGTAGGTGATGTAGCGTCCGTTCTCCGTCAGAGCCTTGAACACCTCCAGCCGCTCGTGCAAGTCTTCATTGGAGGGATAATCCTTAATGACCTTAAAAAAATGGGCTCTGAGGATCCCCAGCCTCTCACCCTTGAAATGAAAAAAGGGAAAGGGTTAAGGCCTGGGCGTTATCAAGGTATAGCTCAGTAATCTTCAAGCTTTAAATTAGCTTTTCGTTGAATCAATGCCTACTCTCTTCATAAGCACCCACCCCTGCTTTCTCAGAACACTGAGAAGGACAACTTTGGGCTGATTCAGCCCCATGTTTGTGCAACACGTTGGGAAATCTGAAGAATTCCTTGTGTGCTGAACTTGGCCAGGCTAGAAGTGTCTCACACAGAACCCCTTGCATACCTGAGACATCAAAACCAGCTGCAAATGGGGACTAGAAGGTCTGGGCAAAGACCACATAAAATCTGCTGAATTATGCTGAACTTAACCCAAAGTATTTCCTCTTTCTCAAGAACGCTACCCCAGACCAGAACAGCTTTCTATGAGTTGTATGAAAAGTTTTGCTACGAGGTCAAACCAAGACTTCAAACTAAAACGCTTCCTCTTCTCCTTTACGAGACACAACCAAAATTACGAATATGAACCTTAGCAGAGAAGAGCTCCCTGGTGCTTTTCCCATGTCCCCCTTCACAAACCCAGTTTAGGTCAGTGTCCCCTGCCCCGTGGGGCTGTTGTCACCTGTCCCTGGACGATGGACTTGAGCAGGTGGAGCACGGCGTGCCTGGCCTCGGCGGGACGCTCCGGCTGCAGCATGTCAGCCACCACCTTCCACACGGCCTCCACGGCGTGCTGGGAGCAGAACAAACACCAAAACCAAAGCAAAAGCATGAGGCAGCAAAGCTCAGCTCCTCCAGGATCTCCAGCCAGCAGGTGACACAGAACTATGGCAATTGGTGGCTAAGATCCAGGGGTTCCACGTGCGGAGTTCTCTGCTCTGAGGGACGCTCACCCAGCTGGTCACACACCCAGACCAACCCCAGGAGACCCCAAATCCAGCCCTGCACCCCAGGAACTGCAATTCCTCATTCCACACTCACTGCTAGTGGGAATACTTGTGCAGAAGCCTTCACCCAGCCACAAGATGAGTTCAAAACCAACTGGGGGATGCTTATTAACAAGCCAGGATAAGGAAACCTCTCTAAACATCATCTCCCATGAGCTGTCCTGAGTATTCCCAGCATTCTCCTTCCAGGATGGTCCAGGAATCCCAAAGGGGATCCATCCCCTCTGCTGCAGAGCTGGAAGGCTGGGCAGACTAATTCCCTTTTACAGCACAAAGCAGCCTCTGGGATCACCCATTTTAATAAACCTCCTAAACAACAGGAGTCCCTTATGATAGTTTGAGAGCTGCTGCTTAAATTTCCATCTTTCCAATACTCACTGAACACTTTGGAACTCACCTCTTCAATTTTTTTGGTTTTTGCCACTTCACAAATTTGACTGATTGCTCGTATCCTGTTACTCAATCCACACTCTATGCTCAGTTCCTGGAAAGAAATGGAGAAATAAGCTAACAGTTTATCTTACCAGAAACACTTATCCATTTCTCCAAGGGGAGAAAGAATTCTGGTCTCCTTCTCCCTTTTTTTTTGTATTTTCCTCCTCATGTGCCAACTACTCTGCTTACAGACTTGTGGTACCAATTACTGGAATCAATTATTTTATTTTTCATTTCCACACAACCGTAAGGTTTTCATAAAACAGAAACAGTTCCCAGCTTGTGGAAACTGCCACCACAAAAACTTCATCAAGCTCAGACTACAAAAAAAACGAGGGGACAGGAAAATAGCCTGTAACCCAACATAACAAATATCTCCAAAGTATTCAAAGAGTGAATAACTCAAATGCTGGAGCTGCAAAGTGGGTGAGTTCTACATCCAGTTCACTACAGAATGAGTTGAGAGATCAGGAGAGGGAATGATGGAGAGGAACTGAGAGCCAAAAAAAAGCCAGGAAAGGAGCAAGGATCCCCTCAGCTGAGGTACCCCAGGCACCAGCCCCACCTTCACTCCACTCAGTTCTCACACCTTGAGTATTTCTGCAGTGATGATAAACTCTGTCTGCTTGCCCTCCGACGACTTGGAGCTTCCCCGGGATGTTCCCAGCCCCAGGAGGTTCCTGAACTTCTCCTTCAGCCCGGAATCCTTGCTCTGAGGCTTTGCCATTGCTGCCCAGCGCTGAGGCCCTGCAAACACAGAACAGGGCTCTGGTAAGGGAGGCCCCAGGGGAATATTTCAGCAGGAAAACCCCAATAACAGCATCACACCGGGGCTTTTCCAAAGAGCTTGGGTGTCTTGAGCCTTTCCAAACATGGGAGAAGCCCAACACCAGGAAACACAAGGAGCTTGTGCTGCTCCTGCCTTCAGCACCTGCATCCCCCATGGAACACGGGGCCTTTGGGATACCCTTTCCTGGGAGCCCTGAACGCCCAGGCCACCACACAGGCTGATTTTTGCAGTATGTCCACGTGCACACACTTTTTGGAGGGTGTGAGCTGGATGCTTGTTCCCAAAGCAAGGCCAACCACACCGCGCTGTGCTGTCGATGTGGAAGTGAGGAAGAACTCACAAACCTGAGTGCTGGAACATCCAAGTGCTGCCATGGCAAGGGAAAGATGGGGCAAGAACAGGGATGGCCATCACAACAACAACTCCAGGCACTGCCTCCCCCTGCCTGACCCACTGTCCCTTGGGGACCCTTGCCCTGGGCACGCAGGAGAGCCCCAGGGACATCCCATGGCCTTCCCACAGCCTGGCACAGCAATCCCTGCTGCTCCCAGGGATGCATCACACAGCCTGGTCCTGCATCCCAGGGAACATGCCAGACACCCTGGCCCAGTGTCACCAGGGACATGCCATGGACCCCAATCCAGTGCCACCAGGGGACATGCCATGCACCCTGGCCCAGTGCCACCAGGGGACACACCATGGACCCCAACCCAGTGTCACCAGGGGACATGCGGCTTGGAGCACTCTTCTAGATATTTTTGGGCACCATGAACCCCAGCCCAGTGCCACCAGGGAACACACCATGGACCCCAGCCCAGTGCCACCAGGGGACATGCCATGGACCCCAATCCAGTGCCACCAGGGAGCATGCCATGCACCCTGGCCCAGTGCCACCAGGGAACACACCATGGACCCCAGCCCAGTGCCACCAGGGAACACACCATAGACCCCAGCCCACCATCCCAGGGGACACGCCATGGACCCCAGCCCTCTGTCCCCGGGGACAAACCCACCGCCCAGCCCTGTGTCCCAGGGACACTCGGAGTGCACCGCCCTGGGGACCCCCGCAGCCCTGACCCACCCCGGCCGCTGGCACATTGTCCCCCCGCGACCCCCGAACAAGCCCGGACACGCCACATCCCGCCCCAAGCAGGGACATGCCACAGGCGCTTAGGGACACACAACGGGGGTCACAGCCCAAATCCCGAGAAACACAACGGGGGCACATTCCAGACCCCCAGACACAACGGGGGTCACAGCCCAAACCCCAACAAACACAACGGGGGTCGCATTCCAGACCCCCAAACACCACGGGGGGCACATGGCAGACCCCGAACACAACGGGTGTCACACTGCCGACCCCGACAAACACAACGGGGGTCACATTCCAGACCCCCAGACACAACGGGGGTCACAGCCCAAACCCCAACAAACACAACGGGGGTCGCATTCCAGACCCCCAAACACCACGGGGGGCACATGGCAGACCCCGAACACAACGGGTGTCACACTGCCGACCCCGACAAACACAACGGGGGTCACATTCCAGACCCCCAGACACAACGGGGGTCACAGCCCAAACCCCAACAAACACAACGGGGGTCGCATTCCAGACCCCCAAACACCACGGGGGGCACATGGCAGACCCCGAACACAACGGGTGTCACACTGCCGACCCCGACAAACACAACGGGGGTCACATTCCAGACCCCCAGACACAACGGGGATCACATCCCAAACCCCAACAAACACAACGGGGGTCACAGCCCAAACCCCGATAAACACAACGGGGGGCACATCCCAAACCCCGACAAACACAACGGGGGGCACACCCCAGACCCCCCAAACACCACGGGGGTCACACCCCAGACCCCCCGGACACAACGGGGGCACATTCCAGACCCCCAAACACCACGGGGGTCACAGCCCAGCCCCCCCGGACACGCAGCGGGGTCACAGCGCGGCCCCAAAGCGCGGCCCCTCCCCGGTGCCGGGTCCCCCGTCACTCACCCCGAGCCCGGCCCGGCCCGGTGCCGCCGCCCTAGGGAGTGGGGTACGGATAGGGAATGGGGTACGGGATAGGGGATGGGGTACGGATAGGGAATGGGGTACGGGATAGGGGATGGGGTACGGGCAGGGGATGGGGTACGGGATAGGGAATGGGGTACGGACAGGGGATGGGGTACAGGATGGGGATGAGGTACGGGACAGGGGATGGGGTACAGGTCAGAGGATGAGGATACAGGACAGGGGATGGAGAGTATGAAAGAGGGATCACGGCTTCCTGGGGTACGGGAAGAGGAGATCGAGGACACGGGGCGTGCGGGAGAGGGGGAATCGCTGGCACAGGAAGGGGGGATCAGGGCTGTGCTGGGCACGGGGAGCTGCTGGGGCTGCACCAGACCTCGGCATGGCTGGGGAGAGGGGCTGGGTGTCCTTGTCACATCCCCCTCGGAGCGAGCGATGTGGCTGTCCTGGGCTGGGGATGCACCTCCTGGGCCACACCTGTGTTTGGGACACGTGTCCCCATCGTGGGACCTGTGACCCCACTGTTGTCACCTGTTGCCACTTGTCTCGCAGGTGCTT
Source organism: Pyrgilauda ruficollis (assembly GCF_017590135.1). Lineage (NCBI taxonomy): Eukaryota > Metazoa > Chordata > Aves > Passeriformes > Passeridae > Pyrgilauda > Pyrgilauda ruficollis. Next base: position 173,645 of record NW_024510544.1, on the reverse strand, counting down.
CCGTCCCTGCTGGCTCTGCTTGGGGCCGGGGGCTGTGCAGTGTTTGGGTTGGGACTAAGGGCAGGGAACTCGCCCTGCTCAGGGTCCCCTGGGTGGCTGGTGGCACATGGGGCTGTCTTTCCTGAAGGCAGCTTTCCTGACGCCTGGAATCTGTGTGCCGTGCCGTGCAGGGAGCCAGATCCAGGGCACGCCCGGCGTGCCGAGGCAGAGCAGGAGGAGGAAGAGCCTGGCCATCGCCTACGAAGCGGGGCAGGGCGGAGGGGCCGAGCCCCGGCGGGCGCGCTGGGAGCCGCAGCTCTGGCGGGAGCAGCTGCAGCGCATCCGCCAGATGAGGAGCAGCAGGGATGCTCCCGTGGATGAGATGGGAGTGCACCGGTGCTACGACAGCAGCGCGCCTCCTGAGGTAACGGCATTCCCACAGGGAACGGCATTCCCACAGGGAGCAGCATCTATGGGTAACAGCATTCCCACAGGGAGCAGCATCTATGGGTAACAGCTTTCCCAAAGGGAACAGCATTCCCACAGGGAGCAGCATTCCCAAAGGGAACAGCATTCCCACAGGGAGCAGCATTCCCACAGGGAATAGCATCCACGGGTAACAGCATCCTGCTGCCAGCTCCAGCAGGCACGGGAAAACGCAGCCTCCCTCACCCTCCTGCTGCCCCTGGATCTGTCGCACTTGGGATGTTTCCAGGACAGAAACTGGATCAGGACTCTGGGCTGGGATTGGTCCCAGAGGATGTGATGAATGTGAAGGGCAGCGCTGCTTTATGGAGCAGGCTGGTAGGGTGTGAAGCCATATTCCTTTTTTTCCTTAAAAATCTCTGTAGGAGTCCAGGGAAAGTATCCAGCAAAGTGGCTGTGAAATGCAGAGGAATGTGGGGAGCACCCAGGGGCAGGCTTGGAGGAGCAGTGGGAGCCACTGGAGTGGGAATGTGGGGATCACAGAATCCCAGAATTGATTGGGTTGGAAGTGACTTTGGAGACCATCTAATTCAACCCCATGGACATGGAGCAGCAGGAGCCTCTGGAGTGGGAATGTGGGGACCATCCAGAGGAGCAGTGGGACGTGCTGGGCTCTGAGGGAGGGCTCTGGAGGACACAGCTGCACAGCCTTGGCACAGGGAATGCTGTCCTTGCTGCTGGATACTGCAGCTGTGGGGCCAGGGGACCACATGGAAATAGCTTCTCTTCCCTGGGGAAGCTGCGTTGTTGCTTCCCACAAGAAGTGGATGTTGTAATAACCTCAGCTCCTCACACCATTTCTTTGTACCCTGACATTATCCTGCTTCCACGCACGCAGGGATTTTTCCTAGTCCACCTGTGGTTTTGTAAACTTTGCAAGAGAGCTGGAGGGAGGATTGTGTCCCATGTTATTCCGGGTCATTTTGGGTTAATTGCATCATCCTACTCACTCTGGTGGGATGGAATCACATTTGGGAAGAAAGAATTGAGAAATAGGAGGTCATGGCCTGGATAAACCCTGCATGGCAGCAGCAGAGGAATTCCTGGGATTTGTCCTTCTCCCAGTCTCTGTCATCCCAGTGGTTCAGATTTGGTTCCCTGAGGAGCTCACTGGAGCCAGACACCCAGTTCCTGCTGAAGCCTAGTGGGAAAGGTTTGGGATTTTCAAAAGCTGCTTCGAGCAGACATTGCATGAAAAATCACTGGGTGTTTGTGCCTGTGTATCCTGTGGCTCTCCTGGGAATGCCCCCCTCAGGAAGGGCTTTGTCCAGCCCTTGTGGCTCAGCACTGGTGTCTTTGGAGCGAGATCCCAGCAGGCAGAGCTGCTCCCTGCCCTCTCACAGGTACTGACAGCTGAGCTTGAAGGTGCTTCTTTCTCCCTTTATTGTGTGGTGTAACTAAAAGGTTACGGATTATTCCCGTTGCAGCCTTCCAGTCTGTTGGAGGCGGATTGGGCAGAAGCGTGGGAGCACACCCTGCACTGAGGGTGGTGCCAGAGCTGCTGGATCCCCCCAGGGTGTCTCAGTGTCCCCTGTGTCCCCAGGTGATGCGCTACCAGGTGCTGCTGGCCCTGATGCTGTCCAGCCAGACCAAGGACCAGGTGACGAGCGCTGCCATGCTGCGCCTGCGCCGGCGCGGCCTCACCGTGGACAGCGTGCTGCAGATGGATGATGAGAGCCTGGGGCACATCATCTACCCCGTGGGCTTCTGGAGGGTGAGTGCAGGATGGCCACACGGACACACAGGAGCCCCCCATGCCTCCCTCTCTGCCCTGGAGTCAGGCTAGAAGCTGGGTTTTACACCAGTGTTGGCGCTTTGTGTTGCCAGCAGGATGAGGTTGTTGGCTGCAGGGCCTGCAGTGTGCAGGGAGGTTGGAGCTCCCAGCTCTGAGCGTTTGGATTTCATGTAGAAGTCAAGGCTCTGTCTCCTCCACAGCTCCCATGTGTGGCCTCACCTATAACACACAGGAATGGTTGGTTTTCTGGACTGTGTGTCTGTTTTCCCTGTGCTGGAGGGCAGCTTGGACTGTGTGCCTTCCCCCTTGGTTTTCCAGAACAAGGTGAAGTACATCAAGCAGACCACGGCCATCCTGAAGCAGAAGTACGGGGGGGACATCCCGAGCACTGTGGAGGAGCTGGTGCAGCTGCCAGGGGTTGGGCCCAAAATGGCCCATTTGGCCATGCACATCGCCTGGGACAGCGTGGCTGGGATAGGTAACCTGGACCCTGCTTCTCCCACCCCTCTCCTGAATCCCAATCCATTCCCCAGGCAGAGGGGAAGCACTGCAGCCCCAGCAGCCTGGTAAGATCCCTCTGGGTCAGCAGCTGCAGAGTATCTGGGTGGGGGAACAACGTGACCCTCAGGGAGCTGTAGGATTTGAGCAGCTGCTGTTTCTCCCCAAATCTGATAGCAGAAATTCCCAAGGGAAGTCACAGCTCTGGGGAGCTGGTGCCAGATGGGGCTGGACCATCACCTACAGGTCCTGGCCTGGGGCCCCTGGGGACAGATGAGTGTTCCAAAAGGATGTGCTGCTTGATGGAAGAGCCCTGGGAAAGCCAGGAGGAGCGAGTGGGCGAGAGCTGGATCCTGCAGCCCCTCTGGTGACCATCAGCTGGACAGGCCGTGGCCCCTGCCCTGCATCCAGCAGCCCTTGGGGTCTGTTGTTCTCCTGCTGTGGGGGAGGGAAGTCCAGAGGCAGCCAAAGCAGCCAAGTGCTTTCCAAATAACTGTGTGCTCCGTTTTGATTTGGGAGGCAAGGCTTAGTCTTCCTGTTTACAGCAATTTCCTGGGTTTTGCCCAATTAGCCCCAGAGACAGGTTTATCACTGCTGATCTAACAATAATACACTTTGCATTCAGAGCTTTTGAGCTCAAAGCACATTATAAACACTGCTTTAAGCCTCCCAAGCCCTCTCTGCTGGTGGGTATTATGAAATGTGTTTTCCATGCGGGCAGAGGAAGGGGCAGAGATCACAATTTGCGTAACTCCAGCTGGAACTCCAGGAGGATGAGAACGTGGAGAGAGAACAGGGGCCAGGCCCTGTGCCTGCTCCATGGAGCTGGGCAGCCTTGGAGAGAGGCTGGCCCAGACTGTGTGAGCCTGGGGAGAGACAGACAGACACCCCAAATGCTTTTGGCTGCAAGCCTGGGAAGAAGATGTTTGTTCTTGGAGTGAGCCTCCCCTCGCTGTGCTCCTGTCCCAGCTGGCTGCTCCTGCTGCCCCGGGGGCAGCCTGGCCCTGGGCTGTCACAGGCAGCTGTGGCTCTGCTCTCTCCCACCTAAACTCTGGGCTCTCCCTCCCCAGCTGTGGACACCCACGTGCACAGGATCTCCAACAGGCTCAAGTGGGTGAAGAAGGAGACCAAGAAGCCCGAGGAGACTCGGGTGGCACTGGAGGAGTGGCTGCCCAGGTGAGCCCTGAGCCCCTGCTGGCTGCAGGAGCCATGTCAGCACAAAGCCCTGCTTGGGGCACTTTCAGGGACTGCATTTTGGCTCCTTCCTCCTTCAGGGTCACAGTTTCCCCTCTGCCAGAGCCACAGCAGCAGCATCTTACCTGTGTGGTGGTTCTGCTGCTGTCAGATGGATCAGTCACCACCAGTGGAGCTCTTGATCCCTGATTTTTGCCTTGCCAAGTTTACCATCACCCAAGCCAGGTGCTTTTCCACAGAGGGCCTTGCTGAGCCCAGTGGCCACAGCAGCATCAGCTGGATCCTGGCCTTCACTGGTGGTTAATGTTCAGTATCAAACACCAGCTGGCACTTACAGAGGGACATCTCTGTGCCTGAGCACAGGCATTGCTCCCCCAGCCCTGCAGGACCAGGAAAGGTTGGGAGGGCTGGGACTCACCTCCAGGAGGAACAGGCACAGGGGGAAAGGGATCCCACTAACACCACAGGCTGTTCCTCACCCCTTCCAAGCAGCTTCATGGCATCAGTGCTGTTTGTCCCCTCACTGCAGGGACCTCTGGAAGGAGATAAACTGGCTCCTGGTGGGCTTTGGGCAGCAGACCTGCCTGCCTGTGAACCCTCGCTGCAGCCAGTGCCTCAACCAAGACATCTGCCCAGCTGCCAAGAGACTCTGAGGGATCACCCAGCCTTGGGAGAGCCACAAAGCTGCTTGGGCTGAGCCCTGCTGCAGCTGGGCCTGGCACAGGGCTGGCAGTGTCACTGCAGGGCACAGGAGCCTGCTGCAGCAGCTCGAGGGAGCAGCCCCTGGCAGTGGCTCAGCTCTGCAGAGGAAAAAGGGGCTTGGAGAGGCAGCAATCCTGCTGGGACAGAGCTGAAGGCTCCAGCCTGGGTGAATGGCTGAGCACGGCCCAGCTGTGCCACACTGAGTCACTGCAGAGAAAAGCTTTGTCCTCAGGGAGCTGCTGCTGCTTGTAAATACTTGTTTAATAAAGGTGGTGAGGGCTTTTTGCACCCACGAGCTTTGCTGGCACTTGTGTGGCACTGGCTGAGGGGAGGAGAACGTGGGTGACCTCAGCAAGGCTGAACCAAGGCAACCTGCCCAGCCCTGCCCTGCCACACAACAGGACAAGAGCTGGGCCAGGGGACATCCAGGGTGGACAGCAGGAGGAATTCCTTCATGGAAAAGGTTGTTGAACACTGGCAGGGGCTGTCCAGGGAGGTGCTGGAGCTGCCATCCCTGGAGGTGTCCAGGGAAGGCCTGGACGTGGCACTCAGTGCTCTGGGGATGGGGCACAGGTTGGACTCGATGATCCTGGAGATCTTTTCCAGCCTCGGTGATCCTGGGACTCTGAGGTGCAGCTGAAGCCTTCCCAAGGCAGGAGCAGAGGAATCACTGCCTGCACCAGTGACCTCTGCTCCTGGCAGCAGGACAGGGGTGGGTGATGCACAGCAGGGCCAGGAGCTGAGCCAGTGCCACTCTGTGTGTGCCACAAGGGTTACAGCAGCCACGGGAGCCAGGCTGTGTCCCCAGGAGCTGACAGAGGCACAGCACCACCCCTGTGTTTTGTTCTTCAAAGAAAGGGCAGTGCTGACTTCATTGTGGAGCTTCAAAGGCGTAATTCCAGCTCGCCTTTAAAGAGGAAGCAGAGTTTACAATGTGCTACAGGGCTGCAGTTCCGCTCTGGGCTCCCTGAGCAGCTGAGGAAGGAGCAGATAAGTGCTGGGTACATGGCAAACCAAGTTTATTACTGACATTACAGTGTACATGGTGGGTTTGCAGTGCTGCTGCCAGCCTTAGACTTTATTGATTTTTCCTTTCCAAGTTAAATGTACAGGAACTGAGTAATTACTACTGAGCTACAACAAGATGTCAGGAATGCAGTAATGCTTCAACCAGGAGCAGTTTCCTTGGACTAACAGATTAAGATTTGCAATCTTACCAACACAGATTTGCACACCTGATTTCTTTTGATCTACATTCAACACTACACAAGGTTTGTTTTTTTTTCCTTTCCCCCCCTCAACTCCAGCAGTCTGGGATGAGAAATGGGGTGTTGACACCAGGTCTGTGCTCTCTGAAGTGCACCAGGGGCTGCTCTGCCCCACAGCCTGGGCACTGCCAGGGTTTGGCCACGCGGGCACGGGAAGCAACGTGCACAGCATGGAAAAGAAGGGCTCCTTCCAAACACAACCCAGAGAGAGAAAACAGTATTTTTGGGGGCCAAAAAGAGAGCAGGTAGCTTGAAGTGGGATGGGAAAGAGGTGTCTTGTTAATGGCAGAGCCCCAAGGGGAGGCAGCCTCTCCACATCCTCCATCACCCCAATGTCCTGTCTCACCACCCACAGCCAAACACCTGCACCAGTTCCTCTCCAAAGTCATTATTTTCGACCTGTTCAGCCCATCAACAATCCTAAAAGATAACTTTCATAAAGAGAACTCATCTCCTTCACCCCTGAGGCTCTCCACACTCTCCTGCCAGCAGCGTAAGGCCACAGGCACCAGCTGGAGCCAAACACCCTGTGCTGAGCCCCAGCCCGCTGCTGAGGAGAGCAGAGGGTGGCATAAGGCACCTTTTAGCTCCACAGTTTGGAAATACCTTAGGAAATCCGTGCAGAGCCATTCCCACGTGCACAGCACACTGCCCAGCCAAGGGCTCCATCCCAGAAGGGCTGGAGTGGGGCAGGGCACAGCCACAGCTCTGTGCTCACCCCTCATCCACGGCCAGCTGATGGCTGGGAGAAGTGGCTTTGTGCCCCCAGTCCCTTCCCACAGCAGGGCTGGGATGGCTGCTGGGGCGTGGGAGGGAGTGGGGAGCCCCAGCCCCTGCCCTGGCAGCTCAGCTCTGCTCCCTGCGAGTGCTGCAGCTCGGCTGAGTCACCTTCACCCACAGCCAGAGGCAGCAACAGAGAACTTCAATGGACTTCATCTGTAGTGCTTCAAAGAGACACTCTGAATGCCCACAGTGGGGCTGTGGAGGAGGCCAGAGGTGCTGCCCACTCCTTCACACCCCTGCCTGCTCCACCTGCAGCCCCAGGGACACCCCATGGCTCCGGAGGATGTCCTTCACACGGTGCCACTCCCGGGCTGGGGACACCAAACCCAGCCCAGGTGGGAGCTGGACAGGCCCCACTCCCCAGTGCTGAGCCTCAGTTAGAGCTGCATGCCTGTGCTCCCTCCTGGAAGCAGATGTTGGCTCATCCCCACTTCCAGGTGTGTCCAAAGGGGTTTTGTAGCATCTCGTGGGTCTCACCTTCGTGCTCCGTGGGGCAGGACTGGCCCTGCTCCTCCTTCCCCTGCCACATCCACGGCTGCAGGTGGGGAGAGCTGTGGCCTTTGGGTCTGGGGTTTGCTTTTAAACCCCACCCTCTCCCCTCTGCAGAGCTGGGGTGAAAAATGGGCTTTTACTGCCTGGGCAGGAGCTGCTGGTGAGGGGGAGGTTCCTAAACTAACTGGAAACACATGGGACTTCATTAAAAAAAACAAAAAAAAACCAACAAAACAAACGTTTTTGCTTCAATAGCAAAGCCAACGAACAATTTCCAGCCACAGTCCATTTTCCCATGGTGGGAGCAGCTAATGCTGGGCACGGGGAGCTGGGGAGGGGGTCCCTGGCACCCCCACCACGAGCTGTGAGATGTTTCCACAGGGGCACAGAGCATCCCACGGGGCTCAGTCTGGGACACCCACAAAGCCAAAACACCCCACATAAAAAGTAAAAAAGAAGTAACAGAAGCCTAAATGCTGCAGGTAAGAAACAAGAGTTAAAACCCTTCCAGTCCTTTCTCATGGGAACGGGGACAGCAGCCAGAGCCAGGCTCGAGAGCAAGCAAGAAAAGGAGCTTTGGTCACATTTTTCTTATGAGAATCGCTGGTGGGTAACAATAATAATAATAATAATAATAACAACAACAATAATAATAAAAAATAAAAATAAAAAGGACTTTAAAATACGCCTCGTAAAAGCAACCAGTGAAGAGCAGAGCACAAAGCATCTCACGTGGACACCGAGGGACAGGGTGTAGGCACCTCAGAAACGTCCGGGCTGGGCGGGAGGGGAGCGGCCAGCGGGGCTCAGAAATTGCTGAAAATCTCCCGTTTCTTGTTCCAGTCCATCTGGGGCGCTCTCTTCTTCACACGCTTGGCCCTCACCTTCTCCTTGGCCTCGGCAGCCGTGGGGCTCAGGCTCAGCCCGCTCTCCTCAAACGGGTCCTTCTTGTCCGTGTCACCGTCCTGGGGGAAGGGACCAAGCTGCCAGCACTGCCACAGCCCTGCCACAGCCCTGCCACAGCCCTCAGGGCATCCCCGAGGCTGGAAACCCCTGGATCACCAGCTGTGCCCCATGCCCACCTCGTCACCAGCCCAGAGCCACAGCCAGGTGTTCCTCTGGGGACTCCAGCACCTCCCCGGGCACCCCCAGTGCCTACAACCCCTGCCAGGAAGGATTTCCTCCACCCTTCACAACAAACAAACGCCCTGGGATGTTTTTTTAGCTCAAAGCCCCTTCCCCGTGCCGTGCCCGTGGTTTCACTGGCAGCAGCACCCGTGTGGCCGTGGAGTTGATTGCAACACCGCGTTTTGAGGGGGTGCTGCTCCTGCCTGAAGCTGGAAGGGGAAAAGCAGGACCACAGGAGGTGCTGCCCAGTCAGGTGTGGGTGAACACACATCTCTGGCTTTAGGGAAACACTGCAGAGCTGTCCTGCTGGCACTGCTGCCCCAGCAGCATGCCCAGCTCTGGGGCAGAGTGCACAGACCCTGCTGATGACCCTGGGCAGGGCTTTCCACCAGCACTGACACAACAGTGCCAGCCTTGCTGGGCTGAACCGAACCAAACTGAGCCACACTGAGCCCAGGAAATCCCCACATCCCGAGGGACTTTGCCTTCTTGCCAGGACAGCCCTGAACAGCCCCAGGCTGTCTCCATGGCAGGAGGGCTCCAGCACAGCCCCTTTTCCAACTTCTCCACCCACTTGTGGTGCAGTGACCCTGCAGCAGCCCAAGGCTGGCTCAGGGGGACAGCACAGGCTCCCCGCAGGGCAGGACACAGCCCGGCTCTCCCAGGGCAGACCAGGACATGCATTATTCAGGGCTCTCAGGGGAAGTGGCAGATTGCAGGCGCTTGGCACAGCTGGTGCCCGAGGGGCTCTGGGTGCCCAGAGAGGCCACCTGAGCACTTGGTGCTGGCACATTGCTGCTCCCAAGTGTCCTGGGGCAGGGGACAGCATGGCAGAGACCCCCCAGGGCACCTGCATGGAGACTTTGCTCTATTTATAGCAGAACCTTGCGCTAAAGAGAAATTTTTGAGCACTTTGCAAATCCCCACTTCTTATTGTAAGAGGAAAAAAACCTGCTAAATCATTAACGCCTGAGAATGCCAGTCTATGCCTTGTGTTGACTTTTGGGTGCCACTTCACCTTGCCCAACAAGTTTTGTCCCTTTCCAGCGCTGAGCCACACCACTTCAGCCTAGCCTGCCACCAAAAACAACTCCTCCCCTCCCTTAAACACTGTGATAAATTCACTGTGCACCAAACGAAAAGAAAAATAATTGGCTTTTTTTAGATTTTAGCCTGTCCTGCTAGCAGCTCTTGAGCCTCACAGCTGTGTTCCTCACAGATCCCCAGCCTTGCTGTGGCTAATTACACCTCAGATCCCAAATTCTGCAGGCATCCCTTCGCCTCCCACACCATCCAAGCAGGAATCACTGCCCAAGGAGCTGAACCCCCACAGTGAAAGGCACGAGAGGAAACCCTGGGTTTTCTTGACTTTTGGTTGCCACTTCACCTTGCCCAACAAGTTTTGTCCCTTTCCAGCGCTGAGCCACACCACTTCAGCCCAGCCTGCCACCAAAAACAACTCCTCCCCTCCCTTAAACACTGTGATAAATTCACTGTGCACCAAACGAAAAGAAAAATAATTGGCTTTTTTTAGATTTTAGCCTGTCCTGCTAGCAGCTCTTGAGCCTCACAGCTGTGTTCCTCACAGATCCCCAGCCTTGCTGTGGCTAATTACACCTCAGATCCCAAATTCTGCAGGCATCCCTTCGCCTCCCACACCATCCAAGCAGGAATCACTGCCCAAGGAGCTGAACCCCTACAGTGCAAGGCACGAGAGGAAACCCTGGGTTTTGTTTGGGTACAAGTGAGCCCAAGCTTGGGAGATAAACTGAAACCTCATCACTACACAGCACTATGGGGCAGGACTGTCCCCACACCAGGGTGCAGAAGGGACAGCAGGTGTTTGTTTGGGGTTTTTACCTCGGATTCCTTCCCAGGGCTCTGCAGGTCGCTGTGAGATGAAGATGTGGATCCTCCGTTCAGCTGGAGCAAAGGAAAACGTCAGTGTGGTCTGTGCCAGGCAGAGTTAAACATAATAAACCCCAGGGCTGGGCTGCTGCAGGGATGGAAAGGAGCCTGGAGGGAGGGGATGCTCCTGCTGAGGGAACCCTGCCCACAGGGAGCTCCTGGGATTCCAGCAGAATTCCCACAGCCCCAGGCAGAGCGTGGTCCCACCCTGCCCCAGCTGGGACACTCCTCCTCTCTCCCTGGCATTAAACGGGGCTGAAACCGCCCTTGTTCAACCCCTAAATTAAAGCTGTAGTGGCACTAATTAAAACCAGGCAGCATTAAAGCTGAGCTGAATGAGCCCTGGGGACCTGAGCAGGCAGGCTCAGCTGGCACAGGGGGGAGCCAGGGCCAGAGCCTGATCCCTCCTGGGCACTGCAGCCCTGAGGCTGCTGCCTCCCCGGGGCAGGTGAGGACTCACCTGGGTCTGTGCAGATCCGTTTGTCATGGGCTGGGGCAGCACACCTGCACACAGAGCACACAGTGAGCACCCTCAGCTGCGACCCCAGCCCTTCCTCCTCCCTGCCCACCCCACCAGCTCCTCCTGTCCCTTCACTCCGTGCTGTTTCCCAGCCCACACAGAAGCCTTTCCCTGTGCCCTTCTAGAACCACATCCCTGCCAGACCCCTGAATTCACTCCACTTCACCCTTTTGATAAGAAGAAAACACCTGCCAGGAGGAGGACAAACTAACCTCCTTCTAGAGCCACTATCCTGCCCTCCCCCCCTTTTTTTTTGACCATTAGTTTTTTTCCATAAGTCCTTTAATCAAAAATCTTAAAAGTCAGCTCAAAAATCTTCATCAAAAGCCCCATCATGGTGTTGTCACAGCAGTGTCTGCCACACGCCCTGCTCTCCAGGCACTCTGGAATTTTTGTTTTGCTCACTTCCAATGATTTACTCTAACAATAGCCCACACAATGGCAAATTTTATGCCTTTAAGCTGCCAGTCACCACGATCAAGTCATCACCCCAAGCATTACTGTGTCTCACTGTCCCAGACTAACAGATGTGTTAACTGGGACAGCATTAATAACTGAATCATGTCAAGCATGGATGCTTTCCCTAGGGACTGACTGGGGGCTGCATCACTGCAGACTGCAGGGATTTCTGGGGCAAAGCAGAAAAATAAACCTAAATCGTGATTTTCAGAGTGTGCTGATACAAAAACCTCTGTGTGGCTTTGGGATGCTTAAATATTTGATTGCAGTGAATGCTGGACTCGTGTTTAGAGTAGGATAAGCTCTGAGCAATGAGCATCAGAAGAGTCAGCTCACACACATGGTTATGTCTCTGCTATCATAAGTAGCTAAATTTTAAATTATTTAAATTAAAAGCTTCAGATGACAAGGAATAGAAAAGTGGGACTGGACTTCAAAAACAGATTAATCATATCCAGGAATACTTAATCTAAAAGCCACTCATTTGGTTAAAGGTTGAGGTGCTCAGGGTGAGCTGCAAGACTTGGGAAGTGTCAGTCTGAGGTCAAAGCAGGTCAGTTCAAGAGGACAATTATGACTTCCTCTCACCCAGCAAACAGCAGAATTTACCAGAGCCCTTTGGCACCGGGCAGGTGCCAGGCAGACCCAACTCCTGCTCCCTGGTGAACGCAGGGCCTGGAGCCCCCAGCCTGCCTGCCCAGAGCTCTGTCCCCTCCTGGAACAAGGGCTCCTTTATGGCAGTGCCAGCAGCCAGCCCCAGCTCCTCCTGGGAGCATCTGACACCCTGTGGCTCCCCAGCAGGGCCTGACCCACTTCTGGGGACAAATCTGCCCATTGACACTCCGGGAATCAGATAAGGAGCAGCTGTGCTGGGAAACAGAGCTGCCCATTGAGCAGGGGACGGGCCAGCCTGGGAGCTGCGTCCCCTCCTGAGCAGGGCAGGCCGGGCAGGGCATGAGCAGCTTTCCTTCCCTGCCAGCTTTCAGCAGCCAGGTGAACATTTCCTGCCCCAGCCACGCCGCGATCAGCCGGCGTGGAGCCCTTCCCTCTGCACAGGGACGCTGCAGGTGCCCACAGGCTCCTTCACGGCAGCAAGGAGCCACCAAGGAATCACGGAATCGTGGAGTGATCGGGGTGGAAGGGACTTTAAAGCTCAGCCAGCCCCACTAGAGCAGCCCCGTCCAAGCTGGCTCTGAGGGCTCCCCCAAACCCTGCCACACCTCACGCCCTCTGTGGCAGCGAGTTCCAGAGTTAACTATTCACCGTGTAAAAGCAACAAAGTGTTTTTTGGCTGGCTGGGGGTGTATTCTGAGTGTGTTCTCACTGTTTATAAATAGCTGGGTGGTGCTCAGGAAACTCCTGAGGGATGAGGCAGGAGGGAAACGTGCCTCGGCCTCGCCCCTGAGATCCGGCGGCGAGTCGCAGGCCTGCCCTGGCAAAGGAAGGGCTCACCTTTGCTGTGCTCCTCCGTGGGGGTCACCCCCAGCTTCTTGAAGTACTCGTCTGTCTCGGGGTCCACCACCAGCAGCCTGGCCTCGCTGTCCCTGGCCTTGATGTGGGACACCACCTCGGAGTGCCGCAGCCCCTCCACGTTCACGCCGTTCACCTGCGGGGACAGGCCGTCACAGCCCACAGCCAGCCCCGAGGGGCTGCTCCTGGCTCCAGACCCCCCTCCTTCCCCAAGGGGGGGCATTTGCCTTTATTTATTCCTGTCGGGATGACAGGAAGGCTGCAGGATTTTTTTGTTCCCCCTCTCCAGCCAAGCACGGCCTCCTAAACCTCCCCAGAGCATCCTCACGCCTCTGGCTGCATCCCAAACACATCCATGGGCAACCACAGAGCCCAGGCTCCCACCAAAACCCTCTGCCTGCCCTCTCTGGTGCTGTGAAGCCCAGCCTTCCCCTGGGATGTGCCCGGGAATCTCGGGCTCCCCGTGGGCACAGTGGGCTGGGTGCACCCCCGTGTCCTGTGGCATCACTGTGCCATCCTCCATCCCCCTGCGAGGGAAACCGGGGGGTTTCTGTGCCCCTGAGGGCGAGCCCCTGTGCCTGGGGCAGGGATTCATCCCTCCCTGCCCTGTGTGAGAGCCAGGACCTCCAGGGAACGTGATCCTGATTGTTCCCAGCCAGGGGACAATGGTGACTCAGGACATTGTTCTGGTGGCAGTGAATCACCCTTTGTCCCACCGGGAAGGGGACAGCCTCAGCATGACCCAGCGCTCCTCCTCATCCAAAGGGACGAGCAGAGCCTGAGCTCCACACCCTGGGATCCCCTCTGCAGGGAGGCAGGCTCCCCTGCTCCTCAGGGCACAGCTGCAAGGGCTGGGATGAGAAGAAACCCCTTCCAGTCACTGCCAGCCTCAGCTGCCAGCTCACAGCCCTGCTCCATCCCTGTCCTGCCACTCCAGCTCACCCCAATCCATGCCCAGGGCTGCTCTCCCCCCACCCCGGCACAAGCCTGGGGGGCATCAAATATTTATCCCAGCCCCAAAGAGCAGGCAGGGAGGGGATCAGGTTTCTGAGCTCAGCAGCTCACCCCGAGCTGCTTTGTGTGTGCCAGGCCGTGGGCCAAGCCCATAAATAAATAACACGACCCCTGGATGTGACACCACCCAGCCAGTGCCACCCGTGCCCCGGCCCCACGCTGCTCCCAGCATTAAACTTTCAGCTGCTGGCAAGAGGCAGCAGCTCCCACTGGCTGGGGAATAATTCTTCATGGGCCTGGAAAGCAGCAGAGTGCTCTGCTCTCGGGATTTTCCCAGCTCACACTCCTCCAGGGGTGCACATCCCATTCCTGCTCTGAGCCGCAGCGAGGGCCACAGCTCGGTCCTTGTGGGGTGGTTTTGGGGTTCACACTCCTGGGGAACAGCCCAAAGAGGGGATATCCATGTGCTCCCACAGGGAAAGGGGTGCTGTGTGTGCCCCTCTGCCCAGACAGGCAGCTCTGGATGGGGGAACTTCTCCAGGAACAACACAACACACAAGCAAAGAGAGGGCAATTCCCAGCCCCAACTTGGGCAAAAAGTGCTGTCCAGCACGTGGCAACCAGCAAGATGCTTCCAAGAACACTTCTCCCCCATCTATCATAATTTTGTGTGTTAAAATCTCGGCAAAGCCTCTTCTCCTATTTTTCCAAGCATTTCCTGGCAGGGCATCAGCTCAGCTGGGCAGCACCAACCTGGCCTTATGCCCACAGTCACCTGCCGAACCCTCCCTGGTGCCAGCCAGAGCCAGCACAGCACCTTGGGGACACGGGTGGCCTTGGCAGTGCTGGGCAATGGCAGGACTCAGTATTCTTGGAGGGCTTTTCCAGCCTAAAAAACCATTCCAAATTTCTACTCTGTAATTCCACCCAGAGCTCCCAAATGCCCCCTTGGCAGGAGAGGAGCGAGCACAGCCAGCCCTGGGACTGAGACAGAGGAACACAGGGGGATCAGCGGGGGAAGGTCACGGGCTGGGGGGTGTCCCAGGTCGCCCAGGGTCCCACCCATGCTGCTGAGCCCCCGTTACCTCCACCAGGCGGTCCTGGGGCCGCAGCCCTGCCCGGGCTGCCGGCGAGTCGGGATCCACGGAGCGGATGAACTGCCCCGGCCGCGACTTCTCGCTGTGCAGGTTGAAGCCGTAGCCATTGGGGCCTTTCTTCAGGTGGCACAGACGTGGGCACAGCTCCTTCTGGCCGTTTAAGTCCTGGTTCATGGAGGAGAGGGTGGGGGAGACAAGGCACGGGGGTTAATTGATGGTTCCCGGGCAGATGTGACCGTAAGCGCAGCCCCGAGGAAGCGCCGTATCTGCCGCCCGTCCTCAGCACGGGGACAGGTTAACAAATGGATTTCCTCTCATTGAGTCTATTTTCGAAACCCAATTGTCCAAAACCACTCCAGAAAAATGAAAACAAAACAAAAAATGCATTTCCTTCAGCAGGAGTGGCTCAGATTAATCCACCCACAGGCTGGGACCCCCCCTGGCAACAGCCCAGCCCCAGCCCCGGGCAGGGAGGAACCAAGGCCCAGCTGTGCCAGGGTTTAACCTGGGATTAACCTCAGGCAGGTATTTAAGGCAGGGCCACTCCCTTGGTCTCGGTGACACCGGCATCACCCGCTGGTGCCACCCCCTCCCAGCGAGGAGGGACTGAGGTGATGGACCTGAACATCCAAGAGCTCCTGGAGTGATGGACCTGAACATCCAAGAGCTCCTGGAATGATGGACCTGAACATCCAAGAGCTCCTGGAATGATGGACCTGAACATCCAAGAGCTCCTGGAATGATGGACCCGGACATCCAAGAGCTCCTGGAATGATGGGCCCAGACATCCAAGAGCTCCCTGCAGCTGGGGAGGCTGAGCTGGGCAGGATGAGCAGCACAGGGGCACGGGAGGAGTTCAGTGCTTCCCCTCATGCCATGGAAAATGCTTTATGGCTCCTTGCGGTGGCCAGCGAGCAACAAATCCTGCTTTTCTCCAGGTCTTCAGGATCCACTACATTCCCTGGGAGGCAGCTCCAGCTCGTGGCACAGCAGCACATCCCTGCAAAAGGCACCTTGGAGATCCAGCGTGTTCATTTTCACCCAGGCTTTAAGGAAGACATCCCCCCTGGATGAGTTTTAACCTTCCCTGAGCAGGAGCACCACTGCTCCCTGCCTGCCCACAGAGAGGATTTGTCTGGGATCACATTCACGGGGAAATCTCTTACAGCCTTTCTCTCCAAATTAAAAATCCAGGCAGTAATTTCCTCCCCCTTCCTCCCTTGGCTGAAAGGCACCATGAAACACCAAACCTCCCAACTCCTTCACCTCCTCAAGGAGGGATTTTACAGAGCAGACAAAGTGGGGACACACAGAGTGATCTACCAGGGATCCCGTGCTGGGGGAGGGAATTTACACAGAATTCCAGATGGGGTGGAAGGGACTTTAAAGATCACCTTGTTCCAGTCCCCTGCCATGGCAGGGACACCTCCCACTGTCCCAGGCTGCTCCCAGCCCTGTCCAGCCTGGCCTGGGACACTGCCAGGGATGCAGGGGCAGCCACAGCTGCTCTGGGCAATTCTGGCTGTGGCTGCAATGCCCAGGGGGGACAGACACGGACCAGGGCTCAGCACCAGCCTGAGCAGCTCAACCCCAGCAGCCAGGAAGAAACAGGGATGCAAAATGACCAGCCTGGACACACAGAATGGCTCAGGTGGGAAGGAACCACCGAGGGTCACCCAAGTCCAATCTCCCTGTTCAGACAGCGTTCCCCAGAGCCCAGCACTCAGGATTGTGCCTTTCCTCTGGCACAGGAGGGGCACCTTAACCACCAAATTCCCCAAAAACTGCTCCCACACAAGGGTCACCTCCAGCAGTGCCCATCACAGGCACGGGGGCACACTCAAAACTCCTCCTGAATTTTACAGATTCACGTATCAAATGAGTTTTTTATTAAAAACCAGCTCGTGGTGCTGACATCTGGTTCTTAGATTGGTTCAAAAAGGGGAAAAACTATTCTATCAGTGCACAGCCCAAGGCAGGACAGGGCTCCAAGCCCCTCCTCTACCTGTTCACACACGGGGCAGCCCTGCAGCCCCATCCCCTCCCTGTGCACGTTTAACCCTGCTGCACTTTTCCCATGGCCCCAGAGCAGCCGGTTCACCCTATCTGCAAACATTTCCAGCCTGCCTGGAGCTCTTCAAGCACTGAGGAAAACAGGAAATGATTCAACTGGCCCAAGAGGGTCGGACTGAGTGACCTTAAAGGACACACGGGGCTCTGTGTGCAGGACAAGGGGAGCGCCTCTGGGGTCACCAAAGTGCAGCTGGGATCACCCAAATCCACCTGGGATCATCTATCTGGGTTTAAAAAGGACCTTTTAAAGCCATTTTCCCCCTGCTCCATCTGTACAGGGTCAGAGCTCCTGCAGCAGTGTGAAAACACAGAGAAATCACTGAGAATCACCCAAAAAATCTGTGCTGGAGGTGCCGTCCCAGCCTGGGGATCCCTTGGGGACACCCTGGCAGGGTCAGTCCCTCCTCCTGCTGATCCCTTGGGATCAGCAGTGAAATCAAATGACTCACTGAACAAACCCCAGAGTTTTGGAGAAGCTTCCCTGCAGGATCCCCTGGCTGGGACCTGCTGGCTTGTGCCACGTCCTGCATGGGCTTGTGCTGCTTCCACTGCACAATCTTGAATTTAAGGCCCTTAACTGGAATGAATCCAAGACATTTATTTTTAAATACATACATATAAAAAAATAATCCCAATTCAGCATCTGTTCTGGGCAGAAATCCTTGGGGAAAACTGCTTATCCTCCAGCAGAGATGATCCAGGGCTTTTGCTGGGCTCTTAAACCTCCCAGCTAACGCAATCCTTGGCTGCTGGAAAAAACAGCTTTTGGAGCTGAGCTCTGCAAAGCCCCTCTCTGGGATGAAGCAGAGCTGACACTCCCCTCGGCCCTGCTCACACCCCCAGGACACGGAGCTGCTGCCTCTCCTGCCAGCTCCACTCTTTATTTTCCCTTTTACCCGTGCCAGCGTTTCCCTGCTTGTGTTCTGGGAAGATATTTCCCCAGCTCCCGGGGGGATCTGGCCTTTGTGAAACCCAAGTTTCCCTGGAAGAGCAGAGTTGTGGGGGCTTCCCAGGATTCTGCCTGCAGCAGGGCTCCGGAGGAGGCTGCAATGCCCCAGAGCCAGCTTGGATCGAGTTACATCCACATGCATGCTGGAAAGCAGCAAAATTCAGCTCGATTTTTTTTTTTTTTTTTGTCTCAACAAGCCAAAAATTGCCCACACACACCAAAAAAAAAATCTGCAAAATGTATTTTTTTTTTCCCCTCACCAGGAATCCAGGCACTTCCAGTGAACACTGATTTTTTATGAGCTGGATTAAGCAGGCACACTCCATCCCTGTCTGTGCAGGTAAATGCTGCACTCACACCCAGCCCTGGAGCTGCAGCTTGGGGCAAAGCAGCTGCATTTTTCCAAGGAAAAGGTTTCGGAAGCCCAGCTCAAGCTGGTCCATTTAAAAATGCACAAACAAGACATTAAATAACAATGAAATGCTTTCAGTAAAATAAAAAAAAACTGATTGGGTGTTGCCAGTTCTCACAATCTCATGGCAACTCTTTGCAGCATCTGATTTTTTATTTCCCTTAGAGTTTCCAGCGCTGCTGATGGGAACTGGGGTCCCTCAGGGACACCCCCTGGCTCAGGGGTCACCTGGGGTCACCCTGGCTCTTCCAGAGCCAAGCCCCAGCTCCTGGGGCTCCCCAGAGGTGCCCCATGGCCCATGGGTGCCCCAGCCCTGGCTCAGTGCCACCTGAGCAGGTCCCTGCAGTGACCAGGGCTGCTCCCATCTCGGGGCTGGTGTCACAAATGTCACAAATGTCACCAGCTCTGATTAACCAGGGCTTTCCACACCATTAATTAGCACGTGGCAGCCTCTGGGAAAGCAGAACCCACTCCCAGAAGCACCAAAAGGAGCCAAACTCCCCTCCTGGGTTTTGAGGGGCAGCAGAGCAGCCCCCAAGCTCTGTTACCCAGCCAAACCCAAAGCTCAATGCCACCAGTGCCACCAGCTCCTGCTGCCACTGCTGACCCAGCCCAGGACGGGGTGTCCCCTGCTCCCCACAGCCCGCTGTCACCACTGTCCCAAAGGACTCACAAAACCAAGCTGCACCTTCACAGCACCCCCCCCGACCCTGAGCAGGGACAGGGACAAAAAGGGCACATCAGAACCAGCCCAGAAAGCTGCAGGAGCACCCAAGGGCTCTCCACACCCATGGCCTCTCTCTCCACACCGGAGGCCAGGTGCCAGGACTGTCCCCAGCCCCTCTGCCCCACAAACTCCTGCCCACAATGGGCTAAAATGCCTTGAAAGCCACTTAGGGCTTTGTCCAGGAATAAAAAAAAATATTCCACACCAGTGCCAGCGTGGACATCAGCTCCCCTGGGTCCTGAGGAGAGGAGGAGGAGGGAGAGGAGGAAGAGGAGGACACAGACACACACACAGAGCTACTCTAGAGGCCAGGCTGGTACCATCCCCTGGATCCCGGTGGCTCCTGCAGTGCCTCGGCCACGATGTCACCCCAAACCTCCTCCCAGCTGATGGGACACTCTGGGCCAGGCTGGGAGGGCAGGGTGGCCCTGGGGGTGTCCCACGGTGGCAGCAGCAGCAGCAGCTCCAGCCCTGCTCGTGCTCCAGCGGGGATTTGCTGGAACTCCACCGAGCTCATCTCCGGGGTGTGCCCCCCTTAATCACCGGGATCAGGGCTCTAATCGGCTCAGTCCTGCCTGGGACCACCTCTCCCTGCTGCCAGCACCAGCCTGGCCCCCGTGCCCATCCCCAGGGCTCTGCCACCAGGCTCCAGTCATCCCTGCTGGGAATGGCAGCACCTGGATGCACTCCAGGAGCACCCAGGACAGGTCAGACCTTTCCATCCCTGCTTGGCAGGGCTGGAGAAAACCCAGGCAGGAGCATTCCTACCTAATTTACATTGTTGACATACTTTCAGTCAGCAGCCATGGTGTTTCCTCTCCTTTTCCTGTGGTTTTGGTCAGAAAATGGCTCCTTTGCTCCCTCCAAAACAAACCTCAGCTGCAGAACCCAGCAGGGCTGGGGGACACCGGGCTCCTGCCCTGCCCTGGGGACACCTGGGGACACGGAGATGTCCTGGGGGGACAGAGAACACTGCTCAGAGCCCTGGTGTCCATTCCCACTGTCTCAGCTCCAGCTGGGAGCTCTCCACCCCCTGCACTTTGGGCTCTGCAGCACTGAGGGATGCAGGGCAGGGCATGCACGGCCAACTTCGGGGCTGTGGGGCACAAATTCAGGATCCTGACCCCAATCCAACCCCCAGCAGGCACAGGAGAGAGAGAGGGGTGACACTGGGAGCCTGGAAAGAGCCAAGGAAGGGGAGAACCCACGGCAGGAAAAGAGCCCAGGGCACCACCAGAACAAGGGACCCATTTACAGCCCCTGTCAGGGCACCCTCCCTTGGCAGGACTGGTTAGACTGGGAGCTGAGCCGAGCCTCGGGCCAGCTTTAATTGCCACTATTATCACCACGGTCCTGCTGGAAGCTCCAAGGCTGCTGCCTGTGCACGGATTTAGGGACGTGCTCCACTTTAAGCAGATTTTTGTCACCGCTCTGGGAAGGGGAGGGGTGAAACCCCACGGTGTTCCTCAGTGCAAAGATGAGGAAAGCTGGAGAAGCAGGAGCCTCGGTGCTGCCAGCAGTGCCCACAGCCCTTGCCATGGGAAGCAGGAGGCTTTGGGATGGTGCCACGGCTGGAGCAGGAGTGCTGCCTCCATTCTCCTGCTGCCCAGCAGGGCTGGGCTCCCTCCCTTCCCCTTCCCCCAGGAATGACTCAAGTTCTCCCATTAAAGCAGCACCACAAAGGGACTATTGCAGCCCTGCATCCCCCAGGGCCAGGGCCCCTCGGTGACACTTGGAGAGGGGACAGCAAACCCCAAAGGAGCCTCAAAGCCACCCGGAGAGCAGGGCTGAGGCTGGGGGAGGCAGAGCACCCCGGCTCTGCACGGTGGGGAGAGGACACAGCAGCTCTCCCCCATGCCCAGGGCTGCCAAAGCACAGCCAGGGTGCTCCTGGGGCTTCCCAAAGCCTGGATGGTCCTCAGGTCCAGGCTGGGATGCTGCAGCCCCCCACACACTGCTGGGAGGGCTGGGGGCTCATCCATCCCTCCTGTCCTGCTGGGAGGGCTGGGGGCTCACCCATCCCCGCTGGGAGGGCTGGGGGCTCATTGCATCCCTCCATCCCTGCCTCCATCCCTGCTGGGAGAGTTCAGGGCTCATTCCACCCTTGCTGGGAGAGCTCCGGGCTCATTCCATCCCTCCTGTCCTGCTGGGAGGGCTGGGGGCTCATTGCATCCCTGCTGGGAGGGCTCAGGGCTCATTCCATCCCTCCCCCCCTCCCTGCTGGCCGCACACACACGTCTCCCCCAGCCCCATCCCCCGGCTGGAGTCAGTCAGAGCCCGGCTCAAACTCCAGATGTTGGTGAAATGCTATAAATAACAGAGGGGGAGGGGAGACGGGGCTGGTGGGACGCCAGGCCCACCAAACACAAGCAGATGTTCCTCCCCTTCCTGCAGGGCCAGAGCTGGGACTGGGCAGGAAGGTGGCGGCTCCAGCATCCAGAGACACCCCCAGGCAGAGGTTTGCACCAGCCAGGAATGAATCCTTGGGCAGGAGCAGAAAATGGGAATGAATCCTTGGGCAGGAGCAGAAAATGGGAATAATTCCTTGGGCAGGAGCAGCAAATGGGAATAGATCCCTGGGCAGGAGCAGCAAACAGGAATAAACCCCTGGGCAGGAGCAGCAAACAACTGCTCCCATTTTCAGGCAGCCAGAGCTGTAATTACCACCCACCCTGTTCCCAGGAGGTGTTTCAGCTCTGACACCAATGGTCAGAAGAGGAAAACCTCCCATCACTGCCCCAGCACAGGCCTGGCAGCCCAGGGCCACTCGGGAATGCTCCTTCTTCCCAACACTTCCCACACTCACACTCAGCAGGACAAAGTTCCAGGAGCTCCCAGGGACTGCCCGTGGCCACCTCTACCCCGCAGAAAAGGAGGAGCTCAAACGTGGCTGAGCTGCCACCAAAAAGCTTCTGGCAGAGCCTGTGATCACCCTAAAATCAGCAGGGTATCCCCAGGAGGAGAGCTGCAGGCTGCTGATGGTGACTGCACAAACTGTGCCTGCCCTGTGTCACAGCCCTGTGTCCCCACCCTGTGTCACAGCCCTGTGTCCCCAGCAGGCCCTCACCTGCTGCCCCAGCACTGGGCTGTTGTAGCTTACTGAAATCTCCTGCATTATTCAAATTACTGCCATTATTTCAATGGTTCCAGCTGATTTGAGTGACAGAAACATTAAAAAAACAGGTATTTCTTTTCAGGGCAGCAGACACCGAGCTTTGTGCTGTTCCCCCAGCATCCTCCTGCCAACCTGGGGGGCTGCACCAGCGCACACCCAGTGCCCTCTGGATGCATCCCTTCCTCCCTTCCTCCCTCTGGATGCATCCCTTCCTCCCTCCCTCCCTCTGGATGCATCCCAGGCTTTCTGTGCCAGCAGGCAGCACCAAGGCAGCGGGTGAGGATGGCAGAGAGTGACTCCAATTAGCAATGGAACACGTCCAGCCACGGCTCCTCAGCAGGATCCACGGCCAAGCTGCAGCTGATAGGGTAATTTGGGTATTCCTGGGATTTCTCTGGTGGCAATCCTTGGGAGGAGGAGGAGGAGGAGGAGGAGGAGGAGGATCAGCCATGCCATGGAAAGCCCAGGCTCGCAGCATGGCTCCCTGCATGGAGGGGAAGGATGATGCCCACAGTGGGCACCACACCTCAGCAGGGTCCTGCTGGCCCCAAGGACACTTTCCCTGAGCCCTGCAGCCCTCCTGGGCACAGTGGGGGTCACTGGTGCCAGGGGGGTGCAAAAGTCACCACAAAAGGTTCATGAGGCCCTTCACCATGCCATGGCAGCAGAGCAGCAGCAAGAAGAGGTTTGCACTTCCCTGTGCCCTCCCCCCCAGTGTGCAGCTCACCCCAAGCCTGCTCCTTGCCAGGAGCTGTGGGATGCAGAGCTGTGCCCCAGGCACAGCCAGGGGGCTGGGAGCCCTTCTGATGCCAAGGAAGTGCCAGGCAGCAGAAAACAGGATGTGGAAGGTGGGGAGGTGCAGCCCACGGTGGCAGCACTGCCAGGCTGCGGGATGGCACCACTCCCACTCCAGCACTGTGGAAAAGCACTTCCCTCACAGCCCCCAGCAGGGCTTCACTTCAGGAAACCTGCTGCCAAAGAAATCCCAGCTCAACCTCCCCCAGGGGTAAGCCTGGATTTGCCCCTCTCCAACATCCCCTCGGCATTAGGGAAATCCCTGAGCACAAAGGGGCCTCTCTTTGGGGCTGCAGGGCCACGTCCTGCCTGGCACCCCGTGTCCCCAGCGGGGACAGGCACACTGAGGGTCCCTGGTGTGGGGACACAGGGCGCAGCTGATCCCCCAGCAGGGATGGAGCTGTCCCACGTTCCCTGGCAGCCCCGCAGCTGGGGAGTTTCTCAGCCACAAGCTGTGGGAAGCAGCGATTTTTCCCCTCTGGAGCAGACTCAGGCAGCAAAGCACCCACGCTCTGCCTGGGCAGGGCTGGAGCCAGCAGCAGCAGCAGCAGCAGCTTGGCTGGAGCAGGGAGAGGGAGGGAGGGAGGATGGAGCAGACAGAAAGCGCCACGTGCACGTGTTTTCATGGAGAGAGACAACTTTTCCAGCAGGCTCTGCCAAGGGAGCACGCAGCCAGGGTACCAGAGAGCTCCTCTGCTCCACAGGGATCAGCTCCAGGGTGATGAGGGGCAGAAACGTGGGTTGGGGTTTGTCCAAGAGGAGAAAGATGGAATCTCCATTCTGGATTGAAAGGGATCTCAGCAGATCCACGGGGATCTGTTTTCTGCTGGGTGGGAGGGAAAAGAGCATCGGTCAGTGAGCAGAGCTCGAGGTGCTGGAGCAGGGGAAAAACTCCTTCCCACGCTCACCATGAGCCCCAGGCCAGAGCAGGGATTGCTCTGGACCATGGGAAGGCAGAGAGGGAGATGCTGAGAATAAACTCCCCCCATCCGGAAGTGCTCCCTCCCTCCCTCCCTCCCTCCACAGGGGCTGTGCAGCAGCACAGAGCTCGTGTCCCAGTCTGTGACACCCCAAACCAGAGCACTGCCACCCCTAATGTCACATCCCAAACGGAGCCCCCTGCCCAGGGCAGAGCCAGGCACAGCTCCCAGCCCAGCTTTCACCCAGCTCTGTGCTGGAGCCAGGCACCTCCAGGCTCTGCCCAGCCCCCTTTGGCCTCCCCAGCTGCTTTTGGAGGCCTTGAGCAATCACCAAACATTGGCTGAAGCTGGCCCCATTCCTGGCGCTCAGCAGGAATCCAGTCCTGCAGCTTTATGCTCCCAGGAAAACCCCTGCAGGAGGAGGGGGCTCTGAGATGCACCAGGCAGCACCTCCCACCCCCAGAACACCCCGGGACAGGGAGGGTTCTTGGGAAAGGAAAGGTATTTTCCCAAGGACTGAGGCTGCTCAGGCTCTGTCCTGCTTTTCCCCGTGCCAGGCTGTGGGACTGGGTCACCATGGCAGGAACACACAGCAAACCCCAGCAGGGCCAGCTCCTACTGCTCAAACCACCAAGACCTGCCCTGAGAGCCTGATTTTTAGGGATAGGGTGCAAGCCCAGTGCCCTGCAGAAAGCCAGCTGTTAGTCAAGGCATCTCATACAAAATGGGGAAAACTGTTCTGCACCACAGGCCAGCAAGGACACAAACCCTGGTCCCCTCCAGGAGCCCCCAAAGCCCAGAGGAAGAGGTCATGGGTGCCACACTCAGCCTTGCAGAGCCCAGCAAAGCACAGGCAGGGTGGGAAGGAAGGCACAAGGCATCCTGCTGTCCCTTTGGGGCTGGTTTTCTCCTGCTCTGCCCACCCGGCAGCGAGGGGGGCACGGGGCAGGGGGACACATCTGCACCCCCAGGGCGGCCCCTGCCCAGGGAGGGGAGAACAGGCACTGCTCTGTGAGCGCTGGACCCAGGGAAGTTCAATAGTTTACTCCCAATATTTGTCTTGGCCGGGCAGCCCAGCTCGCTGGAGGAAATGGGGCAGGGGGAGGGCTCCAAACATCCTCTGCATTCCTTGTGCAAAGCCAGAGAGCAGAGCCAGCGCGGGGCACGGCGCTCGGGGTCACCCAGTGTGAGCCAGGCCTTTTGTGTTTAGAAACCCTGCGATAAAACATCCAGGGGTGCCGTTTTCCAGAAAGCAGCAGGGGGGTGAGGGGCCTCAATCCCAGCTCTCAGCTCCACACGTGAACTGCTCCCTTCTCCCAAAAAAGTCACAGCTCCTGCACAAAACCTGCTGAGCTGGGCACGGCACCCAGCGCCTCCAGCTCTGCTGGGGCTGCCCTTGACCTCCCCAGCCACAACTCAACCCTGCTGTCACTGCCCCCGTTGCACAATGCTGGCACCAGCTGCACCCCACAGCACTGCTGGGACACCAACCCAGGATCAACCCGGGATTGATGGGACCAGGAACCACCAGGGCTGCTTTGCCGAGCTCCAAAAATGACATTTTTTAACCCAAGCTCCTTAAAATGAGGGATGCCCCTTGCCAGGGAGCTGAGCTTATCTCCAGCTGAGCAGGGCAGGGCAGATAAGGGCTGCGGTGGCCCCTGGAGCCCTGGGCAGCCACAGGAGCTTCCTGGGGCAGGGAGGATCTCCTGAGATAACCCCAGAGCCAGCTGCTCCTGCTGATAAAGCTGGGGTGAGGGGGTGCCAGTGCCAGTCCTGGGGGCTCTGGGCACGCTGCCATCCCTGCCTGTGGCAAGGGGAACACAGAGCCCCCAGAAAGGGGGAACAGCCCCAGAACATGCTCACAAAACCCAAAGAGGGATTTGGGGGCCCAGCACAACCCATGAGCCACTCCCAGGGGAATCCATGCCCACATTCCAGCACCACACAGGCTCTCCCACATCCCCCTGGCTCACCCCCCAGTGCCAGGCAGGAGCAGGGAACTCTTCCAGGCAAAGCTCACCCGCTTACAACTAATTAGGGCTTGTCTTAATTAAATCCTGCTAACCATGAGCAAGGCCAAGGCCAGAATGAAGTGATTTACCTGGGATGGCCTCTGGCTGCTCCTCATGAGGAGCTGCTGCTCTGGTAGGAAGGAGCTGGACACTCAGGGGCTGGGAAGAGCCCCTGGAGACCTTGCCCAGGGCACAGCATCAGTGCCCAGGGAATGCCAGCTCAGCCAGGTGCCAGGGCCACATTCCCAAGGGTGGGAGCTCAGCCTGCCGAGGCTGGAGCAGGGGGATCAGCCCTCCCACCACCTTTTGTGCTGCTCGTGTCTTTAAGGGGATTAGTCCCTGTAATTCCATGAGAGGTTTAATCACAGAACAGCCCAGCAGCAGCGACCCCACTCCCAGCAGATGGGGATGGAGAGGCCCAGGAACACATTTGGACCCCCGGGCACTGCTGCTCCTGGCCCCAACTCCTCCCTCAAGCATCCCTGGGACAGCTCAGTGCCAGGCTGGAGACCCTCCCAGGGGAAAGACCCACAGCCAGGCACTGCAAATTGTGCAGCCTGGAGAAGAGGAGGCTCCAGGGAGAGCTCAGAGTCCCTTCCAGAGCCTAAAGGGGCTCCAGGAGAGCTGGAGAGGGACTGGGGACAAGGGCTGGAGGGACAGGACACAGGGAATGGCTCCCAGTGCCAGAGGGCAGGGATGGATGGGAAATTGGGAATTAGGAATTGTTCCCTGTGAGGGTGGGCACAGCACCCAGGGTGTGGCTGCCCCTGGATCCCTGGCAGTGTCCCAGGTCAGGCTGGACAGGGCTTGGAGCAGCCTGGGATGGTGGAAGGTGTCCCTGCCATGGCAGGGGGTGGATTAACTGACCTGCTCCTTCCAATCCAAACCATTCCAGAATTCTCTGCCCACTGAGCAGCCTCTCACACTTTCACAGCACTGGCACCTGCAGGGAATTGTCTTTCTCCCCTTCCCAGAGCTCATAAAACTACTAAAATTTGGCTCTCACGGGCTCACCACTAACAAACATCCCACACCAGCTTATTGTACCTGGAAACAAACTCCTGCAAAGCTTTAGTGGGAAAAGAGAGACACTGAGCCAACAAAATCCAGCTCCACGTCTGGATCTGGCCAGAACGTGCACAGCAATGGAACCAAAACATTCAGGAGTCCAGGCAAAATGTAATGAAATTAAATTACAAGATGGATCTTGCCAGAAAGAATTATGTCAACAGCCTGAGGTTCAATTCCTTATTTACAGAGACCTGTGGATCTGGAGAAAGCCTCTACTGATTACAAGTTTAATTTTTGCTCTCTCATATCCCAGCCTGGAGTCTCCCACCACCAGTGCCTGTAAAATCTCCATATCCAGAGGCAGAGCAAAGGACTGGGAGACAAAACCAGCTCAGAACAGACCTTCACTTCCACCCTGAGCTCTTCTGTAGTGCTGGGTACATCATTGCCCCCACTCCCCCAGCCCGGAGGGCAGGAATGAACAACACAGAAGCGATGCACACCTCAAGGGCTGTGAGCACTCAAGGAACGGCGCTTTACAGGTTAAAAGGAGCTCTTTAGAACGTCTTTTGCAAGTCAGGTGTGTCTGGAAGCCTTGCCCCCTCCAAACCGGGGGTTCAGAGTGGAAGTCAGCAGCCCTGGCACCTTTGCCCCCCTGTTTCCATTCCCCAGCAGCAATCCCACAGCTCCAGCAGCTCCCACCCAGCTGGGATTCCCCCACAGCCACAGCACCCCCGAGGCACCAGCAGGTCCAGATCCAAGGCCTGGGATGATTTATCCCTCCACACAGCACTGGGACAGCCCTGGATGGATAAACAGCTGGGAACGTGCAGCACATCCCCTTCTCCACAACTCACTCGGCTCTCGGGGATAAACAGAGGATCCCAAAAAAAAAAAAAAAACAACCCAGCCCAAACCCAATATTGTTTTAAGGTTTCCTCTGCCATGTCAAGCCCACGAGCCCAGCAGGCTGGAGCAGCTCCAGGGGATGGAGCAGAGGCACAGCAGAGGCTCTGTGCAGCTGCCAGGGCACACGCTGAAGGCCCCGCCGCTGCCAGAAGATTTTTAATTTATTCTAAACCATTTAATAGCCCTGCCATTGAACAGAACCATCCACAGCTGGCTGGGAGCCCACTGGTGAGCGGGGCTGGCTTTGAGGGAAAGCTGCTGGAGCCCATCCCTGCGAGCCGAGGGGGCTGGGGAGGGCTGCACTTCCAGCAGCTCCCAGTTAATATCAGCTTCCCAATCGTTCCGAGGGAAAGTTTTTCATTACTCGAAGATGCAGAAGGGATCAGCACCGGCTGGACCACCCGCAGCATCCCCAGCGCCCTGCAGCCGGCTCCGGGGAGCTGGGGGGTCCCGGGGTGACCCCTCCGTCCCCTGGGCAGCGTGTGGCTCCGGGAACAAAGGCTCTTGGCAGGGCACGGCTCCTCCCGATGCTAATCTGCCTCTCGCCTCCCCTCCCCGGCTTTGTGTTTCACTAAAAATACCGCGGGGAGGAAGTTCGTGCCGCGGGGTGGATGCTCTCCTCCCCGGGAGGGGCTTCCTGCGCTGCCCGGCACCAAAATAGCCCCCAGCCCGCTCTGCAGGGCCGGCCTGGAGCGGGGGCCGCCTGCCCAGCCCTGCCCTGGCAGTGCCAAGGAAGCTCTGGGCATCCAACCCGCAGCTCCGGGAGGATGCGGGATCCCTGCCCTGCCCGGCTCCTCCAGCTCGCAGCCCCCGGGAAATGGTGCAGCCAGAACGGGGAGCGGCAGGACGGGGCTGGGGTCCCTGCCAGCCCCTCCTCTGGGTGCTGCGGTGGTGCCCAGCACACGCTGCTCATCCCAGCCAGAACACGAATCCCAAACTGGCAGCAGAGGGAAAGGGTGTCAGGGCACAGGGACACGGGCTGGGGCTGTCCCACCCCGCAGGGCTGGGGGATTGGAGCCCCCCAAACCCTGCAGCAGCGTCCCAAAATCACCACGGAACCCTGGGATGGGAAGGGAGCTCCAAGTCTCCCTCATTCCGTCACTATCCCAGGCTGCTCCTGTGCCCGGCCCTGGGCACTGCCAGGGATGAGGATTTGCATCCCCTCGGTCCCAGCCCCCACTGCCGAGGAGCGGAGCTGGAGCTGCTCCAGAGCCACCCCCAGCCCGGTGACACGCGATGCCACAGCCCGGCGACATCAATAATGCAGCGGGGTCAGCGGCCCCACAGCTCCGCCCGGCTGCTGCCGCTGCTTTGGGATGGAAATCCCAAAACCTGGGACCCCTGTCCTCGCCTGGCCGAGCCCCCACCCCAGGCAGACCCCTCAGGGCACAGGGGTGCCCATGGCAAGGATCTGGGGGTTGGCAGAGGCTCTGCAGGCACCGTCCCTTCCTCACCCATCCCATCCATGTCCTCAGCCAGGAGCAGCTCCACGCTGCAGGTGCACAGCTGGCTTTGCAAAGTGGTTTATCTTAAAGCAGAAATGGGCAGAGCCCCCGGGGTGGCATGTCCCTGCTGCCCCCCGGGGTGGCACAGCCCCTGCTGCCCCTTGGCTCTGCCCTCTCACGCCATCACCAAACCCAGCTGCTGTGGGGAGGGCAGGGAATGCAGGGGACACAGCCACAGCTCCCCGGGCTCTGTGCCCCAGGGCTCCCCACACCTCTCCCTGCACAGCAGGGGCATCACCAGGCTGTGCCAGGGCTGAGCTTTGCCATCCTTCCCAGTGCCATCCTCCCACAGCCCCGAGCCTGCCGCAGGCAGTGGAGGATGCTGCAGGGAAGTGCTTTAATTCAAACCATCCACTTATTTATTTTTTTTAAATTGCATAATTGCTGCAGACATTTCTGCTCATGTTTGGTTTTATTACATCTCTGTGGTTATTCTACAAGCCCTAAATTTTGGGCCTCGGCTGAGCTGGCCAAGTGCTCCAAAGACATCTGTCCTGAGTTACTCCCCTCGCAGCGCTGTGGCAGGAGACACCACAGCACGAGGGGTTATTTGCAACAGGCAGAAGTTCTTACTCCTGGCCCAAAGAGAAGGGTAAATATTGACTGCCTCGAGGTCAGCACTGACCCCACACCTGGTCCCCACAGGCGCCCAGCCCTCGTCCTTCAGAGAGCAGCACAGCTGTCCCCAGACACACGGGGGGCTCAGGAGCTGCCACCGCCCCCGTGTCACCCCAGGGACACCAGCCTGCTGCCTCCAGCTCCTGCCAGCAGTGACCCTAAGGTGACACATCCCTCCCCAGCAAAGCACAATCAGCAACCAGCCACTAATTCCCCCCCATTAAAATTCCCAGACTGCACAGGCTGGAATCCAGCAGCTCCAAGATGTGGGTTTGTGCTCCAAAGGATAAAGGATGGAGAAGTTCATCCTTCACAAAGGTTGGAAAGGCCCCTTTGCACACCCAGCCCCTGCAGACCAGAGCACGAAGGAAGGGAATTGCATCACCCCCAACACCTCTTTGGCTTTGCTGTTGTTCTTGTTTCTGCTACAAACACACCTGGAGCAGGCAGCAAGTCCCAAGGACATCCCTGATGGCCATAACGGGGTCCCAGTGCCCAGCAGGAATGGGACAGCAGAGCCACAGCCCCTGCAAAGGTGCTGCCAGCCTGGCCAGGACCCCTGCCCACCATGGACACCTCTGGAGTGACCAGCAGCACCCAGGGGAGGTCCTGGCAGCCCTGCACCTCCCCTGCCTTTCACACACCACCAGCCCAGGTGCTCAATCACAGCCACCCGTGGCCCAAAGGCACCTTTGCCATTACAGCAGCTCCCACCCAGCACCTGGAGCAGCCCTGCCACGCTGGGACCCCCAGCCCCACCTCTGCAGGGCAGAGCCAGAGCCCTGGGAAGGATGGAAACAGCCTGGTGGCCACCAGAACCTGCTGGGGACAGGGGAGCACCTGGCATGGGTACACGTGCCCTGCCAGGGGACAGAGTGGGACAAATGCCCCCAGCCCAGCAGACACAGGAATGGGCACAACTCTGTGGGACAGGGCAGCCCTGCTGGCTCCCTGTGCCACCACGGCCACACAGGGCACTGTCCCCACAGCAGCGGGGACAGCAGGGCTGTGACAGCCACAGCTGCTGGCTGCCAGCCCTGCTGACCTGCTCCCCAGGCAGGATTTTAAATACATGCTGAATTATTCATGGCATCACCGAGGTTCCTGGAGCACAAGGTGCCAGGGTGCAGGGTGACCTCCCCACCCATGGCAGCTCTGGGGGGTGGCAGGGCCGTGCCCACCCTCCCTGCTCCATCACAGCCACCAGATTTCCCTCTTCATCTCTTCAGGCTGCCCTGAACAACCCCGGCCTCCAACGCAGGAAAACTCCAGCCTTTCTATAAACAAACGCTGCTGACAAAAATGCAGCTCCCTGGAGCACCAGCCCCATTCCCACAGGGGCAGCTCGGGGCCACAGATCTGCAGGGGGAAGGAGCTGCCTCCTCTCCTTCACTGAACGCCTCCAGGAAAGCTCAGAAAAGCCCTAAATCTGGCTGGGGACAAATCTCTGAGTGTATCCCAGCTGTCACAGCCTCACTGCAGCAGCAGCAGCAGCAATCTCCCAAAAAAACCCTCACACTTGGGAGCTGCACATTCCAGTGCCTGTGATCTGCTGGATTAGGGTCAGGCTCGAGCTGCCCCGTGGGGGGACACAGTGCAGGGCAGAAATCGGGGTCCAGCACCCCTTCCCCACCAGGCCCTGGCCTCCTGTTGCTTTGGCAGCCAGCAAGAGGGACACACCAACCAGACCAGGAGCCTGGAGCAGGTTTCACCACCTTGAACCAGGCAGGATGGCAAGGCACAGGACAGGATGCAGGTCCTGCTGCTCCAGCCACCCCTGACCTCACCCCAGAGTCACACAGGGCCCTGGCAGGGAGAAGTGACCTTGGCAGGACAGCTGGCAGTGCCCAGCTCTCCCGAGAGCTGCCGAGGCAGGAGCAAACCACCCCAAGGTGCTCAGCAGCCTGACCCCATCCCCACGAGGGAGGAACCACCCCTGGAGCCAGCTCCCCTGCGTCCAGCACAGTGAGCACTGAGTGCCCAGGAAAAGCCCCTCTGGGGGGAACACGGGCTCTCCTTCCCCCTCCCAGCCCTGCTCTCCCTGTCCCACCCTCTCCTCGGAGGAGCCAAAGCCCAAAGGCCGGAAAGAACCGTCCTGTTCCCCCGGCCTGACTTCCCGTCAGCTCCTGCTGCTGGAGCCCGACCAGCACGGGGAACAGAGCAGGAGAGGAAATGCCCCGTGTGAGAGCCACCCTCTCCTTGGGAATGGGTGGGAGAGCCACCCTCTCCTTGGGAATGGGTGGGAGAGCCACCCTCTCCTTGGGAATGGGTGGGGAGAGCCACCCTCTCCTTGGGAATGGGTGGGGAGAGCCACCCTCTCCTTGGGAATGGCTCCTCTCCCAGCTCTGTCCCAGGGGGGCTCCAGCCTCCAGGGGAAACACAGCTTCAAATCAGGCAATAAATAAAGAAGAATAAAACACTGTCTCTGAGCCTGCCCAGGGAAGGGGGAGCCTTCTCTGCAAGACTGGAAATAGCTCCAGAGGGAAGCACCAGAGGGGAGAGCCCCTCTCCTGCCGGGCTGCTCCTGCCTCGCACCAGCATCACCCTTTATCTGCACGGGGGATTTCTGCACGGGGGATGTCTGAGGACACAACGCTTTTCTGACTTCCATGGATCTCCTCCTGGCAGCCCAGTGGCCACTCCTGGGCCAGCACCCAGCCAGCAGCCCCAGTGCGAGGGGACAGAGACCGACCCGGCAGGGCAGCCCCTGCAGGGCCCCCAGCGAGGAGGAGGAGGAGGAGGAGGAGGAAGAGGAGGGGGATGCCCAGCAGCTCCGTGCTGAAGAGGCTGCACAGGACAGGGGGACACGAACGGGAGGGGACAGAGGGCCGAGGAGCAGGGTGACACACACCCAGGCAGCTCCTGGCTCGCTCGCAGCCCAAGCCAGCCCCGCTATCAGCCCCGCACAAGCCTGCGCCGTCTCCAGCCCCGCAGCCATGGAAACTGGACGTGTTCCACCCCGAATTCCTTCCCTTCTGGAAAGGAGTTTACCAATAAAAGGCACTTAGTGCTGAATCCCAGTCCAGACCCAGGCTGCTCAAAAAGAGCCAATTAACTTCCTATTTCAGCAAAAAGCTGCGAACATGTTCAACCCAGATGTTCCCTCCCTCCTGCTAATAATGGAGGGAGAGAAGCTCATTCATGAGCTCCAGCTTGGCCACAGCCCTGCTCTGGGCAGCCTGAGACCCAGGCTGGGACACCAGCCTTGGCTGAGGCACCGTGGGGTGACTGTTCCCAGGACTGGCAGCCCCCCAGAGCCCCCCAGCAGCTCAGGAGACGCTCGGGGGCACTGGAGGGGAGGGAATGCACAGCCCCCAACAGCCAGTGCTGCCTGGAATGAGATATTCCACAGGGCAGCCTGGGACACCGGGGGTCCCCAAGGTGACAGTCACACATAGAATGCTTTTCTCTGACGGGACAAGCCATGCTCAAGGAGGAAGAAGATCCCAGAGGCTCCCCAGAGCCCCGCTGTGCCCTCACCTTCCTGCTGCCGTGCGAGGAGAAGCTGTGGGAATGCCTCTGGAGGCTGCCCCCGCTCAGATCCAGCTGTGGCTTCCAGACCTCGCCGTTGTCGCTGGCCGGGCCCTTGGCAGGGGGCAGGGCTGAGCCCAGCAGGATGCCGTTGTGCACCATGTCCTCGGTGCAGGTGAGCCGCAGGCTGCACAGGTACTCGTCCGTCTCCTTGTCCACCACCAGCAGGCGCGTCTCCGTCTCCACGGCCTTGATGCGCTGCACGACCTGGGAACGACAGGGACGGCTCAGCCGGAGCCATGGGGACACTCGGGGGTGGCACCCAAGGGCCATCAGCTCCCCCCCAGGTGCTGCAGCTCCGGTCTGGGTAAAGGGTTATGGAAAGGAGTTCCAGCCAGCCCTGGTGATGGGGCAGAAAGGGCAAGGACACAGCTCTGGGAGATCCCTGGGGATCTCCTCCAGCCCAGGTCCGTCAGCCACACAGCAGCTCTGCCCAGACCACCCTGCCCAGCTACCTGGGATGGCCTCCTGCTCAGCCAAGAGCTTCCAGAGGCTGTCACTGCCCCTCGAGCATCAGCAGCCCTGTGTCCCACCAGCAAACACCCTCATCTCCCCAATCCAGGGTGTCCCACTCCCATAGCCAGGGCAGGGCATGAGCCAGGGGGCACAGGAAGGCTCCAAGCACCAATGTGGGCAGTTGGGTGCTGGACTGTCCCCCACCACACCACTGTGCAGGTTAGGGGTAGATTCAGGAAGGAAAACAGCCCATTCCATGCATCCATCCCCAGCCCGTGCTGGGAACCAGCAGAGAAGAGGGGAGCCAGCGCTGGGAGCGGGAGATGAGCCCGTCCCTGGCAGGATCCAGCTCCAGGCAGGGCTGAATGGGGACATTGTCCTGCTGTGCCCGGCTCCTTTGCAGGGATCAGAGACTGGCAGAGGCTCTGACACTGCAGAGAGCCAGGAGGAACTGATCCCACAGCCAGGCAGGGGGTAAATCCCACCAGAGCGGGCTGGGATGGAAACAGGGAAAACCCAGAACATCCACAGGGAAACCACCTCCAGACTCACTGCTGGCAGCTGCCGAGGGCACCTCCTCCCTGCACAGGCCTTCATCCCGAGGAGGAGGAGGGGTGGCATTGCTGGCAGTCCTGATTAGCCACCATCCCCAGCCATGGGGTGGCCCTGAACACCCCAGACGTGCTGGGAACCCCCAAAAGCAGCCCGGGGCTCCTTGCAGGGCTCCTGCTCTGATCTAGGTCACAGTGACCAGACACGCCAAGGTTAGAGCGACAAACGAGCCTAATACGCAATTAACCAGCGTTTATTTACTCCCTGCGAGCTCCACTCAAGGTCAACAGAGCCGGTATCTGTAAACAAGGAAAAAAACCAGCCTGCAAGAAATGTACAGGCTGCAGACAGGGCTTAACTAACTCATCCACTGCAGCCTCTGCCTGCGCGGCAGCGATCCCGGGCTCCCAGCCTGGAGGGTGCTGATCCATCAGGCCCAGAAAATCCATCTGCTCCCGTTCAGATCCGTTTACATCTGACATCAGACGGTGCTGCTGACACCAGCAGGGACACTTCTCCCAGAGGGGACCCGGCAGCAGCAGCCAACGCACAGCAAAGATGCGGACGGGGAAGGTGCTGGCCCTGCAGTGACATCCCCCAGAGCCCGCAGTTCAGGTGCTCCAGGCAGCACAGGGGATCACAGGGGTCCCACAGACTGCAGAGAAGCTCCGAGGGTCCACAGAAGGGTCCAAAGCTGGCGTGGAGCAGTGCTGGGCTCACCCCATGGCCGAGCCCCCCGACAGCCACAGCGAGAGCAGCGATAGAGCAAAGGTCCCACGAGTGCCAGGCAGGGATGGAGAGTGGCACAGAGCCCCTTGCCCCCTCCCCACGAGCAGGATGAGCAGAAGGGGCTGTGAGGAGCCCCCCAAGGCAGCAGGTCTCCCTGAGGTGGGAGGCAAAGCAGCAGCTCCCGGCGAGCTCCTGCCCAGCGCCGTACCCGCTTCCGAGCCATGCTCCCGGCCTGGAGTCCCGCAGGCTTCTGGAGACAATGCAGCCTGCCCTGCTCATCTGGGACCTCCTCAGCACCCCACCCAGCCCCACGATTTCTGCAGCTCCACCCAAGCAGACTTTACCCCTGGTGACGGCAGCGCCAGCCCGGCAGCGCCGGCCCTGCCACCCTTGCCAAACAGCAGCACCCAAGGACTCACGGTGCCACCAGCACAGCTCCCACAGAGGTGCCCGTGCCCAGCTCCATGCTGCCAGGCTACCTGGGCACCAGGAGCCTTTCTGTGCTCAGGAGCTGCGGCTCTGCCCGGTTCCGAGGAACCCAGGATGCGATTCTGAGACAGAACACGCTCTGCCTTCGCTCCTTGGGCAAGGCCAAGGAAAAAACGGAGAACAAAGACAAAAATGCTGCCAGCTTCAGCTGGAAACACAGTTACACCCAAGCAGCCAGGCCTGGTGTGCTGCGGGCTCCCCTGTGCACATGGAGAAGTGTTATTTGTTCGAGGCTGGGCAAGGAGCAGCACGAGGAAGGGCCACGGTGAGGTGGCTGCTCAGAGCCATCGTGTGACCTGCCAGGGCATCCTCACCACGGCCCATCAGTGCTGGGTAGCTTTTGGGGGAAAGAGGAGGTTCTTGTGGTATTGAGGCAGGGAAAAGGGTGATCCCAGAGCAGGCAAGGCTCCCAGCACTGGCACTCTCACAGATCCCAGTGCCACAGCAGCCGGAGCGGGCACCGAGTTCCTGGACACCCTGTTCCAATCACTGCCCTGCAGCAGGCAGCAGTGCCAGCGCTCCATCCTGCCGCCAGCAGCAAAAACAAACAAACAACCAAAAAAAAAAAAAAGAAAAGGAAGAAAGAGAACTTTCCCCCTCCCATTTCACTTGACCTACTGGGAAGCCCCAGCACGTTTCAAAGGCACAGCTGGCTCCGCTATCGCCCGTCCCCAGCAGCCCAGCGCCAGCAGGGAGCTCTGGTGGCTTCCAAGGCACCACAGGAACACAGCCCTCCTTCCTGCCCAGCCACATCAAAGATGGGGATCCTCCTTCAAGGGGTTTGAAATCGCACTCAGGACAAACATCAACTTTCACACGGCTGGCTCAGAGCATCAAAACAAGCTCAGCTAGCCACCAAACCCCACCGGGCTCGTGAGGGGAGTCCACGGGGCTTTACTGGAGCCACCGGGAAGGATCAGCTTCACCTTCAGCACGGCAACATCCACACCTGGGGCGAGGTCTGGGGACACAGAGCCCCCCAACACTCTGCGGGGTCCAGGCACATCCCAGCTCTGTCCCCTGCAGTGCTGGCAGCCGGGCTGAGCAGATGTTTTAAGTTACTAAAACACCAAATCCTGCAGAGCCCCACAAACCACGAGGCAAACTGTGCCCCTGCCAGGCTCCGAGTGTCCAGCAGGACTGGAGTAGCTTGAACCTCACTGCTTGTTTGTTTTCTTTCTCATTGCTTGTTTTTTTCCGCATTTCTTGGGTTTTTTTAGACTAAATTGTTTGACAAACGCAAGTTTCAGTTTTACAGGGAGAAAATGCCACAGCCTGAAACAGCTTCTGTGGGAGAGCAGAGAAAGAGCAGCCTCGGACCTGCCCAGTCCCAGCGTGGCCAGGAAGAGCCACGGCTCCCCTCCGAGCCCTATCGCTCCCTGGCCAGCCCAACTGCTGAACATCTGCACAGCTTTATCTGGAGATTTTCAGGCATCTTCCCACACTCCGGGCTGCACAGGCAGGCGCAGCTCGCCCAAAGCAGCCAAGAAAACCCACAGCAGAGCCGGAAATAAAGCTCGGGTCTCCCCATTCCTTTCCACCACAGATTGCATAACGCGGCAGAGCCCTGCCCAGCCCCACACACCTTCTTCGCCTTTCCCACCTTGACACGGCTGCAGCGTCCTGCGCCCGGCGGCGCGACCCCGCACGGAGCTGCGGGTCCCGCAAAGCCCTGCCCTGGCATCTGGGGGGGCACCCATCCCACCTCTGCACCCACCCCACCTCTGCATCCACCTCTGCACCCATCCCACCGCTGCATCCACCGCTGCACCCACCCCACCGCTGCATCCACCCCGCCGCTGCAGCCGCCCCAGGCCGGGGATGCTCCCGCGGGGATATTTCGGGTGAAATCCCGCTCTGGCCCGCCGCAGGGCGGCTGGAGCGGGCACAGCCCCGCTCGGCCCGGGGTGCCGCGGTGCCCCGGCCGTACCTGGTGATGCGTCTCCTGCTCCACGTTGAGCCCGTTCACCTCCACGACGCGGTCCCCGGCGCGCAGCCCCGCCGCCTCGGCGGGCGAGCCGGGCTCCACTTTGCGGATGAACTGGCCGCTCTTGCCCTTCTCGCCGTGCAGGTGGAAGCCGTAGCCGCTCTCCCCCTTGAGCATTCGGCACAGCCGCGGTTTCAGCTGGTCCTTGGCCATGGCCGGCGGCGGAGCGGCGGCGGCGGCGGCGCTGGGCGGGCGCGGGGCCGCTTTTATGGGCGGCCCGGGGCGGGCGCCGAGGGGCGGGCCGGGACCGGGGCTGCGGTGTCCCACCGTGGGGATCTGATGTCCCCCCAGGAGGAGGTGATGTCCCCCCAGGAGGAGGGGATGTCCCACCAAAGCTGGATCTGATGTCACCCCAGGAGGGTGTGAAGTCCCCCCAGGAGGGTGTGAAGTCCCCCCACGAGGATGCGATGTCCCCCCATGAGGATCTGAAGTCCCTCCATGAGGATCTGAAGTCCCCCCAGGAGGATGTGAAGTCCCCCCAGGAGTATCTGAAGTCCCCCCAGGAGGATGTTTGAGTTCCCCCAGTGACAAAGCTTTGGCTCCTCCACTGCCTGTGTCCCTCCAGCAGCGCTGACCTCAGCACAGAATCCGGGGTGACCCAAGAGCAGAGCTGCGAAACTGAGACCGTTTTATTTGCTGTACAACACAACTGCTCCCTTGAGCCTCTTTGTGGAGTCCTGAAGCTTTTTATCGGGCTAGAGGAGTGCGAATAATTGATTTTTCCACTCACTGGCTAAACCAAAATACTGCAGGGAAGGGGGGAGGAGAAGGAATTGTTTCAAGTTTATTTGAACCAAAAAGTTTTTCTTTTGATTCAGTGCAATAAAAACACGGTGGGAGAAAATGTTTCGGGTGGTCAGAGTGAATATTTTAACCCTTTTGAATATCTTCCTGAAAGCATTGGGAGCATGAATTTTTTTTTAAAGATAATAAAACAGAGAGAAAATATTTCAAAAAGGGGGAAAACAGTTGTTTAAATTATTTTTTAAATGCTCTTTTTTAAGTACAAGCATTTTCTCAAGTGTGCCCTGGATTTACTGATTTTTTCAACCTCAGTGTCTGCAAAAGTCATTCTTTCCCCAAAAAATCCCATCTATTTATTGTAGAGAATGTAGAGGACTTGGTAGAGCCCTGACTCAGCACTGGATCTTTGCCTGAGCACCTTGTGATCCTAAAATAAAACATTTATTTTGTGATCCCTCTGCTTTAGGAGCTGTGGTTGTGCCTCTGGCACACAGCTCGGGGCTGTGCTGCCTGTCCTGGGACACAGCCTGTGCATCCCTTGGCACAAACACAGATCACAGGGAAATCCTGCATTTTTCCCTGCAGCCGACAGAGAAGGAGCTGGAAGGAACATTAAAGTGCATTGTGCAAAGGTGCCTCCTCACGAGGTACAAAATCCCTTTGGTTCTTCCCATCCTGCCTTTTCCCAAGTCTCACTGAGAACAAAATGAGAGAGCTCAGAGAGGTTCCTGCAGCCTGCAATGGCAGAGCCTTGGGTGAACCCAGCAGATCCTGCTCAGGCAGAAGTTTCCATTTACATTTCTGTGTGTTTTGGTTTGGGCACATCTCTAAGTGCAGACTGGGCCTGCCTGGAGGCAGAGGCAGTCCAGGGACCTGTGAGCTCAGTTCCTTGGAAGGGTTTGGGGCTCTTTTTGGTCGGCATCTGCTTCTAATTCCCTCCCTGCCCTTGTCTGAGCAGCAACAGAGAATCCCACCTGTGTCCTGCTCCGTTTGCCTTCGGCCTGATGCTGTTGCAACACTAATTTAAAATGCAGGTGCTGGGAAGACTTTCCCAGTTATGGAAATCAGTCACCCTCTAGGCTCCCTGGCAGCTCCAAGTGGGGATTTTGGGGAGCCCACAAAGGCCAATCTTCATTCAGAACCTGGGAGATCCTCAGCTGGCCCCCCAAGCCTGCTCAGGTTTGTTCCTGAGGCAGTGGGAGGGTGAGGAGCTCTTTGAGGAGGAGGATGGTGATGATGGAGTGGCTGGGCTGTGCCAGAGCTTCCAGAGGGGGGGAGGTTTTGGGTCCTTCTGCACACACGTTGCTGAGATGCCAGGAGCCCTGTGTGTCACTCGTGGCTCCGTGAGTGGCTTAGGGCAGATCTGGTGGCATTTCCATGTCCCCCCCAGCCCATCCCTGTCCTGGGATGTCAGTCACTCCCTTGAGCTCATCCTGCTCGGGGCTGGGAGCTTTGCTGGCCGAGGGCTGGGCTGGACACTGCTCCTGACTCTCCTGGTTCCTTCCCAGCCATGGCAGCTGCTCTTCCTCCCGCTCAGCCTCCTCCTCCTCCTCAGTGCTGCTGTTTGTCCACGTCCAGCTTTCCACTCCACAGCTGGAGCTCACCAGGCTGCACTTCCAGCACCCCCAGCACCTTCTGCTGGCTGTGGAGGGAGCTGTGCCCGAGCTCAGGGCTGCTCCTGGTGCTGACGATCCCTGCTGGGAGCGCAGAGCCCTTGCACTGCAGTGATCAGCTCGAACTGGGAATAAATGAAGTCCTGGGATTTCCCACTGGCTCGGATGCTCCGTGCTCATTCCTCCCTTGTTTCACCATCACTCAGCGTGGGGCTGCTGGGCCTGGCTGCTCCCAGGGGATGATTTCAAAGGGCATGATTTATTTGTGCTGCTGGAGGAACCAGGAATGAGAGGAGAGCTCATAAAAAACACCATCTCATTTTCCCTGAGCCTCTGTGTGTGGCACTATTGAGCTGTAAACATTTCCCAGGTTAGATTGATGGGGATAGAAGGAGAACTGATCATTAGGAGGATTAATTACAGGTTTTGTGGGTTGTGACAGTCCAGAAAGTTCAGCCACGCTGCTGAGAGTCGGGAGATCAGTCTTGCACAAGCTGGCAGCTCCTTTTTCATCTGCAGGAGGTGGCAGAGCTGTGGGAGCTGAGCTGTGGGAGCTGAGCTGTGGGAGCTGAGCTGTGGGAGCTGAGCCGGAGGGGCCGGTGCTGCTGGCTGTGCCACACCTGAAGGCTCCACGTGGGAATTCCAGGGATGCTGCTCCCACAGCCCAGCTCGAGCCACCCTGCTCCACACCCAGAGTCCCCGTGGGACAGACACCCACTGCCTCTGCCAGGCAGGACAACGCCTTTCCCTGGAGGAGCTGGGATGTGTCTGGTGTCTGCAGAAAAACCCCATGGATAATGCAGCTCCAGAGGGACTGGGTCCTGAGGAGGCTGGTGCCCACTGGGCCGTCTGGGGACATTGCAGGGACCATCCAGGACAGCCAGCTCCGTGCAAGGGATTTCCATCCACAGCCAGAGATGTGCTCAGCCCTGGCCTGCATCCCTGAGGAACAGCTTCTGAGCAGAGCCGACGGTGGAGGAAATTCCTTGGGGAGTTTTCTTCCTCCTGGTACCCTCAGGGGCCATTGTGTGCCCGGGCCAGCGCGGTGTGAGCTCACAGCAGCTCCCCCGGGCCAGCCGGTTCCTGCCCGGCCTCTGCCCTTCCCAAAGCCCCCACTGGCTGCTGCTGCTCCCCTGGGAGAGGCCAGGGAGCCGGGAAGGAAAGGGAGCTGCCCCGGCTTGGGGTGGGACATCTTCCTGCCCGCCACAGTCGCTGGGATTCTCCCGCCCTGGGCCTGGAACAGAGCGCGTCCGCTGGCACCGGGAACCGCGGGCATGGCCAGCCCCTGCTGCCACCACACGGTGCCAGGGCAGCCTTGGGGATGGACCTGGGCCACATCCAGCTCCAGAGCCCCTGTGTGCCCACGGGCACCCCGAGCAGCCTCATCCCTGGGCTGCCCAAATCCACACACGGGGCAGGGGGACAGGAGAGAGCCGCAGCGTCCGTCCCTTCCAGGACCTGTGGCCTTGGCTGGGGCCACGCAGGCAGAGGGGCACCCACGGGGGCAATCCCTGCTCTGCGAGGGTGCAGGGATGGGGACATGGTGCCAGGGCTCGTCCTCACCTCCGTGGTGGCCGCTGTGACCACAAGAGGGCTTGGGGAAGCCACCGGCTGCCACTGCACTCCTGGCACTCCTGGTGGCACCTCCTGCTCAATGCCCCGGGACATGGTGGGAGGGAAGGGATGATCTGTGCCACTGGCACCTGGAATTTCTGAGCCCCCCCATCCCAAAGTGCCGCTGGGAATTGCAACCACTGCTCGGCTGCAGTTTTCCCTGCACAGCTGCTCTGGGGGATGAGGAAGCAGCAGGACCCTGAATGGGGCCAGGGCCGATGTGCTGCTGCAGCTCTGCGCCTCTCCACGCTCCTCTCTAAAGCCTTTGTCCCCTCACTTTGCTCCCAGCTGTAAATCCCAGATGCTGGCATTCCCCCTGAGCATCCCTGCATTTCATTTTGGAGCATTCACAGGGCCCTGGACAGGGAGTCCCTGTGGCCCAAGCCGTGGGATCCCGGTGGTCCGGGCACGCAGCCCCTCGGAGCGAGGGGATGTGAAGGGGAAGAATGTGGGATCTCCCTCAGGATCAGCCTGTGAAGGGATCAGATTAACATCCATTAGGGATGGCTGGGTTCTGCCCTGAGGTGGGAGGGTAATTAAATGCCTTTTTAAGCTTCCTTCCTTTTTATTTGGCTCACTGATCCCCAGGGAAGGCCCAGATGTCTCCAGAGAAACAAGAGCACAGAGGAAATTATTTTACAGCCCTGGTGGGGAATCAGCTCAAGCTCTACAGGAAAAATGGTTTTCAAGGCAAGGAGTGAAGGGTTTGTGGTTTTCACTGAATGTCTCACTGGGTTCAATCCAACAACTGGCACGTTCAGGTGTTTGCTGCCAACAGATGAGGGTCTTCATCCCATCACCCTTCAACCCCCGTGGAACCTCCTGTTCAAAGCAGAGCTTTACCTGTTCTGCCTCATTTTATCCCTTCTTTTCCTGGAGGAATTGGCCCCGTGGCCACTCCAGAGGCTGCTGGCTCCTGCCAAGGATGGATTCAAGCGCAGCAATTGTGTCTCATCAGGTTCATCCCAGCACCGTGCCATCGAAGGGCAGGAGTTGGAAAATTATGGGAGGGGGGAAGGAGAAGGGACATGGAGGAGAAACTGTTGGGGAAACAACTGGGAGAGAACGATCCTTCATGGGCTACAGCCCCCAAAATCCTCCCCAAGAACCCATGAGGGGTGACAGGAGCGTGGCAGGGAGGGCTTGGCCTGGCCTGGCTCCCCTGACAAGCCCCAGGGGGGGAATTTTTCTTCCAGACCCCAACCAAAGGCAGCACAAACCTTGGCAGGAGCAGGGGGTTCATCTAAAAGCGGTGGAAATGTTTCTTTTTGTCAAATTTCCTGCAAAGTCTGCTGGCAGGTTAAAGCTCAGCAGTGCCAGACTCAGCCCCCAATCCTCAGTTTTCCCTAAATCCCAGATCCCACCCGCTCCAACGCCCCTTCCCCACGTGCTCCTGCCCAGCCTTGAGGCTTCTCCCTGTTTTAATGGGGATTGACATTTATTTCCATCAGTGGGAATATATAGAAATCAAACCCTAAAACACAAGCAGAGCAGTGAGGGTTCGCAGAGCTTTTGTACAGCCCAGTTGAGGAAATATCCTGAATTTTGTCATCTGAGTTGGCACTTGGCCTGGCAGTGACTCCCCGACAGGCAGTAAAAGAGATTTACTGTAAAACTGCAGAAAAAATTGTGTCAAGGAGTTAAATCATGTCAGAAAAATCTGGGAGTGACCCAACTGCTGACGTGTCTGCCCCATGCAGAGCTGGACCACGTTTTGCTCTCAAAAAAACCCCACCAAGACCCTAAAGAGCACCAGGAAGCCAAAGTTTCCTTTGATCACATCTCATTTTAATGAGGGCAGGTTCCGAGGAAGCGAACAGTACATGTTTCTATCAGATTGCAAACAAGGCAGTACAGAAATGTAAAAAAAATAAACAAAAATAAATATCTCCCCTGTTTCTTTCTCCCCGAGTTCATAGCGCAAGGCTGACCTGGCAACAAGATGGATTCACCGCTGCGGCTGGGCAGCGGCCGTGAGAAATCAGAATTTTTGGGATGTCACTGTCTGTGTGGTTCCAGAGAGGTCAGAGTACCCGGAGATCTGCTGAGGAGACCCTTCCCTGCCTGCCAGGTGAGCAGCTCCCACCTGGGGCAGCCTGTGCTCCTCTGGCACAGGAAGCATCTCCACCCCGTCTGTCAGCGGCTCAGAGCCAGGTCTTCAAGCGGGAAGAGCTGGAAGGAGAAGAGGGATTGGATTATTTTGGAGTATCCAGCTCCAGCACCACCTCCCTCCCCACGTGGGACCCCGTTTCAGTGTTTAAACCACAGCTCCATTCACAAGTTTCATTAAATCTCCTCCTCCACAGGCTCAGATCTGACCTGCAGATTCCCTTTCTGCCACCGTGCATGCAGATGAACAGCACACAGATAAACCCCACTCAGATAAACCCCACTCAGATAAACCCCACTCAGACCCAAATTCCAGGTTCAGACCTGCCCACAGGGTTCCCACTGGGAATATTTGGCTGGGAAATCAGAGGGATGCAAGGGTGTACCCAGGTCAGAGCCTGCATATCCAGGGCCGGGCTGACCTGTCCGGGCTTTCCCAAAATGATTCTTATCCCAGAT
This sequence comes from Pyrgilauda ruficollis, assembly GCF_017590135.1. NCBI lineage: Eukaryota > Metazoa > Chordata > Aves > Passeriformes > Passeridae > Pyrgilauda > Pyrgilauda ruficollis. The sequence continues at coordinate 129,641 of NW_024510544.1, read as the reverse complement.
TTCCTCCAAAAAAATTAAGTCGGGGAGGAATACAGCTTCATGTTTCAGGGATTGATCCAACAGCTAAAAGCCTCGGTGGATTTCAGCTGGATGCTGGCTCCAGCTTTACATAAGAGGAAAGAAATGTAAAGCCTGGAGCCAGCCCCGAGGCAATCCCACGCAGCCTGGCTGAGCCCCGAGGGGCAGGAGAAGGGTCCTGAGCAGGGCAGGGTCATTCTGGGAACATCCTGGCATCACCGGGCTGCCAGCCCCATGGATACCCCATGGATAGCCCAGGGACACCCCTCGGGCACGGGCAGCTCAGCCCCACAGAGTGCGGGTTTGTGATGCACCTAACGGGGGACACAGAAATCCTTCAGTCCTGGAATGGTTTGGGTTGGAAGGCATCTTAAAGATCCTCCAGTTCCGCCCCTGCCATGGGCAGGACAACTTCCACTACACACCGCTGCTCCAAGCCCCGTCCAACCTGACCTTTTTCCTCCCTAAAGGCAAAGTGCAGCCCCTACAAACACACACCTACCTGGTGACGCCCCTCCAAGGTTCCCCGAACCCCAGTTTCCTGATGAAACCCCCGCAAGGCTGCACACTCCCCATGACCTGGTGACCCCCAGCACCCCGGGTGCCGCGGAGTGACCGCAGGGCTCCCCATCCCGCGGGTGGATCGCGCCCCTCGAGCATCCCGGAGCACCGCGGACCGACCGCTCCCCCGGACCCCCCGGACCCCCATCCCCCTGAAACCCAGAGCAACCCGTGAGCATCCTCCCTGTAGCCTTCAGCATCGTCCCCGTGCTGGGGACCTGGCATTTCCCTGCAGCCTGGAGCATCCCAGGCACCCGTGAGCATCCTCCGTGTTCCAGTGGGTTTGCCAGGCTGCTTGCCCTCCTCTTCTGCCACTCAGTTCTTCTTAAATACTCAGTTCTTCTAAAATCAATTCTGCCTTTGCAGTCAGTTGATTTCACCCCCCCCAGATTCCCTAATGAAACCAAGCAGGTCAAGTTTATGCTCATCAGAGAGCAATTCCAGTTCCTCCTGTTTATTAGGGAAGTTCTTGGCTTTATATGCTGAACTAGGACTAAATAATTTCTGGGGTTTCTTTCAGACCACACAGAGATTAATTTTAATCTCAGCATTTTAGAATTATGGAATGGTTTGGTTTGGATCCCCCATCCTTCACCATCCAGACCCCTCTTCTCCCACCCAACAAGCACAAGTTCTCAGTGGAAACTTTCTCTATCAGCCCAGCAGTTGTTGGTGTTCTGTGCCCCTTCACTCTGGGGGATGTTTTTCCAGGCTCACACTGGGCACAGAACCACGCTGGGGACCCCTCAGAATGTGGGATCTCAGCCAAGCAACATCCTGCTCCTGTAGGAGCCAGCCCCTTGGCCCGGCAGGGATGGGAGCATGAGGGGATGGCCAATGTCAGCGTGGAGCCTCTCGATTTTCCACTTCTGAGAAGGCTGGGAGTGAATGCAAATCCCAGTCGGCAGGAGGGGGATCCAGCCTTTCGTGAGAGGATGCTGGAAGTTACGTCTGTGCAGGGCACAGCTCGTTCCTGTAATGAAGCAGAGCAGAGTCCAACTCAGGCACGGCTCGGGTTCTTGGAAGTGCCCAGCTTTACAGTAAGGATGCGGCCGGCTCCCGTCTTGCTCTGAGCCAATCCCTGCTGGATGGGCTATTTTTGTCACCCCTTGAGTGCTCTGGACATTAGAAGGCCTCAGCACTTTCCTGTTTGATAGAGCCATTAATGAATGGCAGAGGTACAGCCCAGCTCAGGGAGCAGCCCGGAGCATCCTCCGGTCACCTGGCACGGGACACGCGCTGCCTCCAGGGCTCTGCTCCCTCCAGCTAAGGCCATTACACTCCTTCCTCCCCACGAGGGATGGATCGATTCAGAAGCACCTGATGCTCCTCTTGGCTTGTTCTGCACCTGCCCTGTGCCCAAACAAAGGCAGGTTTAGCAGCTCCTGTTTCACTGCAGCCACACTCCAATGTGGCCTCAACCTTCCCAGCCAGGAAAGGAAGATTTTCTCCTTCCCAGGGATCTGCCTGAAGTGTCTTTTCTGTGTGTTTTTGGCGTGACTTGGGTAACTTGTCACCCTGATAAACTCTCCATGAACTGAACTCTTTCCTCCCAGGAATGATCCCTGCTGACAGCCAGCAGCTCTGTCCGCAAGGCGCCGAGACCCTTGGGATAGAGCACGGCTCCGGATCTCCAGCAGAGTGCACGTTTCCTCTCCCAAGTATTTTTAAATATCTTTCCAACGAAACAGCTGATAAGCAATTTGTCTTCTATTTATATTCTAAGTAAGTAAAGATAATTTTAGGATTCTTCTTCCCCTCGCAGAAGCCGATGCTCCGCAAATACCGTAGCACGTCAGCGGGCACATGGCACCGTGCTGCTCCAGGGTGGGCTTGTGCCAGGAACTCCCCCAGAGGAGCAAAATCCTGCTTATTTTTGGGAGATAAAAAACTTTTGAACAAGTCCTGGTTCCTATGGAAGTCTTGTACAGACTCACAGGATTTTGAGATTTCAGTCTCTCAGGTCATTTCCATAGCCGCAGGTGTTTATTGACCCTGGGCAGGGTCCAGCTGACCCCAAGCCCTTTTGGAAACCCCATTTTTATGTTTTTATTTAAACCCTCAGATTTTGGTTCCAGCATCACATTTCCCAATCACACAGACACAGCTCAGCCTCCCCAGTGCTTGGATGAACCCTTAATGATGTCATTTCATATTTGCTGAGGGGAAGGGGAATGGGATCATCATTGAATCACAGAATCCTGGAGTGGTTTGAGTTGGAAGTGACCTTAAAGTCCATCCAGTCCCACCCCCTTCTGTGAGCAGGGACATCTTCCACTGTCCCAGGTTGCTCCAAGCCCTGTCCAACCTGACCTTGAACACTTCCAGGGATGGGGCAGCCACAGCTTCTCTGAGGAACCTAACCATAGGAATTTATCACATGGCTCTGCTGCTGAAAGGATTTAAGGTTTTCTTCTTTTATTTTGAAACAAAATCGCTCTTTTTGTAAGAGAAAGGCTCTGCTGGAGCTCCCATCCTGCTGGATGCTCGGGTTCTCCAGAATGTACCTCCAATTTCTGCACTGCACCCACCACAGCTCCAGAGCATGAACTGGGGTTTTCTGGAAAACATCCCGAGGGACCCCACGGCTGAGGGGAGAGAGGGGTGAGCAACTGGAGGCAGCACATCTTCACCCCTGCAGTAAACCCAGCCCAGCTCTCTGAAGAGCCTCTCCACCCCATTTCATTCCTGCTGTGCTCTCACCTCCCACCACACACATTACTGCAGCCACTCAGGATTTGTGGCTTTGGAGAATGAGCTAAATGAATTTGATGTCCCAGAAAGAGGCACTTGAAAGTGAAACCGGTGGGGTTTAATGACAGCATTTTCCACATTTTTATGATAATGACTCTGGTGTTTATTGGAAGGTTAGCAACTCAGCCGAGCAGGAAAACAAAGCAATCGGAGAGGCCGCGGGGCCTCTGCACTCTTGGGCATTAATGCCTGTTCTATTCATGACATTTTTTGCCCATTTGGGCTCTCCAGCATGTCCCTGTGGGAGTATGAGAGGATGGAGGTGACATCACTTGGGATGAAGAGGAACAGAGCCTGCCCTCCTGCACTCTGCAAACTCATCTAACTCTGCTAATTGGGATCATGCTGCTCTTCAGGCTGGGAAACTGAGGCACAGAGTGTTCAGCACAGTGCCAAAGACCACCCAAGGAATGGAAGTTTGCCCCAAGTAACTCGGAGCCTCCTGCCCCAAGGGCCTTCACCTGGCCACTGCCCAGCTCTGCCTTCCTGTGCAGGTTGGCCTTGGAGAGATGGACACAAAGCCAAAAGCAGCTTCACCGCTGTGAAATCAGCTGGAGGCACAAAACGGGAGTTGGAGGTTGGAGAAGGGATGAGTTTGCTGCCCATGCCATACCAGGCAGTGCCAGGCACTGCCCAAGGCAGGGCACAGCTGGTGCTGCTGTGAGGAGGTGACTTTCAGACAAGGTTGGAAGCTCAGCAGCTGAGCCAGCTGGGACTGCAGGTCCCACTCAGAAATGTGACATTTTTGTCACATTTGTGTGAACACCCTGCTGCCCAGGTCGCTGTTCTGATTCCCCACTGCTCCATCTCTGCCCAGACACCAAATTCCTGCACTTCCCCTCCTTTCCCAGATTCACATCCCTGCTGCCTCCTGCATTACTTCAGCCTGGGAGTGAGCAAAGTCTTGATGGCAAGAAAAAGATATTCCCACACACGTGGCTCAGTAAATCCTGATGTTTTCCAACACCCATCCCACTGCTGAGCTCCTGGGCAATCAGAACAGTGTCTGTGTGGGGCTGGGATGAGGCACTCAGCCAGGGGGACCCAAAGAGCCCCCGTCCCTCAGGTGCTGTGGTGGCAGCACACCAGAAAGGCCCAGCAATAACAACCTTTGCCATTTTCTTGCATCTCGAGCATTTCCTTGTGTAACAAACTCGGATCACGGAGCAATTCCTGCCCCCGGTGATTCAGAACGTGATTAAATGCTATTTGTCTGTTCCTCTGAAATAAAGGAGCTGCAGTTGCTACAAACAAATTACGGTTTCAAGCTGTGAGGTAAAACACACCTTGACTCCTGAGAAAGCTGCTGCACGCTTTGGTGGCTCTGAAGAGAAAGAGGAAACAACAAGGGGTGTTTCCTAATGTTGCAGATCTTGCTAAAGTGCACTAAATTAATTATTTGACTCATAAGAAGCAACTCATTCCCCACTATTTTTAGCCTCACGTACTATTTTAAGAGGTTTTGTCTTCAGGGTCCAGTCACGTGGAAGTTAAACAGAAGGCAGTGAAGTCTCCAAAGGATAATAAACTATCTCAAATTACTTTGCTAATGGAACAAAGAGTACTGTAAATGTCACACAGGATAGAACAAGAGCAGGAGAAACCTTTACACGAAACAATGGATCCATTAGCACAAAGGTAAGGAAAAAATCCCACAGACTTGTGATACTTGTGCAGAGCTTCACGGAGCTGCTGCTCCAAGCTGTTCCCTCACTTGGATTCTGTGCTGAGCTCACACCACAATCACCCACACTCTCAAGGCATTGATCCTTTAGGATTTCAAAGCCCTTTACAGACAATAGCTAAGCCCCAGGTGAGTCAGTGGAATTATTTCTGCTTCAAACCCAGGTGCAGAGAGGGAATCACTGAATCACTGATGGGAGACCAAAACCAAACAGAGGTCCACACTCACCAAACCCACCGAGGGGTCCTCACCTCCAGCTTAATGAAGTTGTCCATCATCCTGCAAGCTGCAGGAGTGACCCTTCACTCCTGGGGTGACTCATCAGCTGGAGAGCCCAGCTCTGGTGGGGCCTCTTGGGTGAGAGGATGGACTGTGAGACACCATCACCCACCCTGCCCTGTATTTTGCCTCTCCTGCGCTTGGCAGAAGATCAAAAGTCTTCAAACACATCAAGGGCTGCAGCAGCAGCGTCACAGAGTGGTTTGGGTATGACATAACACCACCAAGGAGCCATGATGAGAAATTCCCCATGATGTGGGATGACAGTGCTGCCTCAGGAAAGCAGCAAAGATAAAAACTCTGAGAAGCAGGGAAAAGAGCAGGGAGAAAAGATGCCATGGGCTGCTATCTGAAATGTGAGCAGATCCTCGGCCCCCTCCAGTCCATGAGTCAGGCTTTCTCCTGGAAGTAATTCCCAAACCCACCAGAGAGTTAACACCCAGATGTGTGAAGTGCAGAGTAAATTTGGCTCTGCTCTGCAGAGTTTGCTGCAAGGAGAAAGAGCTGGGACATGAATCTTTGGTTTGACAGTCCTGAGATCTCTTAACCAAAGCCCATACCACTCCCAAGAGCTCACCTGTTCTCCCGAAATTTAATTAGCTGAGGCTCTCCAGCGCACACGTGTGAGATGGTTGGAGGGCTCAGAGGGGTATAGATGAGAATTAATCTGCCTTCAGGCAAATCTGCACAGGTTAAGGTTGGAAAAGTCCTCTAAGATCCCCATGTCCAACCATCAGCCCACCCCCTCCTCGTTCACCCCTAACCCGTGTCCCCAAGTGCCACATCCACACATTTACTGAGCAGTCCAGGGATGGTGACTCCACCCGTGCCCTGGGCAGCCTCTGCCAGGGCGTGAAAACCTTTTCCATGAAGAAATTTTCCCTAATATCCAACCTGAACCTCCCCTGGTGCAACTTTGGACAAGGGCCTGGAGAGCCAGGACAAGGGAATGGCTTCCCACTGCCAGAGGGCTGGGTTGGATGGGATACTGGGAAGGAATTCTTGACTCAGAGCACGGGGAGGGTGCCCAGAGCAGCTGTGGCTGCCCCTGGATCCCTGGCAGTGCCCAAGGCCAGGCTGGATGGGGCTTGGAGCAACCTGGGACAGTGGGAGGTGTTGGGGTTGGACTGGATGGGCTTTAAGGTCCCTTCCACCCCAACCCATTCCAGATTCCACGCAATGAGGTACCTGTGAGAAGCCACTGCTCAGGGGCTGGCTGACACTTATTTTCCTTAAAACAGAACGCTGAGAGAATCATCACTTTTAGCAGAAACTTTATCAAATGAAGACAAATTCCCATTTCTGCACTGAGAGCCTTGGCTGCAAATGAGCCATGTCGGCACCAAGCTGGGAATGGGGAATTAATCCAAGGTTTAACCTTTGGTTCTACACTTGGACAGGATCTCAGTGCTGAACTATAAATATCGGGGCTGTGGTTCTGCTGACTGGAATGGGTTTGTTGTGCTCATCTCCAGACTGATCAATTATTCCAAAGTGTATTTATTGCTGATGAAATGACTGGAGAAGGGACTTTTCCTGCAGTTATTATGGGATATTTAGTGAGTAAACACTAAAAAACTATCCCAAGTGTCAATATTAACCCTTTTTCTTGGGAAGGAAACATTCCCTGCCTGCCAACACACAGAACTAAGCACCAACTAAGATGTTTAGAACCCAGTTAATTCTATAAAATTTTATTTCTTTATATTTTGGGGTCACACTTAGTGCTAACATTCGGCTTTCATTTGCAATCACCAGAGAAATAAACCAGCATCTTTAAATCATCAGCAAAGAATGATGCAATCCCTTCAAACAGGCTTATAAAAACCTCTCTGCACCACAAAATAAATTGATCTCAACACATGACTCACAGGCACCAGCAGGATGGTTCTCCAGAAGGGTGAGGAGCTGAAAACAAGATTTGGTGAAGTTTGAAGGTTTCAACGTTGGCTTTTTAGCAATTCTTTGCGCTGCCTGATGATGGTGGGAATGCCAGGAGAGTGGGAATAGCTTGTGTGATGATGTCAAAATGGAACAGAAAGGGTTTATTTTGGCATTTTACAGCTATGGAAAGATGTGTCCAACTGCTGGAAAAGCCATGGTAGCAGCAGAGCTGCGTTAGCAGGATATGGAATCATGGAATCACAGCATCACTGAGCTTGGAACAGAGCTCCAACACCACTGAGTCCAACCACGCTCCCAGCACTGCCAAGGCCACCACAAACTCATGTCCCCAAGTGCCACATCCAGGGATGGGGACTCCAACACTGCCCTGGGCTGGACAGCCCTTGCCATGAGGGAACTTTCCCAATATCCAACCTGAAGGTTCCCTGGTGCAGCCTGAGGCTGTGGTGCCACGGAAGGGCTGCTCCAAGCCGCTCCCTGCGGTGCTGTGGAGGAAGAGCAAGAGGCAGCAGTTAAGGACACCCAACTTTGACAATGTGGTAATGTGCCACAGGCTGGGATCTGGGCTGGGCTGGGTCATCCCATGGTGGATGGATCACCAGGGATGGATCACCAGGGATGAATCTGGCCTCCAGAAGGAACTCTGGAAGGAACACAGATGATCTTTAAGGTTCCTTCCAGCCCAGGCTATTCTATGATGTCCTAATGTGGGTTTTGCTCCAAATGAGCTCCCTGGATCTGAGAACTGAGGATGGGATCTGACCTGGCAGGAGCTGTCAGTGCTGGAGGAGGTTCACCTGCACCGTGAAGGGACACGGAATCTTCAGTGGTTTTCCCCCCAGACACTGATTATAACAAATATCATCCCAAAAGCAGAAAATGCCCCAGCTGGGGAGCTGCTGGCTGCCTGGTGAACAGCAGGACCAGGAACACCACACGCTCCTGGGAGAAAACCACACAGCAGGACCAGGAACACCACACACTCCTGGGGGAAAACCACACATCAGGACCAGGAACACCACACGCTCCTGGGGGAAAACCACACTGCTGTGGACACACTGCGCAGGATCAGGGCTTTGGATCAGGTCCTTGGCGCTCCTGGGCTGGTGGGAAGATGTCACCAACCAGAGCTGAACTCTGAAACGTCCCAGCTCCTGCTGAGTGCCCGTGTCCCATTGGCCTGGCAGTGAGTAATGTCCCTTTCCATCCCAGCTCCTCAGGTGTGTTTATGATCCTGAGCCATGGTGTCACTCCCCAGCCAAGTGACACTCAGGGCAGCACATCACTGCCAGCAGCCTCCAGCTCATTTCGTGCTAATTGCTCTCCAAAATTGGGTGATGCAGTTGGGGCACAAAAACATTTTCAACAGTGTCATTAATTCGGGGAACATTTCCTGGAGTAATTACAGCCAGCATCACCAGTCATTCCTAATTATTCCACGCAGCCCCACCCAAACACACTTCAGGCTTGATTAGCAAGGCGTGTGTTATCCCACTCCACGCTCGAGAGGGATAAATGGGGCTCTCTAGGAGAAAGTAAATATTACCTGTTGTACCCAATGATCCAAATCGTTCAAATCCTTCATTATCTGCTCCCAAACACTTAACAAAGCTATTACTTAATTTATTTGATGGCACAGATGTCATTAACCGAGGCTGGTGAGCATCATGGGATGTTTTAACGATCTCTTTGATGAGTTGCTTTGTCCTGAAATGATTGTTTATGGCTCAAAGAAAATGAAGAGCAACTTTGGACTCAAATGACAAGGAATTCAGGGAAAAGAAAGGAACCATAAAGGTGCTAATCAGATCTTCCAGGAGGACCCTAGGAATTTCATAATGAATTCATAATGAACTGGAGTGACAGGACAAGGGGGAATGGCTTCCACTGCCAGAGGGCAGGGATGGATGCGATATTGGGAAGGAATTCCTGGCTGTGAGGGTGGTGAAGGGGCTGGGATGGAATTCCCAGAGAAGCTGTGGCTGCTGCTGGATCCCTGGGAGGGTCCAGGACCAGGCTGGAGGGAGCCAAAAACACCCAGGGACAGTGGGAAGTGTCCCTGCCCATGGCACGGGTGGCACTGGGTGGGCTTTAAAGTCCCTCCCAACCCAAACCCTTCCAAGGTTTTATGACTCAATGATCCTACGCTGGTCACTTAGCAGGGATCCGTGGGGAAGAAAAGGTGGCAGGCAGCAAACTTTGAAAAACTTCCTGTGTGTTCCTCTGTGCTGTCGCCAAACAAGATTTTATCCATTTTTTTTTTCCTCTTTTCTTTTTTCCCCACTTCCAGAGGAACATGGCTGCTGTTGAAGCATTTTTTCCCTGCTCCTGGAGCACCCTCTCCTGTCCAAGCAGCCGCAGTTCCCATCTGTGAAAAATGCATATTATATGATCGGCTCTTCGGAAATATTGAAATTAATACTATGTGTGTTATGTTGGAAAGTTACATTGTATTAATCTTTTTTTAGTAGTGCTGTATTAATCTTTTGAAGTAGTGTGGTAAATATAGCTTTTAGGCCATAGCATAATATTAAAATAGAAATTATGTGATGTAAGATACTTTTTGTAACTAGCTCAAGGAATGGATAAGATAATCCAGAAATTCTTTGCAGAGACAACAGCAACAAGATACCAAGATCCCAAGAAAAGAATTATTGCCTCCTTATCGGGAAAACTCAGACTTCGAGAAGCCAAGAAAATTGATTTACAAGATGAAGGGGGAAAGCAGACATTAAGCAGAAACACCTTCAATTTTGAATCATATATGAGATTTATAAATATGCAATAGACTATTCTTTTAAGGGTTAATCCTCTGTTAACGTGTGTCCTTTTTCGGGCTTATTTTGCCCAGAAAGAGGTACCCAGATTGTCCGTAACTCTTTGTTTTTGTTGACTCATATTGTCCTAATCCTAATTGTCCACATTTTTATTACTCTAATTATATTAGTATTTTTATAACCATTTTATTACTATTCAACTTTTAAAATTCTAAAAACAAGTGATTGGCGTTTTTCACACCTGGGCTGCCTCTGACAGGGAGAATCGTGTGGGACTCACCCCCTGCAGCAAATAAAAGTTTATTCATGTTACACGGAGCTCCTTTGTGCTCCTGCTCTAGTGGATGTAAAATCTCAGTGTCTGCAGTGTTTCCAGTACATTTTTAACGCTTTTATTTCCCCAGTCATCCACGGTTTACTTGGGAAAATGCACGGTTGGGTTATAAAATTTAAAATTAAATCAAGCTGGCGATCTGATGAATCCATGGAGGGTCTGTTGGCACCCCAGGGGTGGTGTTTGTCCGGGGAAAATCCACATCCACCGGCAGCGGGAATGGGCTCAGGTCCCTCATGTCCGCACACACTGAGGCACCAGGAGCGGCCCTGGGTCCCTCATGTCCCCACATCCAAAGGTACCAGGAGCGGCCCCGGGTCCCTCATGTCCCCACATCCAAAGGTACCAGAACCAGCCCTGGGTCCCTCATGTCGCCACAGACTGAGGTACCAGGAGTGGCCCGGATCCCTCATGTCCCCACACACTGAGGTACCAGAACCAGCCCTGGGTCCCTCATGTCCCCACAGACTGAGGTACCAGAACCAGCCCTGGGTCCCTCATGTTCCCACACACTGAGGTACCAGAACCAGCCCTGGGTCCCTCATGTTCCCACACACTGAGGTACCAGAACCAGCCCTGGGTCCCTCATGTCCCCACAGACTGAGGTACCAGAACCAGCCCTGGGTCCCTCATGTCCCCACAGACTGAGGTACCAGAACCAGCCCTGGGTCCCTCATGTCCCCACAGACTGAGGTACCAGAACCAGCCCTGGGTCCCTCATGTCCCCACAGACTGAGGCACCAGGACCAGCCCGGGGTCCCTCATGTCCCCACACATTGAGGTACCAGGAGCGGCCCCGTGTCCCTCATGTCCCCACAGACTGAGGTACCAGAACCAGCCCTGGGTCCCTCATGTCCTCACAGATTGAGGCACCAGGACCAGCCCGGGTCCCTCATCTCCCCCCCAGACTGACGTGCAGAGTCTGAGGTCCCCATGTCCCCACAGCCAGGAAGGACTTGGGGACCCCAAACGTGTCCGGGACCACCGAGCACCCCCGGAGTCCTCCTCCCCCTCAGAGCCACCACCGAGCGGCAGCCAGAGCGGCGCAGCCGGGGGCGCTCCGCCCCGCGCGTCTCTATGGTCACCGCGCTGCGTCTCTATGGCCGGCCGCTGGAGGACCGCGCGGTGACATCAGTGGGGTGGCGCTGTCGCCGTGGGGGGGGGGGAACCAGTTCCGGCAGCGCGGCGGCGCTCTGGGCGGAGCTCTATGGCCGGTGAGCGCTGTGTGAGCGTGCATCTCTATGGTGGGGCGGCGCTCTAGCCCGCGCTCAGTGGTGCGGGCGGGGCGGCGCGGGGCCGAGGCCGCCATGGCCGCCATGGCCGGCGCGGGGCCGGGCCCGGCGGAGGGGCCGTGCGTGCTGTGCTGCGGGGAGCTGGACGTGGTGGCCCTGGGCCGCTGCGAGCACCCCATCTGCTATCGCTGCTCCGTGCGGATGCGGGCGCTCTGCGGTGTCCGGTACTGCGCCGTGTGCCGGGAGGAGCTGCGGCAGGTGAGGCCGGGCCCGGGGCTGGGGGGGCCTGGGCCGGGCAGGGGCGGACGGGGACCGGGCTGGGTGGGACCGGCGGGGACGGACGGCCCGGGTTATCCACCCTCTGCCCCGCTCCCGGGGGTGCCGCCGCCGCCTGGGCGAGTGGGAAACCAAATGTGAAGAAAATGGAGTTGGAGCGAATGTTGATGGTGTGAAGTCAGCAGGGCTCGCTCTGGCAGCAGAGAATGGAGCTCCCTGCTCCAGGAGGCAGCAGCTCTTAGGGGGGATCGTGGAATCGTAAAATCCTGGAGTGGTTTGGATGCAAGGGACCTTAAAGCCCACCCAGTGCCACTCCTGCCATGGCAGGGACACCTTCCACTCTCCCAGGGTGTTCCAAGCCCCTTCCAAGCTCGCCTTGGGCACTGCCAGGGATCCGGGGCAGCCACAGCTTCCCTGGGCATCTACTTCTAGATTTCTGATGTAGCTTTTGCTGTAAGAACTGAAATTCCTTACTGCATTTATGTCTCAGCCTTTCTGGGCTGGGGCTGTTAACTCCAGCTGTTCCCGCAGCAATTGCCAGGCTGGGAATGTGTGCTGGAGGTGGGAGCTGCAGTGCTCCAAGCCCGGGGGGACAGCTGGGAGCCAGGAGGTGCCCAGAGAGGGGTGTGTGGTACAGGTAATTCGGGAGGTGCTGGGTGTTTAGCTCCTCGCTTTCCTGGGAGTTAAGGGAAGACCAAACAGTGGTTTCCCTGCCAGCCTTAGACATTGAGTCACTTGTCACTTGGAGACTCCAGGTCCCCGTGTGATCCCCCAGGAGATGGGGAGGAGCCGAGGGCAGGGCTCCTGGCAGGCATTGGCTGTGGAAGGGGTTGTGCTGCTCGAGGATATTTACTCTGCGAACAGCTGTGGGAGCAAAACACACCAGCAGCGTTTCCTAATGCCGTTCAAACTCCAGAGGCCAGGCTGGGCCAATCCACGTTTCCCTGGCGGCTTGATAAGATGTCCTGTGGCCCTGCTGGCAGCAGGGGACAGTGCCCGGGGGAGGTGCCAGCTGGGGCTGGCACAGGGCTGTGGGCAGCTCCCAGGGCTCGTGCCTGCCTGGAATGCCCATCCCGCTGCTGTTCCCGCAGGTGGTGTTCGGGAGGAAGCTGCCGTCCTTCTCCTCCATAGCCCTGCAGCAGCTGCAGCATGAGAAGAAATACGACATTTATTTCATGGATGCCGAGGTGTACGCGCTGTACAGGTGAGCGCTGGCTCCTCCCTGGAATGTCCCCGAGCACGTGGCGGGGCACGGGACGTGGCAGGAAGCGCTGCTGCGGGAGGGCGGGCTGCTCTGCTTCCCTGGCATTCGGGGAGCTCTGAGTCACCTGCCGTGCAGGTGTTTTTGGCCAGGTGACAGCCCGGAGCAGGGCACTGAGCGCTCAGCAGCTCCTGGGGCTGCGGTGTTGGATTCGCCAACGCAACGCGCAAGCTTTGCTCTCGCAATAAAAGTCATTTTTGGCATCTTTAACAGCAGCAAACTTGCTGAAAACCTTCCCGTTCCTTGCGTGGCTGCTGTGGAAATTGATAAAGACTTAATTACTGTTGTAACTGTAATTACTTCTGTGCTGAATAAGGGCTAACCAAACCAAGGTGTGCCAAGTATTGCACTTGTCTTCAAGTAACACTGTCTTCACACAAAGATCTTAATTCTGAATGGGAGAGAAAAAAGGTGAAGTGAAAAAACCAGTGCAGAATAAAAACGTGGCATTAGCATCATGCTCCACAAATATTTTTCATAACAATCTTAATTGGGAGGATTTGAGGTGATGGAAAGAGGAGTGGAAATGATGCATACAGGCAGTGGAACCTTTGCCTTGGAGAATTGGGCATTATATTCACCCTGTTTTGGGCTGAGAATGTAACTTTGGGACATTTACAGTTTTACATGGCTTGATATTCATGGGAATGAGGGAGTAGGAGTTCTCCCAGTGAGACCAGTGCTCAGCTCTTCCTGTGAGCCATTGTGTGGTGGGGTTTTCTCCCTCCTTTCCTAATACAATTCCTTAATTTCAATTTATATCTCTCCCCACTGTATTCCTCAGTTTCTGACAGTGGGAAGTGTACTGGAATTGGATGTGAATGTTGCAGGAATCTCTTGCAGGGAAAGGGTTTGTTTCAGTTTGCTCAGTTTTGCAGTGGCACTGTGGTTCCTACTCCATGGCTCAGCTCTTCTCCAGCAGTTGGAACCTCGGTGTAGTTTGGTTCCATCCTGTTCCTGCCATCCAGCAGCATTCTTGCAATAAGCAATTCTTGCAATAAGCAGGTCACAACCCTCACTGCAGATTGCAGGGGCAGCCTTAAAGCTGGAGCCTTCTGCCAGGGATGGAACATTTGTGTTTTGCTGAAGGTGTCGGGGTGCTGAGATGGAGTTGGGTCATTTTTGGGAATCTCTCTCAAGCCCACCCAGTGCCACTCCTGCCATGGCAGGGACACCTTCCACTCTCCCAGGGTGTTCCAAGCCCCTTCCAAGCTCGCCTTGGGCACTGCCAGGGATCCGGGGCAGCCACAGCTTCCCTGGGCATCTACTTCTAGATTTCTGATGTAGCTTTTGCTGTAAGAACTGAAATTCCTTACTGCATTTATGTCTCAGCCTTTCTGGGCTGGGGCTGTTAACTCCAGCTGTTCCCGCAGCAATTGCCAGGCTGGGAATGTGTGCTGGAGGTGGGAGCTGCAGTGCTCCAAGCCCGGGGGGACAGCTGGGAGCCAGGAGGTGCCCAGAGAGGGGTGTGTGGTACAGGTAATTCGGGAGGTGCTGGGTGTTTAGCTCCTCGCTTTCCTGGGAGTTAAGGGAAGACCAAACAGTGGTTTCCCTGCCAGCCTTAGACATTGAGTCACTTGTCACTTGGAGACTCCAGGTCCCCGTGTGATCCCCCAGGAGATGGGGAGGAGCCGAGGGCAGGGCTCCTGGCAGGCATTGGCTGTGGAAGGGGTTGTGCTGCTCGAGGATATTTACTCTGGGAACAGCTGTGGGAGCAAAACACACCAGCAGCGTTTCCTAATGCCGTTCAAACTCCAGAGGCCAGGCTGGGCCAATCCACGTTTCCCTGGCGGCTTGATAAGATGTCCTGTGGCCCTGCTGGCAGCAGGGGACAGTGCCCGGGGGAGGTGCCAGCTGGGGCTGGCACAGGGCTGTGGGCAGCTCCCAGGGCTCGTGCCTGCCTGGAATGCCCATCCCGCTGCTGTTCCCGCAGGTGGTGTTCGGGAGGAAGCTGCCGTCCTTCTCCTCCATAGCCCTGCAGCAGCTGCAGCATGAGAAGAAATACGACATTTATTTCATGGATGCCGAGGTGTACGCGCTGTACAGGTGAGCGCTGGCTCCTCCCTGGAATGTCCCCGAGCACGTGGCGGGGCACGGGACGTGGCAGGAAGCGCTGCTGCGGGAGGGCGGGCTGCTCTGCTTCCCTGGCATTCGGGGAGCTCTGAGTCACCTGCCGTGCAGGTGTTTTTGGCCAGGTGACAGCCCGGAGCAGGGCACTGAGCGCTCAGCAGCTCCTGGGGCTGCGGTGTTGGATTCGCCAACGCAACGCGCAAGCTTTGCTCTCGCAATAAAAGTCATTTTTGGCATCTTTAACAGCAGCAAACTTGCTGAAAACCTTCCCGTTCCTTGCGTGGCTGCTGTGGAAATTGATAAAGACTTAATTACTGTTGTAACTGTAATTACTTCTGTGCTGAATAAGGGCTAACCAAACCAAGGTGTGCCAAGTATTGCACTTGTCTTGAAGTAACACTGTCTTCACACAAAGATCTTAATTCTGAATGGGAGAGAAAAAAGGTGAAGTGAAAAAACCAGTGCAGAATAAAAACGTGGCATTAGCATCATGCTCCACAAATATTTTTCATAACAATCTTAATTGGGAGGATTTGAGGTGATGGAAAGAGGAGTGGAAATGATGCATACAGGCAGTGGAACCTTTGCCTTGGAGAATTGGGCATTATATTCACCCTGTTTTGGGCTGAGAATGTAACTTTGGGACATTTACAGTTTTACATGGCTTGATATTCATGGGAATGAGGGAGTAGGAGTTCTCCCAGTGAGACCAGTGCTCAGCTCTTCCTGGGAGCCATTGTGTGGTGGGGTTTTGGGTGGGGTTTTCTCCCTCCTTTCCTAATACAATTCCTTAATTTCAATTTATATCTCTCCCCACTGTATTCCTCAGTTTCTGACAGTGGGAAGTGTACTGGAATTGGATGTGAATGTTGCAGGAATCTCTTGCAGGGAAAGGGTTTGTTTCAGTTTGCTCAGTTTTGCAGTGGCACTGTGGTTCCTACTCCATGGCTCAGCTCTTCTCCAGCAGTTGGAACCTCGGTGTAGTTTGGTTCCATCCTGTTCCTGCCATCCAGCAGCATTCTTGCAATAAGCAATTCTTGCAATAAGCAGGTCACAACCCTCACTGCAGATTGCAGGGGCAGCCTTAAAGCTGGAGCCTTCTGCCAGGGATGGAACATTTGTGTTTTGCTGAAGGTGTCGGGGTGCTGAGATGGAGTTGGGTCATTTTTTGGGAATCTCTCTCATCCCTCAGGAAGCTGCTGCAGCATGAATGCTCCTTGTGCCCGGATGCAAAGCCCTTCAACACCTTTGCAGACCTGGAACAGCACATGAGGAAGCAGCACGAGCTCTTCTGCTGCAAACTCTGTGTTAAACACCTAAAGGTGAGCAGGGCCTCTGCTTGGATGTGTGGGAAGGAGGGAGTTTCCCTCCATGACCTCCAGGAGATCCTGGGAAGGTGGGAAGGCAGAACAGCAAGGATGTATTTAAGTTCCCTCTTCCTGCAGTGAGGCCAGTTGCTTTATTTTAAGCCTTTCTCCTTCCATAAACTGATTAATGAAGAGGACCTGGAGGTTCTCCAGGTTTTAAATTAAACCCCACGGTGCTGGTGCCACGGTTGGTTTGTGCCAGGTGAACTGGAGTTTGTGCCAAAAGGGATGGGATCCAGGAGTGAGCAGGTTGACCTAAATGAACCCTAATAAGTTTGGGAACTGAGCTGAGTCTTTCCTGTGGTCTTGGAATTCCTGGAGCTGATTGAAGGGAAGTGGGAAAGGAGGGCAGGACCTCCTTTGGTTTCTGGTGTCCTTTGAGCTCTGGTGAGGTGCTTCATGCTCAGGGTACATAGCCAGCACTGAGGGAACTTGATTGCCATTTTCTCTCACAAACAATATTAAAACTGTTGCTTTTTAATTTCAGAATACTGTAGAGATTTTTATTTCAAAGAAAAAAATCCCATGTTACTCATACCCACTGAAAAGAAACTCTTAAACTTGTGGCAGCTTCAGTCCATCAGCCTTGGCAAAGCCAAACAAACCTTCTCCCAGAGCAATTTCCCAGTCATTATCTAGGCCAGAAATAAAGGATATTCTGTTCTCAAGGCTGGGTTGATCTTTTTGGCATCTCCAGGACCCTTCCTACCAAAACAGCTCACGAGGTAGTGGGGACAGAGGGCTGGCTTGTGATACACAGGTTGTTCACTGAAGTAGATCCTCTGTGTGCAGCTGTTTGGGGTGGTTACTGTGAGAGGAAGGTAAAACAGCTCCCTTGGGGTTTCTAAATTTGAGAATGCAAAATACTGTTTGTTGATAAATACATAGTTAGGCTTTTTCCATTCCAGAGATTATAATTTAAACTCATTACAGCATAAAAAGATTCCAAAGGGAAAAAAGTGAATTAAATTCATTCCCAGTGTTCAGAGAAATGCAAGTTAGATTTGATTTGAATCCATCAATTGAATTTTACTTCCTGTCCACCAAAAATTTTAGGTGTTGGTAGTCAAACTGCGTCTTTTTGAAGCAAATCTTCCACCCCTGCAGATGGAGAAGTTGGACACAGCCTGGCTTGTTGTGTTTGGCTCTGTGTCTGTAGGAAACGGTGCAAATCTATAAATGCCAATGTATTAACACAATACCTGCCCTCCAGATCTTCACCTACGAGAGGAAATGGTATTCCAGGAAGGACCTGGCCCGGCACAGGATCCATGGGGACCCTGATGACACCTCCCACCGGGGCCACCCCCTCTGCAAGTTCTGCGACGAGCGCTACCTGGACAACGACGAGCTGCTGAAGCACCTGCGCAGGGATCACTACTTCTGCCACTTCTGTGACTCTGAGGGGGCTCAGGAGTACTACAGGCAAGCAATTATTATTGATAGGAGTCCTTTTCTGGCTTAAATTTCCTTTTTCTGGCTTAAATTTTGAAGTGAAGTTCTTTAGGTGCCCTTTGAATTTAGGGGGTAAGTAGTGTTTGAAAGCAGAGTGGAGGAGTGGCAGCAGGTTAGCTGAAATGCCTTAAATAAATAGCAAAAATATTCACGTTGAGTCTAGTTCATGCTTTAAAATTTTCTTCATTCAATAAATTTAATTTTGCAGGCTGACAGCAACTGTCTGGTGTGCTACCTCTAATGGGGGACAGGATGAGAGGAAGTGTTCTTAAGTTGCATCAGGGGAGGTTTAGACTGGATATTGGGAAAAACTCCTTCATGGAAAGGGATGTCAGGCACTGGAAGAGGTTAGCCAGGGAAATGGTGGAGTGACTATCCTTGGAAGTGTTTAAAACCTTGAGGATGTGACACCTGGGGCCACAACTTAGTGGTGAACATAGTGGTGGTGCTGGCTGATGGTCTTAAAGGTCTTTTCCAGCCTTAATTCCGTGATTCCTTGATCCTGCTGCTTCAAGGTTTGTGTGCAAGGGGAATAGAGGTAACTTTTTTTGTTGTGTGCACAGTTGGATGTGCTGAGCATCAGTGGGTTTGGTTTAACACCTGGATCATGTGTTTGCTGTACAGGATCAGCTGGAAAACTCTCCAGGGAATAAGGACAAACCAACCACCAGGGTTTGTCCTCACTGAAGCCTGCAAGAGTAGTCATGTGCCATCAGAAGAGCAGCTTGGGAGGGGTCAGCTCTGTTTGGGTTTGGTTTGACATCTGGATGGTGCATCCAGGAGTGTGTTGGCCCTACAGAATCGGTATCAGCTGGAAAACATCCCTGGGATAAGGACAAATGAACCACCAGGGCTTGTCCTCACCTCCTGTGTGCCTGAGCTGTGAGGAGAACTGCTGACACTTTATGTGAAGTCCAGAGTTCTGTACCAGGGCAGTCCAGAATCTGGAAAACAGGAAAGCTCAAACTTAAGGCGTGACCCTTGTAGGAGTGTCTGTGTCAGAGAGTGTGAAGGGTCAGCTCTGTGTTTTCCCTTCCCAGTGACTACGAATACCTGCGGGAGCACTTCAGGGAGAAGCACTTCCTGTGCGAGGAGGGCCGCTGCAGCTCGGAGCAGTTCACGCACGCCTTCCGCACCGAGATCGACTACAAGGCCCACAAGAGCGCCTGCCACAGCAAGAGCCGCGCCGAGGCGCGCCAGAACCGCCACATCGACCTGCAGTTCACCTACACCCCCCGGCACCCGCGCAGGAACGACGGTCAGCTGGGCACGGGGGGCTCCGGGCAGGGACGGGCACCCCGCCAGGGGGGGGAGGCACAGCCGCGGCTGCTCCGTCCCTGGAAGCGCCCAGGGTGGACAGGAGCAGCCTGGCCTGGTGGAAAGTGTTCATGTCCTCCCTGGAAGCGCCCAGGTTGGGAGAGGGTTTGGAGCAGCCTGGTCTGGTGGAAAGTGTTCATGTCCTCCCTGGAAGCGCCCAGGTTGGACAGGGCTTGGAGCAGCCTCCTCTGGTGGAAGGTGTCCATGTCCTCCCTGAAAGTGCCCACAGTGGGACAGGGCTTGGAGCAGCCTGCTCTGGTGGAAGGTGTCCTTGTTCTCCCTGGAAGCGCCCAGGTTGGAGAGGGTTTGGAGCAGCCTGCTCTAGTGGAAGGTGTCCTTGTCCTCCCTGAAAGCGCCCAGGTTGGACAGAGCTCAGAGCAGCCTGCTCTGCTGGAAGGTGTCCTTGTCCTCCCTGGAAGTGCCCAGGCTGGACAGAGCTCAGAGCAGCCTGCTCTGCTGGAAGGTGTCCTTGTCCTCCCTGAAAGTGCCCAGGTTGGACATAGCTCAGAGCAGCCTCCTCTGGTGGAAGGTGTCCTTGTCCTCCCTGAAAGCGCCCAGGTTGGACAGAGCTCAGAGCAGCCTGCTCTGCTGGAAGGTGTCCCTGCTCAGGAACAAGGTGTTCTTTAAGGTCCTCCCACCACCCAAACCATTCTATGGCTCTTGTTCTCTAAGAGTTTTCAAGAACACCTGGTGATATTTCATAGCCATGAAGAAATTCTTCCCAAAGAAGGTAGACAAGTCCTGGAACAGCACCAAGAGCTTGTAGACTGAGAAGGCCTCTCCAACCTGAGGGGTTGCAGAGTTTGAGAAGGCCTCTCCAACCTGAGGGGTTGCAGAGTTTGAGAAGGCCTCTCCAACCTGAGGGGTTGCAGAGATTGAGAAGGCCTCTCCAACCTGAGGGGTTGCAGAGGTTGAGGATAACCAGAACTTGCCCAGACAAAGCCCTCTGATGTAGTTTTAGAGCTGGCCTTTCTTTGAGTAAAGGGCTGGAGCAGGTGATATCCAGACATCCCTTCCTGCCTGAGTTGTTGTAGGATTTTTTCCTTGTGTGTGGGTGTAATGAGGACAGGTAATTTTAGGAGAACTGCTGACTTGGTCATCAGAAAGAAATGAAGATAATTTATTTGTACCAGTATATTTTTGCGTTTTTCAGGCACAGTGTGATGCCCACACTAGAGAAATAACTGAGAGTGATCATCCCTCCCCTCTGTTTTAGGTGTTGTAGGTGGAGATGACTACGAGGAGGTTGACAGGTTCAACAGGCAAGGGAGGGCAGGCAGGTTGAGCAGCCGAGGGAACCAGCAGAACAGGAGAGGCAGCTGGAGGTACAAGAGGTGAGTAGCACAACCTTGTGTGGAATTTTACTCCCATTTAGTCATGGCTTTTACTTGTCAATTCACAATATTTTGGAGGATTAGGAGGAAGGAAGTGATACAAAATTTGGAGGCCTCCATGGTGAATCCTTAGCTGAGAGCTTCCCATCCAAGCCTGTGTCCTGGCTACATGGTTGGTCATCATGGAGTTATTTTGTGTGAGGTTTCAGCTCAGGAAACAAACAATGTAACCCTTAACTTGTGGTTTTAAATAAACTCAGAACCCTGAGTTAATTCCAGCAGCTGTTTTTATGCAAACTTCTCTAAATAGGATTGTCTGAAGTAGGTGACAAGTCTGTGCAGGTTTAACGGAGTTTTTGGTCTGGGTAGTCGTGAAATTCCTGTTCTAAGGACCATGCTTTTCATTGAACTGACAGTTCTCTGTGTGGCCAGACTGAGTGCTTTGGAAAAGGAAGAGGGTTAAGTACTGAAATGAAACTTTGCATTTCTGTGTCTCTTCATCCACACCAGACCCGAGTGCTTTTTACATCCTGCACATTTGATTTTCTTCTTTTTCTCACTGGATGGGCAGCTGGTTCATTACTGGTGATTCCAGTGGGGAAAAAAGTCCATCCCAAAACACTCCTCTGTTGGTGTCACACGTGGATGGTGCATATGTTGAGAGTTCATGCCCAGCCATGCCTCAAAGAGTTCCTGTGGCCTCCAAGAATGATTCCATACATTTGGAAATGAACGGGAGACAGGTGCCCCCTGTGTCCATGGTACTGTCTCTCCCAGTTCAGCCCGGTTTCTTCTGGCCTGCATTGTTATTCCCACACATGGAACTTGGAAATGCAGGGGGGAAATGTTGCCTGACTGGGGTGGATTGGAGTGGTGGGGCTGGTTTGGGCTTCTCAGCAGGTGGCAGCACGAGATCAGGGATGTCACCGGAGCTGGCACCGCAGAGGTGACACTGCAGCGAGGTCCTTGCTGTTTGACCAAGGGAGTCTGCCCTGTCCTGCAGGGAAGAAGAAGACAGGGATGTTGCAGCAGCAGTCAGAGCATCTGTGGCAGCCAAACGGCAGGAAGAGAAGAAGAGAGTGGAGGACAAAGAGGAAGGCAGCAGCAGCAGGGGGAGAAAGGAGGATTTGAGGGATCTCGATGTGCTCGGCTCCAAACGTGTGCCAAAGTCTTCAAACGATGTCCCAGGTGAGTGTTGGACAGGTCCTGCAGCTGCAAGGCATCTCCGTGTCTGGAAGGTTCCCTCAGAAAGTTCTGCCTTACCCATGTTTTAGTCATTTAAAGTATCATGAATTTCCTGAATGCCACAACATAATGGGCAACACAGTTAATTGAAGGAAATAGTGATGCATGGATTGCAATTGTTCTTCTGGAATGTCACTTAATTACATCATCAGCTGCTGAAAATAGGCCTTGGTAGTGCTGCTATCATGGCCATTGATAGCCCCTGCTCTGGAATGAATGGGTTTGGGTTGAAAACCATGTCTTTGCTCTTTCTGTCCCTGTTCCAAAAGAAGCAGCTGCTAACGGAGTGCTCAGCCAGGACGACTTTCCAGCAATCGGCTCTGCAGCAGGACCTCTCCAAGGGTGAGTCTGCAGGGCTGCAGCAGGGACAAAGCACGTGTAGAAGCTGATTGATGTGTTCTGCATTTCTGGGGAAAATAATTTTCCAGATCATTTGATCCCTCCAGGGCTTCCCCTGCCCCGTCCCCTCCTGCCTGGAGCGGTTTCTGTGCTGCTCACCAGCATGAGCAGCATCAGGCATTGCTTCAGCTCCTGGCTTGATCTTACAATCATGGAATAGAATCACAGAACATCCTCAGCTGGAAGGGACCCATGAGGATCATCTGGTCCAACTCCTGTTGTGTCACCCTAAGTGACAGTCTGAAGAGGGGTGGAGAGCTGTGGGTTTGTGCTGTCCCTTGGGGTTCTGCTGCCTCAGTAACTCCAACCCTCTCCCTTCCCCACAGCTCTGCCCAACCACCACTGGTTAAGCTTAAAGAAGAAGATTTCCCAAGCTTGTCCTCCTCTACAGCTCCCACCATGTCATCAGGGATGTCTCTGATGTACACAGCCACTGCCAGGAAAGCAGCCTTCCAGGAGGAGGATTTCCCAGCCCTGGTGTCCAAAGTGAAGCCCACCAATAGGACAGTAACTCACATCACATCTGCATGGAACAATGGTTCCAGTAAAAACGTGGTCAAAGCCATCAGCAGCCCCTGTGTCAACCAGCCAGCCAAAAAACCATCCTTGAACACCTCCAAAGGAAGCAAGAAGAGCAATAAACTCTGTGACTCAGACGACGAGGACGGCAGCGGTGGCCTGACCACCCAGGAGATCCGCAACACCCCGACCATGTTCGACGTGTCGTCCTTGCTGGCAGCTTCTACCTCACAAACTTTTACAAAAGTGGGCAAGAAAAAGAAGATGGGGGTTGAGAAGCAGAGCCTGTCATCCCCACGCCCGCCCCAGGAGCCACCATGTCCCAGGCCAGCCGCAGAGAAGCCCCCGGAGGCAGAGCAGCCCTGCAGGGCGTTCCCTGCCGCTCACGGCCCCGACAGAGCCACGGCCCTCGTCAACGGGCACTCGGAGAAACCATCAGCTGCCTGTGCTGCACCCAAAGAGCCCCCCGGCCTTAAAAAGCCCCCAGTGACTAACAAATGCCCTTTACCTCAGGAAGACTTCCCAGCTCTTGGGAGCTCAGGATCAGCCAGGATGCCCCCGCCACCAGGTGAGCAGGGAATGAAGCTCAGAGTCGTGGAATGGTTTGGGTGGGAGGGATCTTAAAGATCATCTCATTCCACACCCTGCTGTGGGCAGGGGCACTTTCCACTAGACCAGGTTGCTCCAGGCTGGCCTTGGACACTTCCAGGGATGGGGAAGCACTGCTGAGCATGGCCAGCTTTGCTTGGGGAGAGCCCACAGAACACATGGATGTGTTGTGTAAACTCCTCCTAGCTCTCGTGTGGTTCTGCCACCAGCTGCCAGCTTGGGCTCTGGAGGCAGAGGTAGCCTGGGTGTCACAGGGAGGCTGGAATGTCCTCTAGGAATCACCTCTGCCCCACAGCTGGAGGTGTTTGCTCGCTGTGAGTGGCTCGTGGATGTAGAGCTGGTTTTTCCCTGTCCCCAGGGCTGACACATCCATGTGTTGTACTCCAAGATCTGCCTTGGAAGCCGCTGCAGGCAAAGGGAATCTGGCTGTGTTCTGTCCCTGCTGGCACTTGTCACTTCACTTCCTCCTGTGCTGGCAGAGGTTTCCTGCCGTGCTTTTAGCCATGACCTTGTGAAAGCAGGGAGACAGGAACAAACGTGACCTGGAGTGGTTTTCATGGCAGTGGGATTGCGTCGGGAGGCGCCGGCACCGCTGTTTGTGCAGCTCCTGCTGGGAGAGGCCAGGCTGGGCCCGCTGCCTCCTCCCGTGGTTTGTGTTCACTTTAATAATGCAAAAGTGTTTTTCATTGTGACTTGGAGTGGGCTTTCAAAATTATTTTCCATTGAGAAAGTAAATGAATAATTAAAGCACTTTCTCTGTAGAGGAACATCAGCCACTCTCAAGTGCTTCTTGAAGATTTTTTTTTTTTAGGTTACATTGATGTCTGCACTGCAAACTCTTCTTGGTGCTTCTGCAGAGAGTGTCAGGCACTGGTGTGGGTTTTAGCTAGGGGTCTGTGGGTGCTCTAATTCCTGCCCCTTCCCTGCTTCCCTCAGGCTTTAACTCCGTGGTGCTGTTGAAGAACCCTCCTCCGCCTCCGGGCCTGTCGGTGCCTGTCAGCAAACCCCCGCCGGGCTTCGCTGTCATCCCATCCTCCACCATCTCTGAACCCGTCACTACAGCTCTGAAGGAGTGAGTCGAGGGCCTGCCAGGGGCTGTGGGACACCTCACACCTCCCTCGTGTCACAGGGGCTTCAGACAGCACACAGGGGGTGACTCTAAGGGGCCAGCTGGGGGAAGGTTCCCATTGGGAAGTCCCAGGGTGCTGTGGGTTGGATTCAGGAGAATTGCATAAAACAGCCCTGTGTAGTTACAAGTCTGAGGTGCTGCAAACCTGTGCAATGTTTTGGCTGCTCAGACCTTGGTCTGTCCTAGATTTATTTGGGAATCTGCAGCTCCAACATATTCCTGTACTTCCCATTGATTCTGTGGAGTCCCAACAGCAAGGTGCTGAGGCTTGTTCTCCTTGGTGACCTTCACTGCTCTGGTCTTTCCAGGAGCTGCTCTCTGGTTCCTTCTGGGACAGAAAGAGGAGTTTTTGGGAAAAGGGGAGGAGAAACTTTGTGTCAGTTTCATACAGAACGTGCATTATCTGTTGGTTTATTCACAGTGAGGTCTTTGCTCAGGTCTTTTGAGTGCGCCCAGCTCGTCAGGACCATGTTAAACTTGGATTTTAAACATTCTGTTTGTGGAAAGCTGGAATCTGATAGGAAAATCCCATATTTTATTATCCTGACAAGACAGCTGTGTGCTGCTTTTGTGTAGCTGGGTGGAGGAAAGACATGCAGCTTTAAACCAGAACAGCCTTGTGATTTATGTCCCCGGACATCTTTGTGTGACACAAACCAGTGTCAGGGTCACTTCTGGTCTTTTCCAACACAGGACAAAATCCTGTCACGGGTCATACTTGATACCTGAGAACTTCCAGCAGAGGAACATCCAGCTCATACAATCCATTAAAGAATTTCTTCAGAGCGACGAGTCCAAGTTCAATAAATTCAAAACTCATTCTGGGCAGTTCAGGCAGGTGAGTGGCTTCCCAAAGCCTCCCTTTCAGGGAGGCCTGAATTCCAGTGGGATTTTTAATAGATAAATATTCATTTTCCTCTGATTCTTGCCCTTCCCTGTCCCCTGCAGGGGCTGATCTCTGCAGCTCAGTATTACAAAAGCTGCCGGGAACTGCTGGGGGAAAACTTCAAGAAGATTTTCAAGGAGTTGTTGGTGTTGCTGCCAGACACAGC
The DNA here is from genome assembly GCF_017590135.1 of Pyrgilauda ruficollis. Taxonomy (NCBI): domain Eukaryota; kingdom Metazoa; phylum Chordata; class Aves; order Passeriformes; family Passeridae; genus Pyrgilauda; species Pyrgilauda ruficollis. Next base: position 104,064 of record NW_024510544.1, on the reverse strand, counting down.
CAAGCAGCAGGAACTGCTCTCTGCTCACAACGACTTCCGGATCAAGGAGAAACAAAGCTCCAACAAACCCAAAAAGAACAAAAAGAATGTTTGGCAGACGGACTCCCCCGCCGACCTCGACTGCTACATCTGCCCCACGTGCAGGCAGGTGCTGACCCAGCAGGACGTGGTGACACACAAAGCTTTGCACATCGAGGATGAGGAGTTCCCCTCGCTGCAGGCAATCAGCAGGATCATCAGTTAGCTCTCCCCAGGGCCACCACCCAGGCTCTGGCTGTGGCTGTGCACTTTGGAACGAGGTTTGGCAGTAGCTGGGGGCTGGTGCCCTTGAGGCAGAGAGGAGCAGGTGACTTGGGAAGCCCTCCTGGGCAAAGGGATCACAGGAATGTGCCAGAGCTCGTCCCCACCCACTGTCTGAGCTCCCAAATCTGGGCTAGGGTTAGGCTGAGCTGCAGGGGGGGCAGGCAGGGCTCCTTCCTCCTGGAACATGCAATAGCTGGGAATCCTTTTGGATCTGCAGAATGACAGGGGACACAATAGGGGAATAAGCTTCTGGTTTGGGGGTTTCTTTCTGGTTTGGGGGTGGGGGAAGTTTATGGATCACTGAAATGAACGGAGGTGGCTTCCCTTATAACATTCTGATTTTTTTTGTGCTATTTCAGTGAAGATCACACTAGTCAGGGGTAAAAAAGGTGCAAGAGAGTGCTGCTCACTGGGGTGTGTGACCAGGAGGGTTGCACACACTGGGCTGCAGAGTTTCCCTTTCTGCAAACAGAGTCAATTCTGCTGCTTGAAGAATTGGGCCGATCTGTGCAAGATTTGAAGTTGCCTCTGACCTTTTCTGTAAAGTTCTTTCAAGAAGCTGATTTTGTAGCCCTGCATGTACAGTAACAGCATTAAAGCTTTACTCTCCGTAAAGCACACGGGAATTTTATTTAATGACTGCCATGTTTCTAATTTCTTGGATGTATTACTGGTGGGAGCTCCCAACAGCATCCTGGGACATTAAATGCTGCTGATTACTGACCATGTTTTCTGCAGTGCCTTTAAGTGCATTTATCTGTTTACAGTAGTCTGACACCTGCACCTCCCTCGGTACCACCGGGCTGGCGTAGCTTTGCTCCTGTTCCTTGGCACCCCCAAATTCCACCTCAGAGGAAGAGGAGGGATCTCTTCCTCCTCTGAAGTGACTCCTCCAGCAGCAGCTCTGAGGTGATGGAGTGCCAGGAGTCCCCCCTGGCTGTAGTTCAGTGTCTTGATTCTCTCCCATCTCCAGGTTTAGTTATTTCTAACGTGTAGGAATAAAGCTGACATTAATTTATGTAATTTGTAGTGATGAAACACAGCTTTTCTAGCATCATCATTTCTATGAAATCGAGCTCAGAGTATTACCCAAGAGCTACTCCTGCCTACAGCCACTCTTCCTTGCCTTACATGTGTTATTTTTGCTTGCTCTCAGGCTGCAAAGTGCTTTGGGTTTCTTTTCTTGAATATTTAAGACTGTTCTGACCACCTGTGCACGTTGGGTTTGGCCCAGAAGGGGCTGGGGAGGGTGACTTGGGTGCACGAGCCCCTGGCAGTCCCTGTTCCTGGCCCCTGAGGGGGCTGGGTGCTGCCACCACTTCCAGTCAGCAACTCTCCCCATCCCATCCCTTCGGTTTGTAAAGTTCAGGGAGCGAAATGTCTTCCCTGCAGGAGCATCTTGTCTTCCCTTGGGTTTCAGTTACTTCTCCATCAGCAGCTCTGAGTGCCCTGGGAGGTGCTGCTGGGAGTTCCCTCGAGCTGCTGCATCTCTGGGGCCTGATGTTGCAGTTTCCTTGTTCCTTGTGCTCACCTGATTCAATAAAGTTATTACCAAATATTTTTTTTTTTCTATTCATTTTTAGCTCTTTATTGAAAATAAGTTGCAGTTGGTTACACAGACACCGAAAATACAGAATCACAGATTGTTCTCTCAAAAGATATTTTTTTATATATATAATATATACAAAATTGTAAACATTTTAAACTTATTTCCATACACAGTCCACTTTATACTACACTGCACAGAGGTTAGTGACAACTGCAACTCCTGGAAGCGTCTGCTCGGACAGAGGTATTGGCAAAGAAACTGAACTCCTCAGGTGGGAGCTGTTGGAGATTAAAACTCTGAAAGGAGCTGAGGTTTGAATGTGTATTGCAACAAAATCCAGGCAGCTGAGCTGGGGGTTCAAGTTGAGGCAGTGAGGGCTGGGCTTGAGCCTCACTGAGGGGGAGAGGGGCTGGTGACACACACGGGGGCAAAATGCAACTGAGAACGGGACCAGGGGGGACCAGGGGGAACCAGAGCCACCTGCTTGGGGACAGCACGGGCTGGGAGGGGTCTGCAACACACAGCAGTGTTTATGGAGGGAAATGCTGCAGGGGAGAATGATGGCATTTCCCAGGGAACGGAGAGGGCAGCCCTGTGCCGTGGGCTGGCACGGGGAGGGAAGGAACAGGACAGCCCTGCAAGGGACTGATGGGCAGGAGAACAGCAGTGTCACCCGTTGTGGCATGAACTGATGGGAATCCCATCCCAGCGTCCAGGCACAAGAGCGTGAGATCCCAAATGTCCTGTAAAGGGAGGGGTTTGCTCTCAGGGTCTGCTCCAGCCCCTGACGCAGCAGCTAATGCAGGGGGAGAATGTTTTTTACTGAACATTGCTTAAGCAAAGCTTCCACCTTTGCTAGGAACAGCTTGAAATGTTGGCAAAAATTCCAAATCTTTAAATATGCTTGAAGTGCATGATGTGGTTACCTCAGTGCTGAGAACAGTGGTGGTGTGACAGAGCCTCCTGGAGCAAGAGGACGGGTGGGGCAGAATGCTGGAATTCTACTCTTTACACCCAAATTCAGCGCTAACACTGTGCAGAAGCTTTTGGGCTGGGCTGAGCAGAGCTGAGCCCTCTGTGAGCTCGAGGTGCTGCTGACCTGTGGGGAGAACAGAGGGCTACAAACAGCTTGTGAGGATGGCAGAGCCCTGGCACGCTCAGGACAGTCCTGGCATGCTTTTGGGACAATTCTGGCACAGCCCTGGCATCCTCTAGGATGTGGCCTGGCTGGTTACAAGGGGGTGAGTGCTGCTGTAGCACAGCTGGGAGAAAAAGGGAAGAAAAGAGGAAAATTGATGTTCCAAATCCCTGAACCCCCAGCAGCCCGGGATTACTGCAGCCACGGCTCTGCTTCTCCAGCCATGTCCCCCTTGGGGCGTGCTTGGTGACAGCCCCCCCTGCACACCCTGCTCTGCCTGAGGGGCACACCGAGGGGTACCAGTGACACCCGACACCCTGGGGACACTGGGGGGCTCCCAGAGGGTGTGGGGCAGGATTCCAGCACGGGTGTCACCCCGCGAGGCCGGGGAGCTGGGGCTGTGCCAGGCAGGCTGGGGTGGGTGAAGCCTCTCACCACAGGCAGTTTGGGCTTGTCCCGTCCTGCCTGGTGACACAGCCTTGGCACGGCCACATGGGACACGAGCCCGGTGCCATTCCCTGGAAAAACGCTCCAGCTGTGCTCCAGCCTGTCCCAGTGCCACCCCAGCAGGTGCCACCCCTGCACCGCCTGGCACGGGCACTTTGGGTGCAGAGGATCCAGGCTCGCCTCCCTCCAGTGCTGCTGAGCCATGAGGCTGGACAGGTTAATCATTCCCAGCTCTGCTTTAATCACGGAGCATCTCCTGTGCTGCCAGGGAGCCCCTCGGGCACCCAGCCCTTCCTCCTGCTCCCTGCCCAGCACAGCAAGGAAAAGAAAACTCTGGGAAGCAGCAGGAGCTGCGCTGGTGTCGTCCCTGTGTCCCTGCTGCTGCCCCAGAGGTCAGAGCGTGGTGGGATGTGCGTGTGGGGGCAAAGAAAGGCAATGCAGGCCTCGGGGGGACATTCAGAGCGTGTAATATTCAGCAGGGGGCACACGGGGCAGGACGTGTCCCGCAGGCAGACACAGCTTTAGCTCTTTACGGTTACACGGAAACTCTGGAACAGTTATATTATAGTTAGAAAAAATACACTGTACCCAACGAACATTATCTCACGTACAATCAATTTAAACATTTAAATTGATTATAATTTCGCTAAAATATTAACACAAGTACTGTTTGTGCTGCTAAAGTTTCAGTGTTCCCTCTAAGGAAAATATTGCTACAGTTCTACCGTACCCTGTATTAAAATCCTCGGGGTTTTTTTTCTTTTTCTTTCCCAGCAAAACTGACTCCACAAAACCACCAAGATCCCGGAATCCCTTGAGGCTGATCCTGCACTGGGTCAGGCACCTGTGAGGGGCTGGGCAGAGCCAGGAGCTGGAGCCAAGGCAAGGAACGCGCTTCGACACCGGCAGTGACCTCGGGATGATTGGCTGCTTAATTAGTGCATTTCTCTGCTGCTCGTTAATTAGCACACTGATCTGCAGCAGGATGAGCTGTGGCGAGGGCGACCAGGACCTGTGACAGGGAGGGGACAGGTGGTGGCTATTGCTCCTCACGAGGTCACAAGGCAGAGGTGGCTTTGCCAGCACGAGCCCGGAGCGCCGGGAGCCTCCAGGGATGGAGCTGCCACCCACGGGCTGGGAATTCAACTTTCAGCTGCTCTGCTCAGCCCTTAGTGACACCCTTAGTGACACAGCCTGGACCAGCTGCCACACGGGCAGGGAGGGCTGGCAGGCTGACAAGGACTGCTGGGTTTTACACATTCTGTCCTTTCCTTTGTTCTGTGCAGCTGAACCCCAACCTGAGCCTCCTTCCCGGATGCTTTTCACTGACTCTTCCCACACCACCTCCCTACACTCCAATGGCCTGTGAACCTTTCCAGCTCCCTGCCTGAATCCCGCGTTTCTGGAGGCTGCAGGGTGACACACGTGTCCCCACCCGGCGTTCTGCTGCAGCTGACAGATGGTGGCTGCTCCCAGAATAAAAATACAAGTCCAGTATTGCTCCTAATGGCCTTGGATGTGGAGTCCGAGCCCCTCACCTCGGTCCTCACCTCTCCAGGGTGAGGACGTGTCAGCGCTGCCAACCAAGAATTCCTTAGGAATTTACACATTTCCCAATCCCCACGAGGAAACAGAACCACAAAGTGACACATCCCCACTGATCCCAGTCAGCAACCAGCTCCTGCTGGTTTCCATTTCAAACAGCAACTTTTTAAATCCTCAACCAGAACCTGCTGAAGCATAGAAGCACTCTGGATACTGACCCAACCCCGGCCTGCTGTGCCCCCTGAGCCTCTAAACCAAGTTTGGAAACACCTGTTTGGATATTTGTTTTGTACAGCAAGTATATACAAAGGAAAACAACACAGACCCCACTGATTTCCCTGTGAATTTGGCACTTTCCTTGGAGCCTGCCTGGAAGCTCCACAGTGGGAGCAGCCAGGGCCAGCTCCCCCCACTGCCCACCCACCCTCGATGGATTCTGTGTTAGCTCTGGAAGAACGAGATAAGAACTCCTCAGCTGCTGTTTGCTAGGAGGAAAAGGTGTCCTGGGCTTTCCCAGCAGAGCTCGGAGGGGCCATCTCCTCCTCCTCCTCCTCCTCCTCCTCTTCCTCCCCACCTGTAGCGCTACCACTACCCCCCTTCCTTCCTGCTGGCTTAGAGGGAACACTGCTTTTAGAAACCCTGGGACAGGTAAGACAAGAACCAATACCACTGTACAGAATTCACTGCACAACGAGCTAATAAAGGGACCCGGCACTGACTGGCCACGGCAAGGAAACGGGGCTGGAGACATCGGGGACCGGGCGGGGGTGGCACCGCCGCAGCCCCTCAGTACGCTGGCACTTGGTAACCTTTGGGGTTGGGCTCTAAGGTCTCGGTGAACGGGGGGCTCTGGTAGGTCTCCGTGCTCTCCACGCCGCTGCTGCCGCCGGGGTAGCCGGGGTAGGAGGCGCTGGGGTCGGTGCCGAACTGCTCGGTGGCGAACAGGGACATGTCCGTGCCCAGGCGGTACCGCTGCAGCGCCCGCAGCGCCAGCACCACCTGCGGACAGCGACAGCGTCACACCGGGCAGGGCTGCGACCCCACGGCTCCCCGGAGCCCCCCGGACCCCCCAATCCCCCCAGGACCCCGTGTTCCCCCAGCATCACACATCACCCCAGGACTCCGTGTCCTCCCAGGGTCCCCCAATCCCCCAGCATCCTGTGTCTCACCAGCATCACACACTCCCCATGTCCTCCAAGGACCCCCCAAACCCCCAGGACCTCGAATCCCCCCAGGACCCCATGTCCTCCAAGGACCCCCCCAAAGCCCCAGGACCTTGAATCCCACCAGGACCCCGTGTCCTCCAAGGACCCCCCAAATCCTCAGGACCCCGTGTCCCCCCAGCATCACACATCACCCCAGGACTCCGTGTCCTCCCAGGGTCCCCCAATCCCCCAGGACTCCGTGTCCCTCCAGCATCCTGTGTCTCACCAGCATCACACATTCCCCATGTCCTCCAAGGACCCCCCCAGCGACCTCAGTGACCAGGGGCACAGTGAGCCTCTCCCCTCGGCACTGCTCGAAGAGGCAAAGGGGTTTGAGGTTTGCGCCTCACCTTCCCTTGCCATGGACGAGGTGGACACAGCAGGCATGGAAGCTGGCCGTGCCCAGACCACCACTCCCCAGGAAAAGCCCTGCAGCCATGAGCCGCCGGCAGGAGCTTGCCCGGTGCCTGCCCAGCCCCTGGCACGCAGCGTTCCTGCTGGCCCCGCTGGCAGCGCAGCCGTCCCGCAGCCCCCGGCCCCACGGCCACGGCGCTCCATGGCCAAGACGGCCCGGCGGGCTCTGCGCCGCCTTTTCTCCTTCAGCTGCCTCAGGGGCAGCCAGAGGAGTGAGCCCGGGGCCAGCAGCAGGACGATGCCCAAAGATGCCGGCTCACCCTGAGGACGCCCAGCTCCCAGGGGCAGCGGCAGCTCCCGGAGACAGCAGCAGCACTGGGTGACAAACCCTGGGTACACACCGATGGATGGATGGATGGTGGCCAAGGCAACCACTTGCCAAAGGTGCGTCCTGCTGCTGGGTTTTACACATTCTGTCCTTTCCTTTGTTCTGTGCAGCTGAACCCCAACCTGAGCCTCCTTCCCGGATGCTTTTCACTGACTCTTCCCACACCACCTCCCTACACTCCAATGGCCTGTGAACCTTTCCAGCTCCCTGCCTGAATCCCGCGTTTCTGGAGGCTGCAGGGTGACACACGTGTCCCCACCCGGCGTTCTGCTGCAGCTGACAGATGGTGGCTGCTCCCAGAATAAAAATACAAGTCCAGTATTGCTCCTAATGGCCTTGGATGTGGAGTCCGAGCCCCTCACCTCGGTCCTCACCTCTCCAGGGTGAGGACGTGTCAGCGCTGCCAACCAAGAATTCCTTAGGAATTTACACATTTCCCAATCCCCACGAGGAAACAGAACCACAAAGTGACACATCCCCACTGATCCCAGTCAGCAACCAGCTCCTGCTGGTTTCCATTTCAAACAGCAACTTTTTAAATCCTCAACCAGAACCTGCTGAAGCGTAGAGGCACTCTGGATACTGACCCCAACCCCGGCCTGCTGTGCCCCCTGAGCCTCTAAACCAAGTTTGGAAACACCTGTTTGGATATTTGTTTTGTACAGCAAGTATATACAAAGGAAAACAACACAGACCCCACTGATTTCCCTGTGAATTTGGCACTTTCCTTGGAGCCTGCCTGGAAGCTCCACAGTGGGAGCAGCCAGGGCCAGCTCCCCCCACTGCCCACCCACCCTCGATGGATTCTGTGTTAGCTCTGGAAGAACGAGATAAGAACTCCTCAGCTGCTGTTTGCTAGGAGGAAAAGGTGTCCTGGGCTTTCCCAGCAGAGCTCGGAGGGGCCATCTCCTCCTCCTCCTCCTCCTCCTCCTCTTCCTCCCCACCTGTAGGTGATGCGCTACCAACCTTCCTTCCTGCTGGCTTAGAGGGAACACTGCTTTTAGAAACCCTGGGACAGGTAAGACAAGAACCAATACCACTGTACAGAATTCACTGCACAACCCTCCTCCTCCTCCTCCTCTTCCTCCCCACCTGTAGGTGATGCGCTACCAACCTTCCTTCCTGCTGGCTTAGAGGGAACACTGCTTTTAGAAACCCTGGGACAGGTAAGACAAGAACCAATACCACTGTACAGAATTCACTGCACAACGAGCTAATAAAGGGACCCGGCACTGACTGGCCACGGCAAGGAAACGGGGCTGGAGACATCGGGGACCGGGCGGGGGTGGCACCGCCGCAGCCCCTCAGTACGCTGGCACTTGGTAACCTTTGGGGTTGGGCTCTAAGGTCTCGGTGAACGGGGGGCTCTGGTAGGTCTCCGTGCTCTCCACGCCGCTGCTGCCGCCGGGGTAGCCGGGGTAGGAGGCGCTGGGGTCGGTGCCGAACTGCTCGGTGGCGAACAGGGACATGTCCGTGCCCAGGCGGTACCGCTGCAGCGCCCGCAGCGCCAGCACCACCTGCGGACAGCGACAGCGTCACACCGGGCAGGGCTGCGACCCCACGGCTCCCCGGAGCCCCCCGGACCCCCCAATCCCCCCAGGACCCCGTGTTCCCCCAGCATCACACATTACCCCAGGACTCCGTGTCCTCCCAGGGTCCCCCAATCCCCCAGGACTCCGTGTCCCTCCAGCATCCTGTGTCTCACCAGCATCACACATTCCCCATGTCCTCCAAGGACCCCCCAAAGCCCCAGGACCTCGAATCCCGCCAGGACCCCGTGTCCTCCAAGGACCCCCCAAACCCTCAGGACCCCATGTCCCCCCAGCTTCTTGTGTCTCACCAGCTTCACACATTCCCCCATTACCCCATGTCCTCCCAGGGTCCCCCAAACCCCCAGGACCTCAAATCCCAGCAGGACCCCGTGTCCTCCAAGGATCCCCCAAACCCCCAGGACCCTGAATCCCCCCAGGACCCCACATTCCCCCGCACCCCACATCCCCCATTCCCTGCAAAGCACCGAGCCCATGCAGCACCCCACAGGCTGTACCCAAGCCAGCCCCAAACCCCACTGGAACACTGCAGAGGCCATTTCTGAGGGGCAGGGTGACCCTCAGAGCTCTGCCTGGGTTGGGGGGCCCTGGCCGTGCACATCTGGCACTGCTGGCCCAAATAAACACATCTGCTGTGGGGAGGGGGAGCTGCCGAGAGGCAGCCCAGGAAAATAGGTCAGTTCTGCCGAGACTCCTTCACCCCCTTGCAGGTTGCTGGAATTGAGGCTGCAAACGTGGGAAATGTGGGCTCCTCTTGCTCTCCTTCCAGGAGGCTTCATTAACAATTCAATTAGTTTGTAAATGACGTTCTGAGGAGGCTAAAAAACGCCTGTAGAGGCCAGGAATGGCTTCCCAACCACCGCGGCCATCCTTTGGGATGGGACAGGGTGACAGCAGTGTCCCCACGGCCCTCCCGGGCTGGCAGCAGCTGCTGATGGGATGGGGAACATCCCCCCCACTGCCCTGCCCCGTGGCAGGGATGGGGAAGAGCTGGGATTAAAGGAGATTTATGGGGATAATCACAAAGCAGGGAGCAGTTAAACTGGGGGAGAACTGGAGCGAGGCTGGAACGCTGCTGGAAAGCCTGGCACTGCCTCTTGCCCCAGTTCTCTGGAGGCAATATGGAATTGGGGCACATCCCGGGGCTCTGTGCCCAGGGGAAGCTGGAGGTCACCCAGAGCCACCCCTGCCTCTCCACACACAGCTCTGGGGTGGGAACCCCCGGGTGGCACAGCCCCCAGCCCACCCGGGGTCCAGGAGAGCCCCAGGGCTTCACACAGCCCTGGCTGCAGTCCCTGTGCCCAGGTGGAGCCAGAAATGGGATCAAGGGGGGTTTCTAAGCCCCTTCTCCAGGTGGACAGCAGAGGGGCCAGTCTGGCGTGTCCCAGGAGCAGCTGGTGAGCCTGAGAGCTTGGGGAGAGCTCCCCAAGTCCCCCAGCACCCCATGAAGCTGCTCAGCGCAGGGATCTGCTCCTGGGGACTCTCTGCCTCCAAGGAGGATCTGAAACCAGGGCAGCTCGTGGCACGTTTTCAACGGGAACAAACCCTCCCAGCCTCGGGAGAAAGGGAAGCCTGGAACTCCCCAGGCAGAGGAGACTGAGCTGAGGCTTCCCTGCTGAGAAACCACCAGCTCCTCGCCACCCAGCAGCATTCCCTTCTGCCAAGCCAGCCTGCCCAGCAGCTCGGGGCAGGTTTCGTTCCGGGCTGCCTCACCCAGATGATGATGGAGAAGAAGGAGAAGGTGATGGCTGCCCGCGCCGCGTCGGCGCCCTGCGAGAAGCCCCGGGTCAGCGTCGTCCTCTGCCACTGGTTTGCCAGGAAGCAGAAGGCCACAAACCACAGGAAGGCCAGGAAACCTGCAGGGGAATACGGAATCTGAAGTGCAGGGAGCCCTCAGAACTCTGGGGCTGTAAGCCAAAGCTTAGCATTAAACCCAAGATTTGATCTCGAGATGTTGGAAAAGGCTCCCACTCTTAGGAGATGGAAGTGAGAATGTGGATTTATGGCTCAAAGCAGAGACATGTTAAGCTAAGTAGAAGAAAGTTTAGGGTTTTAAAGTGTGGTACTGTAAGTCTGTGTGTCATAACTTGATTGGCTAAGAAAGCTGACGCTGTAGCGTGAGTCTATAAAACAAAATATTTAAGGATTGTGTCAAAAGCACAAATATCCTTGTTGGTAGTATTTTATTGGTTAATAAATCCTTAGAAGGTCTTGTAACTAGAGGTCTTGTGACCTTCTGAGCCATGCACTGAAGATGTGAGCTGAACTCACCCTTCCTGTCTACGCAGAAGATAAAAATAAATAAAATAATCTAAAACAACTCGGAGGTCCCGTCTCAAATTCATTCAAAATTGCCAAAGGAACAGAGCTGGTCAGTGCTGCCCCTGCCCAGCACCTCTCCCTTCCTGCTGCACAATCCACCAAGGCTTCCAACAGGAACAGGAATTTTGGGAGCCTGGCCCAAAAGGAGCTTTTTGAACACAAAACCAGAGATGGAGGGAAGCTGTGGGGACATCTCAGCGTGTTCCCTGCCTGAAGTTCAGTTCAGCCACACCTCAGCCTGACCTCAACGAGCCCCAGGGGCAGCACATCCTCCCTGGACCTGGTGGAGAGGGGCTTTTCACAAGGGCACTGAGCAACAGGACAAGGGGAAATGCCTCAGGCTGAAGGAGGGTGGATTTATATTGGACATGGAGGAGAAATTCTTCCCTGTGAGTGTGGGGAGGCTCAGAGCAGCTGGGGCTGCCCCTGGATCCCTGGGAGGGTGCCAGGCCAGGCTGGGACAGTGGGAGGTGTCCCTGGCATGGCAGGGGTGGGATGGGATGGATTTTAATGCCCCTCCCAACCCAAACCATTCTGTAATTCCGTGACTCCATGACACGTGAGAGCTCTGCTCATCCCTGCAGAGAATCCCCCCGGGCCTGTGGAGCTGAGCACAAACACTCTGGTGATTATTTGATTATTCCTGCCTGGAAGCAAAGCTGGCTGAGCAAGATAGGGCTGCAGCTGCTCTAATTCCATCCCCAGCCACCAGCACTGCCCAGTGCCAAGCAGCTCAGGGCACAGCCAAGGAAAAGCCAGGAGCACACAGGGCCAGCAGCAGGGGTGTTTTCCAGCTCTGGGAAGAGGAGCTGCACCACCTGGGCCCTCCCATGGTGCTGCTTTCAGGGTCTCCATCACTCCTGATGCCTGGGATTCCGGGTGTCCGTGCACACGTGGATGTTGGGAATGCTGAGCAAGGACCATCAGCACATCAGGACAGGCTGCCAGTCCCTGTCTGACTGCAGGGACAGCACAACCTCCCTTTATTCCCTTTCATCCCCATTTATCTTGCCAGTTTTTCCTAAACAGGATATAAAATGGAGCATCCACACCGAGTGCTGGAGGTGCAGGGCTCAAGGACTTTATTTCAGAATTTTCTCCTGTCTTTAATTCAGAATTTGCTCCTGATTGCAGTTTAAGACACATTCCTTGTCTCCTCCTGCACGGCTGGGCCTGGGAATTCCCAAGCAGCAGGCCTGGCCGTGGAAGGAATCCTTCCTTCTCAGGAAGGATCAGCCAGGTTTCCCTTTCCAAATGACACACACTTCACCAAACACAGCCAATCCTGTCACCAAACCCACCCAGATCTCTGCATAAGCATTTTCACTTCCCTTCAGGACAGCGACTTGTTGCCAGCATTAAAGGGCAGAGATTTACTGGGATTTACTCCTCAAAGGTCACCCTTTAACTCAGGGACATTTTCTGCTCCCTGCTTTGCCAGGGGGCTTTCCCAGCAGCTCTTCCCTGGAATGGGAAGCAGCTCCAACGCCCACGTCTGGACCCGAGCCATTGCTCAGAGTCACACTGGGGGACTTTGGAAGCTAAAAACCCAGAGGTGAAACAAGAGCAGCTCCCAAAGGTTAATTCACACTGTGGGAGCAGCAGGATGGTGCAGGGACAAGGCTGGGGACACGGGGCTGGCACAAGGGACACAGGGATGGCACAAGGGACACAGGGCTGGGGACACAGGGCTGGCACAAGGGACATGGGGCTGGGGACACGGGGCTGGCACAATGGCACAAGGGACACAGGGATGGCACAAAGGACATGGGGCTGGCACAAGGGACACAGGGATGGCACAAGGAACACAAGGCTGGAACTGGTTAGGCTCAGGGACAAGGCTGGGGACATGGGACTGGCACAAGGGACACAGGGATGGGGACACGGGGCTGGCACAAGGGACACAGGGATGGCACAAGGGACATGGGGCTGGCACAAGGGACACAAGGCTGGAACTGGTTAGGCTCAGGGACAAGGCTGGGGACATGGGACTGGCACAAGGGACACAGGGATGCCACAAGGGACATAGGGATGGCACTGGTTAGGCTCAGGGACAAGGCTGGGGACACGGGGCTGGCACAAGGGACACAGGGCTGGCACTGGTTAGGCTCAGGGACACAGGGCTGGGGACACGGGGCTGGCACAAGGAACTGGCACTGGTTTGTGGAGGGGAAGTTGTTCCTGCGTGTGACACTGGAGCCAGCACAGCTCATCCTCCCCGGCAGACACTGCCACCGACCCCCTGCCCACTCTGTCCCCAGTGCCACCCCAGCCCCGCTGGCACCGCGGGCTGCCAGGAGTTAAAATGACATCACGCAGAGCCCGGAGGCAGCACGGCTGCGCTGGGTACTGCAGCTGCCAAAGCGCTCTGCAGCAGCGACCTTCCCCATCCTGCAGCCAGCAGCACCTGCAGCACCAGGGAACGCCGGGCAGCACGGCTGCCCTGGGAGTGCTGTGCCCCAGGGAGAAACCTGGGCAGCTCTGGGCAGCTCTGGGCACCACAGCTGCCTCCAGGAGTGCTGTGCTGCAGAGAGAAACCTGGGCAGCTTCTGCTGCCTCCAGGAGTGCTGTGCCCCAGGGAGAAACCTGGGCAGCTCTGGGCAGCTCTGGGCACCACAGCTGCCTCCAGGAGTGCTGTGCTGCAGAGAGAAACCTGGGCAGCTTCTGCTGCCTCCAGGAGTGCTGTGCCCCAGGGAGAAACCTGGACAGCTCTGGGCAGCTCTGGGCAGCCTCTGCTGCCTACAGGAGCTCTGTGCCCCAGAGAGAAACCTTTCTCTTCCAGAGCAGCTCTGGGCAGCCTCTGCTGCCCTCAGGATCTCTGTGCTCCAGGGAGAAACCTGGGCAGCTCTGGGCAGCCTCTGCTGTCCTCAGGATCTCTGTGCTCCAGGGAGAAACCTGGGCAGCTCTGGGCAGCTCTGGGCACCACAGCTGCCTCCAGGAGTGCTGTGCTGCAGAGAGAAACCTGGGCAGCTTCTGCTGCCTCCAGGAGTGCTGTGCCCCAGGGAGAAACCTGGACAGCTCTGGGCAGCTCTGGGCAGCCTCTGCTGCCTACAGGAGCTCTGTGCCCCAGAGAGAAACCTTTCTCTTCCAGAGCAGCTCTGGGCAGCCTCTGCTGCCCTCAGGATCTCTGTGCTGCAGGGAGAAGCCTTTCCTCTCCAGAGGATCTCTGTGCTGCAGGGAGAAGCCTCTCCCCTCCAGAGCAGCTCGGGGCAGCAGCAGCGTTGCCCCAGTGCCACGGGCACGGCGGGTGGCACTGCCAGCGCAGGAGAAGGGGTCGGGCAGGGCAGCACCCCCAGAAGAGCAGCCAGCTGCGGGGTGATGCTTGCAGGGGTGGCAGGAGTTTAAAACGCCCCGGAGGGCTGAGCTGGCACTGATGGGTGAGGCTGCATGTGCCAGCCCCAGCGCCGGCTGCAGCAGCAGCTCCTGCAGCACTGGGGAAGGAGAGCCGGGAACGCCGCGGGAGATCAGGATCGTTTGGGGGCTGCAGACAACGGAGTGGCAGCCCCCGGGAGGATGTGTCACCTCCCTGATCACAGCTGGTCTCACCTGTCCGTGGGAGCAGCCGCAGGAGCAGCTGGAAGAGAGGGCTGTAAATGCTGCTTAAATGAAGCCCCAGCTGTGCCCCAGGGTCAGCACCCAGATAATTTCAGCAAGTTCTTCCCCGTGAGGGTGGAACAGGGTGCCAGAGGAGCTGGAGCTGCCCCTGGATCCCTGGAAGAGTTTAACTGGGTCTGAGCATCCTGGTCTAGTGGAAGGTGGAACTGAATGGGCTTCAATGTTCCCTCCAAAAAACCATTCCAGGACCCCATGGTTCTGTCATTTCTCCTCTCAGAGGATCCACCACGGCGACAAAGGAGAAAGGAGGCAGGATTTGGGAGCAGTGCCAGCTCTCCTGTGGCTGGCAGGGAGCAGAGGCTGCCAGGAGGGCAGGAGGAGCCCAGCCTGGCTCCGTGACACGCAGCAGCAGCCACAGGGTGGATGTGGTGTCCTCCTCCCGCTGGAATCCAAGGATTTCAGGCACCAAGCCCCACGGAAGGGGCTGTAAATTTTATCTAACAAGGGCCGGATGCTCCAGCACCATGGAAATGAGCTTTGCAGCGAGGAGAGAACAGCCTGGAGAACAGGCAAGGCAGGGAGGGGATGATGGATGCCTTCATGTGGGACAGAGAGCCACCAGCAAGGCTCGTGCTGGTAAATCAGGCTGTGAACAGAGCCTGGGAGTGCGGGGCAGCAGCTGCCAGGGCAGGGCAGAGCTCGTTCCCCCCAGCCCGGAGCACCCTGCCTGCTCTGCCCGCAGGGATGAGCTCAGCTCCAGGGCACAGCAGCTCCCAGGGCAGTGCCAGCTGCACAGAGCTGCTCCTGCTGTGCCCCAAACCCCTGCACGAAGTGAAGCCAGAGCCGAGGCAGCTGCTGGAACCACCTTTGCTTTCTGTGAGCCAGAGCAGGCGGTGTGGGCAGGTAAAACCCCGGGGGGGCTCTGAGATGGGACCACCGAGCCTCAGTGAACACCTCCAGCTGCAGAGAGAGGACACCCCACTGTCCCCAGCCTCCCTCGGTGCCCCTGAGCCATGGCTGCATGGCACAACTGCCCTGCCACCCCAGTGTCCCCAGCCAAGGCACACGAGAGGTGTCAGGCCACCGGAGGAGCGGGGAAGGCTCCAGAGAGGAGGAGCAGAGCCCAGCAATGAGCCCAGGGAGGAAGGGAAGGGAAGGGAAGGGAAGGGAAGGGAAGGGAAGGGAAGGGAAGGGCCAAGCAGAGCAGGGCAGGGCACAGCAAGCCAGAGAGAGCAGGGCAGGGCAGAGCAGGGCAGGGTAGAGTCAAGCAGAGCAGAGCCAAGCAGAGCAGGGTACCTGAGAAGCCCAGGTCCAGCAGCACGGCCCGTTTGCGGTCCTTGACGCTGCTGATCTGCTGGAAGTACAGGTCCACCACGAAGAAGAAGATGCAGCCGAAGAAGGCGATGAGGCCCACGGCGATGCCGTAGCTGCAGGCACTCTCATTCTCGTTGAAGATGCAGAGCAGCTCGGGGTCGTGGCTGTCCTTGTTCACGTAGCACTCGTTGACGATGGAGCCGAACACCACGATGGAGAAGATCTGCAGGGGCGAGCAGAGAACACGGCTCGCTGCTGGTGGCACTGAACTCTGCTTCCCAGCAATCCCCTCCTCTGCTCCATGGCAGCTGTTTGTCACACACATCCTGCCTCTCCCGTGGTTGGTGGCTCCAGATGCACCTGGGTGTTCCTGCTCTGGAGCTGGAACCTCCTCCTGCTGTGCAGAGCAGTGTAAGGACCTGCTTCTCCAGACATGCCAGAGAGGGGAAAATACCCACACGGGGCAGGTCCCTGCAGAGCTGGGCTGCTCTCTGCTGCCAGGCTGGGCCCCACAAAGCCCCTGGGGTCCCCAGGGACAGGGGACAACGGAGCAGCTGAGCCAGGGAAGGGATGGATGGCTGCTGGAGGGGACAGGGGACATGTGTGGGGAGGTGGCACAGGGGCACTGGCTGTCCTGGGAGCAGCAGGGTGATTTTTTAGCAGGGGCTGAAAGGTGCAGCTCCTGAATGCATTACCAGTGACCTGCTTGGGGCCAGGAGGGACAGAAGGACGGGGGTTGCTGGGGCTGCCCAGGTGGCCACGCTGGCACCGCAGGTGTCACACCCCTGTCACATCCCTGTCACACCCCTGTCACATCTGGGGAAGGAGCCAATGGCAGCAGCTGCCCCAGGTGACACCATCCCCCTGCACGCCCCAGGAAGTCCTTTATCCCCAAAGGCAGGAGGGGAGGCGGCAGGAGCAGCACAACCTGCTCTGGATCCCTCCCTGGATCCCACCCTGGATCCCTTCCTAGATCCCACTCTGGATCCTGCTCTGCATCCCTCCCTGGATCCTGCTCTAGATCCTGCTCTGCATCCCTCCCTGGATCTTGCTCTAGATCCTGCCCTGGATCCCTCCCTGGATCCTCCTGGGATCCCACCCTGGATCCTGCACTGGGTCCCCGGGCAGGGGCTGTGAGCAGGAGGGCAGTGGCACTGCAGCCCTGCTGGCTCCCGGGCACAGCTGGAGCCAGGCGTGCAGGGCAGGGATAAGAGGCTCCTCCAGCTCTCCCGGGAGCTGCTGGGAATGGGAACAGGGAACAACTGGCTCCCCCTGCACCTGCAGGGACAGCACGACGAGTCAGGGACAGGTGACACGGAGGTAGCACTGGATGAAGCCCAGCTGGTGGCTCTCACAGTCACCTGTGTCACCACTGTCACCTCCTGCAGCTGCCAGGGAAGCCGTGTCACAGAGCAGGGGAATGGAGCAGAACCACAGTGGGCAAACCACCCCCGAGGTCCAACCACTCTCCAGCACAACACTGGGACAGACCTGCTCCTCTTCCTCCTCTGGGGGTTCAGCCATGGCCTGGGGCCCTGTCCCACAGCCACCCCTGGCTCAGGGCAGCCCTGAGCACCAGCCACGAGCTCAGGGGCCACCAAGTCACCCTGTGGCACCGGCACCCTGTTCATTGCTGGTGCTGTGCTTGGGGAGATTGGGATGGACAGCAGCATCATCCTCATCATCATCATCATCCTCATCATCAATATCACCATCCCCACTACCATCATCCCCATCATCATCATCATTATCACCATCATCATCACGATCATCCTCATCACCATCCTCATCATCACCATCATCATCATCACCATCATCATCATCACCATCATCATCATCACCATCATCATCATCACCATCATCATCATCACCATCATCATCATCACCATCATCATCATCACCATCATCATCATCACCATCATCATCATCACCATCATCATCATCACCATCATCATCATCACCATCATCATCATCACCATCATCATCATCACCATCATCATCATCACCATCATTATCATCCTCATCACTGTCATCATCATCACAATTATCATCACTGTCATCATCATTATCACCATCATCATCACCATCATCCTCATCACCATCCTCATCATCACCATCATCATCATCACCATCATTATCATCCTCATCACTGTCATCATCATCACCATCATCCTCATCAGTATCCTCATCACTGTCATCACCATCATCACCAACCTCATCATCATCACCAACATCGTCATAATCATCATCATCATCATCATATCATCATCATCATCACCATCATCACCATCATCACCATCATCCCCATCACCATCCTTATCTTCCCCACCATCCTCCCCATCCCCATCCCCATCACCATCCTCATCCTCCCCATCCTCATCCTCCCCATCCCCACGCTCACAGGAGGGGCCGTGTGTAAGGCAGAAACAACAACAAACAGCACTAATCGTTTTCCCAGAGCTTTGGCAGCAGCTGTAACACCAGCAGTTGTAAAAATCTGCTCATAAATAATGCAAAATTGTTATTTACCATCAGAAATAGCAGCAGCATTTATGAAACAGGCCCTGGGAAGAAGTAATGTGATTCTGGAAAACATGAATAATTGAGGACCTCTGATTCCACACGATTACTTCTCTGGCAGGCCAGCAAACTTGCACTCAGCCTCTGGGAGAAGTTCCACTCGGTCCTCCCAGGATGAGCAGCCTGCTCCAAGCTCGTGGGAGCCTGCTGGAGCCCAGAGCTCTGCTGGGGAGGGAGAGCTCCCATAAATACAATTCAGGATGTCACAGCACAGGCGTGTGGTGCCTGCACCAGCTTTGCACACCTGGGGCTGCCAATGTCGATGGTTTGATTTTAAAAAAAAGGATGTTTTATCGCTTAACTTCCAGCTCCAAAGGATTTTGGAAAGCAGAGCATTCTTCCCTCTGCCAGACAACCCAAGTGGCTCAAACCACGAGAGCCCCACAACCACATTTCAATGTACAAAGCACAGGACACGCAGCTTTTCCTTGGGAGGCCAAAGCAACAACAAATTCCAAGGGCACACATTTGATAGATGAGCTCAAAACACCAGCACTGCCTGGAATATTCCTGTCAAAACGTGCCTTTCCATGGGTCACCCCTCCCTCACCCCAGGACTGTCATGTTATGGTTTTTCTTTAAAAAAACCCACTGGTGCTGGTGAAACACTTTAGTGAGAATAAATTTGTGTTGTCTTTCTAAGTATAGATGAAAAAGTGCTTTTATTTTAGGAAAACGTGGGTAGATGAAATAAACGTGGGCAGGGAAATAAACCCCCTGTGTTTTTTTTGAAGTTCCCACAGAAGAAGTGCATTTTCCCCATCACCTTCACAAACCACAGCAGCTCAAAGGCCTGACCAGCTCATCAGAGACTTGAAAGGGAAAACACAAGGTCAGATTTTCCACTGTCAGTGAGGTTTGGTGGCCCTGAGCAGCAGCTCAGAGGATCTGCACAGGAGCCTTCACAGGACACTCCATTTCCCAGCTGAACAACCCAACACCACCAGCAACAAATTCTGCTTTTCCTGGCTGAACCGGTGCAAGGCACAGCAAGAAAACTGGATTCTCCCCAGCCAACCCGGGGGGAAATTGCATTTTCCATCCTTGCATCCTGCCAAAGCTGCCATGGGGATGTGCTGGCAGCTCGGGGGCTCCTATACAGTGGGACAGAAAAACAGGACAGGACAGTGGGACAGGACAATGGGAAAGGAAAATGTGGCAGGACAATGGGACAGGACAGTGGCACAGGACAGTGGCACAGGACAGTGGGACAGTCTCTCTGCTCAGAGGGTGGGGAAGCTCTGGCGCAAGGTGCCCAGAGAATCTGTGGCTGCTCCATCCCGCTGCCAGGTCTCCCACAGGACCACGAAGGGAAGGCCTGGCGTGGTTTCTGGCACAGACAGAGGTGGGCTGATGCTGGCTGTAATAGGTTTAGGGCCACGTCCACCAGGCTAATCAGCTTGGGAGGATGTCTATTGATGAGCACATGACTGATTTTTCCTGAATCACTTTTTCTGATGTGGTAAGAGATGCTGCCTGAGACACAGCGTTCATTCAAGGCTCCTAATCTGGTCCTGCAATCTGAGCACATGGCACACCAGCAGTGCTTGAAACCAGAGATGACAGGAGCATGACAATTCAGAACCATTTTAAGCTCAGATGCAGCAAAGCTCCCCTATAATTCCATTACCAAAATGTTAAGTTTAAATTTTGCCTTTAATCCATAGCCTGCAGAAAGAGAAAATTAAGGCAGAAATCTGATGACCCTTCTGAAAAGTGGTCAGGAGCAAAGTCTGAGGCAGCTCAGATCATGCTAATGACTCTGAGCACGGCTGGGGGCTCCTGGAGTGCCAGAGCAGCCTTGGAGCTCTTCCCCAAGAGCCCTGAGTGCTCAGGAGTCAGTGAAACCCCTGAGGAGCCACCCAGAGCCCATTCCCTGCACTTCTGCTGAGCTCCAGGGAGGCACAGATGGATGGGATGGGATAATGGGATGGGATAATGGGATAATGGGATGGGATAATGGGATGGGATGGGATGGATGGGATGGGATGGGATGGGATGGGATAATGGGATGGGATGGGTCAGTCAGGGGGATGAGGGTGCACTGATGGGACCCAGCACTCAGCTGCTGCTCTGCACGAAATCGCAGGAATTGCTGAAAAAGTTTACCAGAATATTTTGCAAAACTGCTTTTAAAAGCCAAACCTAAGCCTATGTTAAATGAACAATTGCCCTGTGGAGCTGAGTGGCCACTTGAAAGTCTGGCTGGCACGGGCAGGGACAGGGAAAGGAGCTCATGATTCTGCAGGCAGCCGTCGTGAATATCGACTCTGTTTGGCTGTGCAAAAAATGCCTCAAAAGGAAACCACAAGAGCGATCACATCTTCATCTGACAAGCTGCATCAGACACAGAGGGAAGAGATGAATGAGGAACTGCTAAATGGTTCTTTCCAGCTTTTGGTTTCGCAGCTCAAGCCAGGAGTGGTGTTTTTCCCCCTCAGATACTCAGAATTACTCTCTCAGGGGGAGGCAGAACCAAGAATCCCCTTTGGGCACCACTGACATTTGGGGATTTCTGTGTTGGTCACCATTCACCTGCCAGCCCCTCACATGTCTGCCAGCACAAGGTCCCCCAGGCAGCCACAGAATCCCAAAAAAAGGGAACTGGACCTTCCCTGGGTGGTGGGAAGCCCCGGCAGTGGCCACCAGCCAGATCAGCACGAGTCACTCACCTCAGGCACCTGGGGCTGGCCCCAAATCCCTGTGGGGTTTCTCCATCACCCCCACCCAAACCAGCCCACCCTGGCAGCTCCTCCTTTCCCCAGGAGCAGCTGCCATCACCCCCAGAGCAAGCTCCTGTGTCTGCTGTGGGATCCAGCTGCTCAGGTCAACCATGGCCCCAGCGAGGCACAGGAAGGAAAACCACGTGAAAAACCCACCCCAGACCTGACCTCAGCCCAGGGCCAGCTCATCAACCACCCTGGCTGGTTTGTGCTGCCACAGGCAGCTCGTCTCCCCTGGGCTGGCAGGCAGGGAAGCCTGGCAAGGCTCTGTTTGCTTTGGCCATCAGGGAGTGGCACGGTGGGCATCGGTTCCAGCTCCTGCCCGGCCACCAGCACGGATGTCACCACGGGCCACAGCACTGCCACCCACCCAGGACAGCAGCAAGGAAGGCAGCAGAGACCCCAGCAAAGCCCGTGGCTGCCTCCCCCACCCAATCTGTCCATGCTGCCACGGGTTTGGCCTGGAAGGCAGGCACGAGACACAGCAGCAGGAGGGGAACGCTGTGAGTGCAGCCCCAGCTCACGCTGGACAGGAGCCACAAGTGCTGAACTGGTTGAACACACGGGGAACTGGGCTGAGACAACCAAACTGGGGCTCCGAACCCCCAGGCTGGAGCGGTGATGAACCCTGACAGGTCTAGCAGGGAGTGTGAGACCTGGGAATAGGGCTCCAAAGGGAGCTCCCCCAGCCCACTGAAAAGAGCAAAAACTCCCTTTTTGCTCAGTGGGCTTTGGCCAACCCTGAATGTAGCAAACACTTATGGACAGCAGCATGCTCATCCCAGTTTGTCCACACTGGTGGCCCCTGCACTTGTTTGGAGTTGAGCTGATGCATTTCTGTGGCTGTGAGCACTCGTTTGTCACTGATTCCCTGGGAAAAACAGAGCCAGGAAAGGAGGGACTTCACCACTGAATGAAGCAGGGGGTATATACAGGAACATCTCCTAAGCTGGGATTTTTATTTTGTACCTACATTCCATACTCTGGTCCTTCCCAGCAGTGTCCAATCCCCTCCACCCAACAAGGCTGGGGAGCCCTCTGGGTGCAAGGTGACACATTTATTTTAGGAGGGGCTGAACTCACCAGCAGCGGGGCACATTTATTTCACTGTACCCAAACCCTCCTGCCAGCAGTTTGCCATGGCCACTCAAGGAGGATCCAAACCAAGTTTTCTTCTAGGAAACAACTGCTGCCCTGTGCCTCAAGCCTGCCCAAAATGCCCCATCCACAGCAAGATCCACACCACATCCATGGATCTGGATGCCCCAGATCCATCCCTGGCCCTGTTTTTCCCCAGCAATGGAGCTGTGGGCCTTCTCCAAGCCCTGGGAAGGAAGGACACCAGCTCCCATCAGGCACACACTGCAGCGTGTGGTTGAACTCTGAGCATGTGACTGCAGCTGGAATTGCTCATGTGCTGCTGCTGGGGCCTCTCCCAGGGCCGGAGAGCCCCTCGGAGCCAGCGGCTGTGCCTGCTGGAAGGAGGGCAGCTGGGGGCTGCCCGCACCTCCTCACACAGCTTTGTGAGCTCCCTGCCTCGCTGAGCGCTGCCACGGTGACACAGAGCCAGCTCGGGTGTGACATGGGCGAGGACAAGCCCCAGGCTCATCCACAGCCTCCAGCCAAGCACTGGAGCCAGGCGAGAGCCGGGCAGATCCTTCCCACAGGGGGTTTTTGGGAAGGAGCTGGCATTCCTGACCTCCCAAGGCGCTGCACACCTGCAGATCTCAGCAAAAAGCCAGGCTGGGAGAGGCAAATTAAGGGCTGTCCTTAGCCCTGGGCATCGGGGCACCACGGCCCCAGGGGCACCCTGGCACAGGACCACCAAAGGCTTCCCTGAGCCCTGCAGAGCCCACTGCAGCTCCTGCTCCGCGGTGGGAATTCACCGATGGGAAACGTCCAACAAACATGACATCCTCTCAGCAGCACGGGGAGCTGGGCAGGGCTGCTCCCGGCTTTCTGTCACACACACGCATGCAGGAAAATGTCCTCTGCCTCCCGCTCCCGGCCCCATCCTCCAGCGCCGCACGGGAGAGGGGCAGCGCGCATCCCGCCGCCGCTCCCGGCCCCGTTCCCGAGGAAACTCCCTGCCAGCCCCCCCGGGAGACGGCAGTGCCCGCGGGGCTGGGCAGCGCCCGCCGCACCGGCACCGGGAACGATGCACCGGCTGCGGGCACGATGCACCTGAGCTGCCCATGGTCTCGACACTGCACATCACCTCGACACTGCACATCACCTCGACACTGCACATCACCTCGACATTGCTCATCACCCGGGCACTGCCCATCGCCCGGGCACTGCCCGCCGCACCGGGCGCTGTCCCCGCACCGCCGCTGCCCAGCCCCGCGCCCCCGCGGCCGTTCCGCCTTACCCAGGTGGTGACCCGGAGCAGGGTCTGCGGCTGCTTGAGGAAATCCACGGGGTCGATGGCCCCCCCCGCCCGGCCCGCTCCGAAGGACGCTCCTTCCATCTTCCCCCGCGCCCGCTCCGCGCCCAGCCGAGCCCCGCCGCGCGCACCGCGCCGGCC